>NW_025110941.1:0-600000 GCF_015476425.1 Leptopilina heterotoma | reverse complement strand
TAGAGGTGTGCAAAAACTCGAATTTTACATGGGTTCGAAATTCGAACCGAACCGAACCCATGTTAATTCTTATGGAGAGAATCGAATTTTTGACATTTTCACAGCTCTAATCAAAATCTATTAATTTTTTAAAAATGAATCTGCCATTTTGAATCGACCATTTTGAATTTTAAAAATATGACACTCAATGTTACATATATTCTTTTTGTGTGTGCTATTTTTCTCGGAATAACACGAGATTCAAACAAAAAATGTATTTTTAATCAGTTTAGGCGCAATATTTATTCTGCCATATTGGATTTTTTTAAATGCCATATTGCTTTTGATAGAGGACATTCACACGATCATTTTAAGACCTTATATTTTGTGATCGATCCCATATAATTTTGGGTAGCGTACTGATCCGGTTTGACGTGGAATGTCCCAGGTACCTATATCTTTTTTTCCATTTGCCTATGAATCCAATTGTTAGTTTTTTAATACAATGGCTGGTTTCTTCATGGGACTTAATGGGTTAAAGTAAAATAAAGTAAAGTGAGAAATGAGAATTGAGAGAGAAGTCACGCTGCTGGTGAGTAATACTATAATATGATACATACTATCCTTGTCTCTTTTCGATTTACTCAAGAATTTTTTTACAAACTCAAAATTTTTTATTTATTGACTCGATACAATGCTTATAATATTCTATGTTATATGATTATAGTAAGACAAACAACCCTAAAAATACTGCTAGCCCTAGCAGGTAAGAAAAACCTAACAGTAAAGCATTTTGATACAAAAACAGCTTTCCTGAATGGAAATTTAAATGAAATTATCTACATGCAGCAACCAGAAGGATATGAAAAACGACAGCAAAATTTGGCTTGCAAACTAAAAAAGGGATTTTACGGTTTGAAACAATTAGCAAAGATATGGAACGAAAAATTAAATAGCACTTTGAATACTTGCAATTTTTCACAAGGCAAAGCGGATCCATGATTATATACAAAAAATATTGAAAATGATATAATTTACATTGTTGTACACGTAGATGATTTTCTAATTGTTTCAAAAAACATAAATAAAATAGATGAAACAGCAAACTTTTCAAAAACTAATTTTGAACTAGTCGATCTAGGTCTTTTGAAAAAATATCTGGGAATTGAAATAAAAAAGAACAGTGAGGGATTTTTCTGCATGAAACAAACAAACTACATTGACAACATTATAAGAAGATTTGGACTAGAGGATGCAAAACCATCAGGTATACCTTTGGATACAGGGTATTTAAAAGCTAGAGAAAATCAACCTACAATGGATACAAGTAAAAAATATCAGCAACTCTCGAAGCATTATTGTACGTGGCAATAAACACAAGACCCGACATTGCTGCAAGTGTGACAATTCTCATTCAATACAATGAGGAACCTTTATCATCGGATTGGACGGAACTAAAGAGTTCGCTACCTGAAAGGAATAAAGAACTACGAATTAATATTGGGTGGACTTGACGGAGAAAGAAAGATCACTAATTACGCCGAATACATCGCTTTAACAGAAGCATGTCAGGAAGCACTTTGGATCAAAAAATTAGTGCAAGATTTTCTGTTAACAAAACCTACACTACTAATTTACGAAGACAATCAAAGTTGTTTAAAGATGATTCAAGACAAGAAGTTCAGTAACAGAACGAAACGTATTGATACCAAATTCTATTTCATCAAGGACTTGAGAAGCAAGGAGGAAATTCTTTTTGAATGCTGTTGCACAGAAGAGATGAAAGCCGATATGCTTACAAAAACACTAAGCAGAATTCGACTACAACTATTATCACAGAAATGCGGTTTAAAATCTCAATAATTTGTATACATATTATCGTTGAGGAAAGGTGTTGAAATGCAACAATAATATACACTACCATCCACGAGTATCAGGACGATTACACGCGACTCTATAAAAAAACATGCCATCACTTTTTCAATCATATCTCGTAAATATACGGAGATACAAAAAAATCTTAAATACGGTTAGAAAGCTGATTAAATTTTGCATAAAATAAGCCGTCATTGAAGTAATTTCGTTAACTATTTTTTGAGTTGTAAAGTGAGAAAGAAATAAAAAAAATTATCAAATTTTCTTATTTTTGTCTCTTGACTTCAACTTTTTAAAAAATCTAAAAAAATTTAGATAAAAGTTTTTTAAAAACACAAAAATCTTCGTTCAAATTTCAGCTTTAAAATAAGCCTTCGAAAATTAAAAAAATTAATCCGTCTTCGATATATCATTAAAAATGTGATGCCGTGATTCTACCGATTGGTGCATTGAAATTCAACTCTGACAACTCGATTCTGGCTTCGCGCGGCTGCGAATGAGAGAGAAAACAGGGATGAATTCATGCAGGGGAACGATGAACTTTCGAGATTCTTTATATTACTCAATTTCTTAATTCTTTTTTAAATAACTTCGGGAAACGATGAAAATAAACATTGGCATTAAAAGTATATAATCTCTAACCCTTTCTCTTTCCTATTACTGCATAAAGAAATTAAAATATGTTACAATTTACTTCAAAAATAATATTTCCACTTACACATTGTAAAAAATCTTATTTTTTACTCAAAAAATAGAAAATTATTGTTAAATAGTTATTATTTGTTCATATTGGAGATTAATATATTTCAATGTCAGGTTAGGTAGCAAAAGTGACAGTTTCAGTTTATCACGTTAACAATTGTCATGAAAGCATGTCTTCCAGTATTTTTCTTACTAATTAGTAGAGCAGACAACTTTACAACTTTTAAAATTGAAAATTCTTGGCTTTTTCGGGTGGTTTAATGATGCCGCACTCACTGTGTACATATGACAATCACAACAAAAATTGTTTATAATAAATTTATGTAAGAGTTAAAATTCTTTATCACATCGGAATATTGAAGATGACACCCAAAGCGAAATAAATCACAAGTTTACTAATTTTTAAAACTTCCTATTTCAAAAAAAAACTTGATTATATTTCCAAATATAATATTTTCTCCCTTATCCAGTTTCTCACCTACAGAAGTATAAGTCACGGGACCAGCAAAGAACTGTCGCTTATAGAGGTTTCTCGCTTATCTAGGTTCGACTGTAGTTTGTTTCGTTAAAACTAACTTATATATTAAATAAGAAAAAATTTCACTCAGTCATTTATCAGAAAATTGAAGTGGTTCACTGTTGACGCTGGTTCAATGTAGCCTACTGTCCTCTACTCATAACCATAAAAAATAAGGTTAAGTTTGACAGTTTAGTGCTTAAACCGTTTTAAATCGTTTAATTTTCAGTTATTAGAGTACTCTATTTAAAAAAAATTGAATTTTAAATTAAAATAATTAACATAGATACTTAAAATATCCAGGCCCGCACATCTTTTTTGTAGACTTATTTCCTGAGCGAATTTACACTACAAATTTGAATTTTTTTTAAATTGATTTTTTGCGGAATCTATTTATTGCTTTCAGTTTTGTGCTTTATGAAAATAATGTTGGAGATAAAGGAAATGTAATGTTCAGAAGGATTCAACTTAAAAATTTTAAAGTAAAGCTTTATTCCCTATTTTTTCATACTACTTGTTCAATATGAAAATTATTTACTTGTGGTTAAAATATAATTTTTATTGAAAGTTACCAATGAATTTGCTGGAAATAAATTTTAAATTAAAGTTTACCTAATTTTATTAACCCAAACAATTGTAAATCTTAAATATTTCTGTATAAAAAGTATGCTAATCGAATTTTAAAAAATACATATCTGTTGAGCGAATTTACCCTACATGAGCGAAATTAGCCTCTCTTACGGTAGTTTTTTTTGACAATTTATTAAACTATGGGATATTTTTAAAAAATTGCAGACAAAATTTAAAACTTATGTAGGTGTCATCCTTCAAGTTTCACCTTTAATTTAAGACCAAATAAGTCAATGTTGTACGGTTTTTGACAATGAAAAGGCTCGCGAGGAACAGGAAGAGACTTATGAGGAAGCCTATGGCTTACTTTATGGACCTGGGATAACAAATTAAAATTTGGTAAGCTCTAATAAAAATCATTTAGCACTAAATCTGAAAAAACCGTACTTAAACTTTAACTGCGTTTTTCTCAAATCGCTGGTTTTTAAATCGTTTGCAGGGATTGTGAGTAAACGGATAAATGTTTCTGTCTAATTTTTTTGCACATTGTTTAAAAATATGTTCTTTAGTACCATTTTTTAAAAATTTTATTTTTAAGGTAATTAAAGGTATAACCACTACATTACCCTAGCAGCATCCAGCTATTCAGCATATCATACGGATGTTTTAAGATATCCGAAAACTACTATATCTGTAGGATGTCCCAGGGATGTCCTGAGATATCGTAAGAACATCCTAGGGATACCCGACTTTCCGGGAGTAACTAGGATGTTCTTCAGATATTTTTCAATATCCGTTGCTGTTAGAGTAGTACCTTAACTGTTAGAGATTTTTTGTTTTTTTATAAAGCAAAAACCCAAGTGGTCTAAAAGACCACTTGGGGAGGGCAATAGACATGCAACCGCAGAGCGCCTCAAAATTGGTTTAAAAATAAAAGATCATTCTTTTGGAAATATTACATCTTGAGATATGTGTAGTTTGGTAGTGAGTCAGTTTTTCCACTCCATTTTCTCCAATACATTTTTTGCAATCCATTTTTTCCACTAATCAATTTCTCCACTGCCATTTTCTCCACCAATTTTTGTCCAATCCATTTATTCCACTACCAATTTTTTTCCAAAGGTCGTTTTCCACTTTTACAAGTTACGCCTTGCTCTCGTGGGTATTTTATTTATGGTTCAGAATTTCTCAAACGGATCACCTAAAACTAAAAAATTTTCTTTTTGAACCAAAATAGTTTTTTTTGACTCTTAATATCGTTAAGAAAAATCCCTGAAAATATTAAGCCAAAACAAATTTTTTGTAAAAGTTATTAACAATTGAATTTTTTAGTACTGCTTAATTAACAAATTTTTTTCTCGAGTTCCATTTGACGGATTTTAAAATCCAAAAAAAAAAATTTAATTAATTTAAATTTAAGTAATTAAATAATTGTTTAATACATTACTTTAATTTATTTACTAGTTTATTATTTAAAAATTAAATTAAGTCCTTCGTTTACTGTTATTTATTAATTAATAAATTATTTAATATAACTTAAAAAAATTATTGATGAAAGTTTTATTTTATATAAGTAATTGCGACATCCGCCAATATTAACTATTAGTTTTATTGTTGTTATTGTTATTATTATTATTTAATAAATTAATAATATGAATAATAATAATAATACTAAATAATTGACGGATGGACATATGCAATTCTTACTTATTTTTCGTAATGAATTATTTTCAAAAATTCGCGCGGTTTATATTATAATTTCTTTTGCTACCGCTAGGTGTCGATGTTTTAGTTTCGAGAATCTCTCCTAATAATAGGTATGTTCTCGTTGCCTGCACTTCTTACACTTTAACACCTAACCTGTACTATGCTGTTCTCTTTGCCAGATGTGACGCAATTTTACCATACATTTCGCTACACTTTCTGCACCTACTCTTGAGGTGGTGTAAAAGTTACACTTAGTGTAGGCAACGAAAACATACCTATTGTCATGATTTGAGGAATATATAAGTACGAAAAACCGTACATCTAGAAACTGTACAAAATTTATGTCCTGTTTGAAGGTAAGTGCTATACTCTTTATCTGAGGATTCTCATTAAAATTAGTTTCTTTAAAAACTAAATGAGATCAGTCTTGATAAAGAAGCTATCAAATTGTTAGATCTTTCTATTAATAAATAATGAATTCTAACACAAAAAAGTAATCAGCTTTCAATCAGCCCTTTTCAGGGCTACAAAAATTGCATTGTCTTTAATGAGATTTTTCAGTTATTTGATTGACTGTTCCCGACATTTTCCATTTTGAACATCTGATTTAAGATTCTCAATCAGCAACCCTGAAAACACCCAAATAACGAGTTTCAGGCGAATCTGAGCGATTTTTAGAAAAATCGTCCGCCATATTGGATCCGACATTTTGAATTTTGAAAAAGTGACATCATTTTGGTAATCAGTGACCACGAAAACCTCAGAGTAATTAGTTTCAGGCGAATCTGAGCGATTTTTAGAAAATTCGTCCCCCATATTGCATCCGCTATTTTGAATTTTGAAAAAGTGACGTCATATTCGTAATCAGCGACCCCAAAAACCCCCGAGTAACGAGTTTCATTAAGTTTTTTGAAAGTCATCGTCTAAAATGTCTATTTGTTTATATAATTTGTTTATAACAATTAAAAAATGGGTCTACAACACCATTTTACAATCCAGAGAACTATAGGTATAAGTTAAAATACTTAGCGTTAAAAAAAATACCCATATTTTCGAGATAATAATAAATATGTAAAAAAGTGCGTTTTTTTCAGTTGTTTATACAAATTTAAATAATTATGCTAATTGAAAATCAAGAATCGGACTCGAGCGATCTCTTAGCAATTTAATTAAGATTATTTAGAAAAAAGAAAATCTAACATCGGTTAAGATTTGTAGACTCTAAGTTATTTTGAACCCTACTTTTCAATTTCAAACCACTGCGCACATTGGCATTTTTTACAATTTACTGCTTAAAATTGTCTGGAACCTACAAATTTTATCGGATTTTCATGGACTTGGTCTTAAATTAAAGATAAAATTTCCAAAAGATCCCTCTAAACCAATTTTTGAATTTTAAATTGTTTATTTTTTTTTTTGTTATTCAAAGTTAACAATTTACAATATTTTTAGAAAAAATCATGTTTATTTTTTTTATTTTTTCATTGCAGATGATTGGAATCAATTGAAATTAGTTCAGCATGACCACCAGACAAATAATAATGTATAATACAATTTATTTAAATTGTTGCAAACAATGTTAACTAACAAATAGACATTTTTTTGTAAATATTTTTTTTTGCAGACAAATTTATGTTTATTTAAGTAATCTATGTCGATTTTGGTATAACATTATTTTGAATTTAATAATTACCATTGTTATTAACAATTATATGAACAATAATCTAGTTATCAATAATCAAGTAGAGCTTTACATGACTTTAAACTCGTTAAAATACGAAAAATAATTTTTCTTTTTGCAGAAATAAGCCAATTATTTGTTTAAAAAGTAAATAATTTGTTTGTAACAAATGTAATTGAGGGTCCTTATCAAAGAACCGGTTATAAGTTTTTGAGATTAAAAATTCTCGACCTCTAAATAAAAAAAGGATTTGAAATTTTAATTTCTTGAAAAAATTTTGTATTGGTATAAAGATTACCCAAATGTTTCTCAAAGAATTGGGATTAAAAACAGTTTAATTTTTTATTTACAGGGCGATGATTTCGAGCTTAAAAAACTTATAACCGGTTCTTTGATAGGGACCCTCAATTGTTTATGCTAATACATTTTTAAAGTTTTTGAAAGAATGTACATAGGGGAGAGTGGGGCAAAGGCGCTAGGTTTACATTTATCGATGTATATTTTTTAAATTAAGCAATTAATTTATGCGGTCTTTGTTTTTCATTATTCCAAAACTAATTACCAAGAAATTTTAATAGTTGTTATTTAGTATATTATAATTATAAATACATTATTTAATGAAATTTAAAAACAGTGCAAAAAATGCCATTGCCCCACACGCTGGGGCAGCGACGTTTTCGATTATATTTCTAAAAGAAAGCATTTATAAGCCTTAAAAAATTAACAAGTGATATTTATTAGTCTAATATTCACGAAACATAAGGTTAACAACATATTATTAAAAGAATTAAACTATTTAAATAAAAAATAAAAACTTTTAGTGATTTTAACCTTATATTGTGAATTAATACGTAGAAATTTCGAATATTCAATTATTTTTAACCAAATTGTGTTCAATATTGCCTTTGCCCCACATAACAAACTTTTTTTTTACTTTAAATTAAAAATATTTAAATACAAAATTAAACTAAAACACAACGCCAGTTGTGTAGAGAAATATTTAATTTATTTACATGTTACGTTTTTAAAAATTAAATACTTAAACTTATGTTTTAAAAAATAAAAGTTTGTTCAGTAAAATTATCATTTTATTTTTGCAAAATAATTTGTTTGTTATATTTCTTAAAATATTTGATATTTTTAGGTTTTTCTTTTTTTAATAAATTGGTCTGATTGCATTTCAACTTAATTTTTAATACCAATTAAATTAGACAGAAAATAAAGGAGATATTTTAAAAAACGTCTTTGCCCCGCATAGCGCCTTTGCTCTACTCTCCCCTATTATATAAACAATTTATGTTTAAAAAATGCCTAAAATGTTTACAAATGTCAAAGAAACTTGATTATTCAAAATGGCTTTCATCCAGATAGTATATATTTTAAAAAACACAGGAATATACTGAATTATTAATGATTTATTTTTTTATTAGAATAAATAAACCAGACGTTTCGACACCAACGTTGGCGTCCTCTTCAGTGATACATTAATAACATAATTATAATATTCATACATTTTACAAAAAAACTAAAAAAAACATGTTCTCATAGAAATAAGACATGTTTAATTAATAAAACTTGATTATTGTTCAAAATAATTGTCAATAACAATAATAATTTTTAAATTTAAGTAGTATATCTAGGAGAGTTCTAGGACAGTTGCTCAGTCGGTAATGCAGATTCCTACTCTACCAGTGGTGGGTAGGGGTGTTCTACCTTACCGACCGAGTGTAGTTCTTGCTGCCACCGCTAGATGGCGCCACTTGCTAATTCCAAACCTGCTTGGCGGGAAATTTAAAATTTTATTTTCAAACTTTCAAGTGGCTTAGAAAGGATTCTCTGTTTTACCGACCGATTTTTTTAGTTCTGGCTGCCGCCGCTAGATGGCGCTACCAGCAAATTCAAATCCGTTTAGCGGGTAATTTAAAATTTTATTTTCATAGTTTTAAGTGGGTTAAAAGGGACGCTCTGTTTAACGACAGGGTTCAACGATCAACGATAGATGGCGCCACTAGCAAATTCCAAACCCCTTAGCGGGAAATTTAAAATTTTATTTTTAAAATTTCAAGTGGGTTATAAGGGGTGCTCTGTTTTACCGACTGGGTTCAAGTTCAACCTAATAGATGGCGCCACTTTAATTTTTAAATTTCGCGGGCGTTGCTATCCACCATTTTGCTTTACCGACAGAGTTCAAGGATAAACCAATAGATGGCGCCACTTTAATTTTTAAATTTCGCGGATGTTGCTTTCCACTATTTTGTTTTACCGATAGGGTTCAAGGTCAACCTAATAGATGGCACCACAAAAATTAGTGAAAAGATTTATAATTGTGTCACATGCCACGTGTGTGACCTCTAAGTAACCTTAGACCAGACCTGTTACCAAGCAAACTTGACAAACACCCATCGATGAGCAATCTTTTTACAACCCTATTACGTCGATACACGGATGTGATCTGGGTATATAAGGCCCTAAATTTAGATCCAAAAATCAGTATCTAGTCAGCATCCAGTCAGTATCTAATTTAAATCAAAGCAATCGACATCATCTCTGTACCAGTAGTCAGTGCGAATCTATACTCGTTACCTACGATTATCCCAGTCTAAGTAATACCCATCTCGTGTGTGACCGAGCCATTGTCAAACCTCCAAGCAGTAAAAATTGGAAAGGCGGTGCATCTGAACTGACTGTGGACGCACGAGCGGAGAACGGGTTTTCAGCTTCACAAAGAAGCAATAAAGGTAATTAACTAAATCTTTTCATCATATTCTTTCGATACAATTTCTATATCTAATAAACGCCTATTTGTTAAAGGTGTTTATTGGAACTGGTCTTCTCTCGGCAACATACAAATAAAGAACTTCAAGAAATCATTATATACTATTTTATAATAAATTTCATTTTAACTAATTCTTAACTTTTATTCATTGATTCTTTTTCCTCATTCCCAAATAAGATTTCTTCGGAATTTCTTATTTAAAACGAGGATAACAAATGTTAAGAGGTAAGTTACTTTTCACGTAACATACCCTCTTTTCTTGGTGCATCGGCCGGGAAAGCCATAAAGAATCAATGATATTAATTTTTCTAATTCTTATTTTTTCCAAAAATTTATTTTGAGATATAAAAAATATACATGTTTTTAACAATTCTAAAATTTTCTATTAAAATTTGAAACATTTAAAATCAATTTTTAAATCTTATTTTTAACAATTCTAAAATTTAATAAAAAATTGAAACACAAACCGAGAGAGAATCAATTCCAATGATTAAATCATTTCTTTTAAAAATTAATGTCTACTTCTAAGGAAAATATTACACAAGATAAACATACAACTCGATCAAAAATCAAAGAAAACCCTACTTTAAAACTTAACCCAGGAATTCCCTATTTTAAACTTTAAGCTACTGGTACACCTAGATACTCTAACGAAAATCCAAACCCTTTTTGCAAATCCGAATTAGATTCAGGAATTTGTCATTCATTATTTGATAACAATTCTTTCAAAACTGACGAAGAAAGTGACAATACAATTTTAGAAAATAACGGTTCTTTAAATTCTACATTACGAAATAGTTTTAAACAAAGACTCGAAAATTCCATAATTAGCACACACGACAGTGACGACGAAAACAGTCACGACGAGAACAGTGATAGTGAAAATTTAACAGAAAATAACGAAATGGCTCTACCAACAAATCAACAAGTATCTTTACGTGACGCTTTAGAAATAGTTCCTTTGTTTGACGGGACTAACATTCCAATCTCACATTTTATTGAAGGGTGTTTAAAAGCAGAGCATATGCTTCCAGAAGGAGTAGCTCGAAATAATTTAGCAAAATTATTAAGGGCAAAATTAAGTGGGGATGCGCGAAAATGTATTTACGGAACTCAAATAGCAAATGTAGGCGAATTAATAAATAAATTAAAACGCGTATATTTGCCAGTTAAAACAGTGTACCAATTACAGGGAGAATTAGGAAATATATATATGTGGGAAAAGGAAAATATTACATCTTATGCTGCGCGAATAAAAGAAATTGCCGATAAAATTGAAGATGTTCACAGGTTAGGTAATAACAATGCAGTTAACGATGTTTTTAAGGAAAATCTAGAAAAAGACGTGAAGCATTGCTTTGTGCGCGGATTAAGACCCGAAATAGAAATTCGTATGAAAGAAAAACCCACATTCCGAAAGATAGTAAACGACGCGATTGATATAGAAAGGAATTTAAGTGCTAGTTCAGATCTTCGAAAAAGCAAAATTAATGAGGATCATAAAGCTATAAAAATACACTCCTTACAAGATTCTGATTTACCTTGTTCAATTTGTAAGAGACGAAATCATAAAACAGAAAACTGTTTCTTTTCAAAACAACAAAATAAAACATACAGTCCACCAAGACAAACACAAAGATTTTCAAAACCCTATTTTAATAATCAAAATTTCTCAAAAAATAGAAATCCCTTTAACAATGGTAACAATTTTTACAGAAATAAAAATAATAACTCTAACAATTTTATGAATAAACTTTCTAGAAACTTTCAAACTTCACGATACAATAACAATAACGATTATAATAATAATAATAATTATAATAATAAAAACTATAATAATAATAATAATCAGAGATTTTTCAAAAAAGATATAACTTGCAATTATTGTAAAAAATCAGGTCATTATATTAATGAATGTAAAATTAGACCTCCTAGAAGAGAAGAATCATACAACAAACAACAATATTCTAAACAACAATCACAATCTCAATCACACCATATTCAAAAATCACAAGAACTACAACCTCATTTTTCGGGAAACTTGAATTCAACCCCCAGCAAGGGTGGACTGAGGGTAGAATAAATTTAAAAACACCCGTTTCAAAAGAACAAATTACTTTAAACAATTCGCAAACAAATACAATTCCCTCAATTATTATCTCTGCCGACGGTTTAAAATTTCCAGCTCGAATGATGATAGATACTGGAGCTGGAAGAAATTTATTAAAATTAAAAGCAATTGATCCTAGAATTCCAATTGACACAGAAAATATTTTAAAATTAATCGGAATAAATGATTTACCTCTTTACACTTTAGGGCAAATAAAATTAAATATTTTTGGTCATCAAACAATATTTAATATTATCCCAGATGCAGTCCCAGTAGACGAAGACGGTGTTTTAGGGACAGAATTTTTTCGAGACAATAACGTAAACATTAATTACACTTCAAAATGTTTAGAGATAGATAATAATCTTTATCCTTTTGTTTCCACAAAAATTTTAACAATACCAGCACGAACGATAATAACAACTACAGCTTTTCTTGACGAAACTAATAAAAATGAAGGTTACATACCAAGATTGAATTTAGGTTCAGGAATTTATGCCGGAGACGCAGTAGTAAAAAATTACGACAATAAAACATTTTTAAAATTTGCAAACACTAATGAAACTTCAGTAACTATTTCAATTCCTACAATCAAATTAGAAGAGTTTGAAGAAATCAACCCTTATACATCTATCACACAAACTCAAAAATTTGATAACAATGACATGACTTATAATTTACTAAATAATTTTTTAATATCAGAAAATTGTTGTACTTTTAATAAAATAACAATTGAAGACAGAATAGAAGAAATAAAACGTCTTCTTCGTTTAGACCATTTAAACCAAGACGAATACGATCATGTAGAAAATCTTATAAAAAATAACGCTGACAGATTTCAAATGCCTGGAGAACCTTTAGAAGCAACTAATATTTTAAGACATTCAATACCAACTACAGATGACTGCCCAATATTTTCAAGACAATACCGTTTTCCTCAAATTCACAAAGACGAAATAACTAAACAAGTAAATGAACTTTTAAAAAATAAAATAATTAAACCTTCTCAATCACCTTATAACACACCGGTATGGATCGCACCTAAAAAACCTGACTCAAGCGGAAATTTAAAATGGCGAATGGTATTAGATTTTCGAAAATTAAACGAAAAAACTATAGGTGACTCATATCCATTACCTCATATAAATGATATACTTGACTCAATTTCTTCCGCAAAATACTTTTCTGTTTTCGACCTAGCAACCGGATTTCATCATATAAGAATGAATCCCAATGACTCACACAAGACAGCTTTTTCAACACCTCATGGTCATTATGAATTTGATAGAATGCCATTTGGTTTAAAAACAGCACCCGCGACATTCCAAAGACTTATGGACTTAACATTAACTGGACTAATTGGAACAGAACTTTTTGTTTACCTTGATGACATTGTTATTTACGCTGACACACTCGAAGAACATGAAAAAAAATTTAATAATTTAGCTGAACGACTTAGAAACGCAAATCTTCATTTACAACCAGACAAATGCGAATTTTTACGACCGGAAGTAGGGTATTTAGGACACATTATCGATAAAAATGGTGTTCGACCCGATCCAAGGAAAATTATTGCGGTTAAAAATTTTCCTATACCGAAAACAACAAAGAACATTAAACAATTTTTAGGATTAGCAGGATATTATAGAAGATTTATTAAAAATTTTTCTAAAATTGCACATCCACTAAACCAACTTTTAAAAAAGGATACACCTTTTATTTGGTCAGACAAACAACAATTAGCTTTTGACACATTAAAACAACATTTATGCGAAGAACCTCTTTTACAAAGACCAGATTTTTCCCAACCCTTCGTGCTTACAACAGACGCATCAGGTTACGCGATTGGAGGAATACTTTCACAAGGGAAAATAGGAAAAGACAAACCTATTGCATATGCATCTCGAAGCTTAAGCGATACGGAAAAGAAATATGACACTTACGAGAAGGAAGCATTAGCTATTATTTTTTGCGTATCTCATTTTCGACCATATTTATACGGTAGAAAATTTACTTTAGTAACTGATCATAAACCATTAGTATGGTTTCAAAATTCGAAGGATCCTTGTTCACGTGTTTCGCGTTGGAGATTAAAATTAGCAGAATATAACTATGAAGTAGTGTACAAGGCAGGTAAAATGAACGTGAATGCAGACGCTCTTTCAAGAAATCCAATTCCTAACGAAGAAGAATTATTTAGAAATCAAAAGGTGCTCGACGATGATACATTTTTAACATTCGGGGATAATAAAAAATCAAGTGAAAATATTCACGACAGTAATAATACATCTACATTATTACTCTTATTAACTACTCTTCTTAACCCAATACTTAGTGATTACATTACAAACACACAATGGAAAACCATTCTCACTAGAGCACAACGAAAATTAGAAGAAACGGGAATTCAAGAAAAACTTACGGAAAACGTAGAAAAAATATTGCAGCCCATTATCAAGAGGTCAAGAGGTCGTCCTAAAAAATTAAAAAATAAACTTCCCATACAAGAAGACAAGGTTGGTACCAAAAGAAGAGGAAGGCCGAGGAAAGACAAGAAGCCAATCTCAGAAGCTGAAGAAGAAACTGATCCAGAATACTTCG
Source organism: Leptopilina heterotoma (assembly GCF_015476425.1). NCBI lineage: Eukaryota > Metazoa > Arthropoda > Insecta > Hymenoptera > Figitidae > Leptopilina > Leptopilina heterotoma. The sequence continues at coordinate 585,482 of NW_025110941.1, read as the reverse complement.
ATGAATTAAGAAGAAATAAACGACTTAAAAAGACAAAAGGGAAGAAGAAAAACAAAATCGTAATTCAAGAAAAACCAAATGAAGACAATGAAACTTACTTTTCATCCACAGAAGATGATAGTTCAAAAGAAGATGACGACATATTCGAAGAATCCCTCGATGAAGAATTTTATGAAGAAGAAAATGAAATCTTTCAAGACGCCATGGATAACGAAGAAATTTTTGAAGAAAAAGATAAAATACAAGAAATTGAAAGTGAAGAAAATAACAAAGACAAAGGGCGTAATCTAAGAAGAAAAGAAGAAATTACTCAAGCACCTCCTGTTCAAGAAAAAAAATCTACGAGTAATAAAATTTTGATAGAATGTCGTGACCAATTAACAATGCGAAAAGACAATTATTTATATTTTGTAAGTACTAACGGTACCCCTCTCGACAATGGATCTAAGAGTTTAACAAAAAAATCAATTCTACCCAAATTTAATAATTTACAAAAGGGTTTAGTAAAAGAATTTAAAAAGGGAAAATATTATTATTTTGCACTTCCAATTCAAGAAAATGTCAAAGAAAACTTAACTGATACTCTAAATACAATCAAATCATGTTTTAAGTCTTTACTTTCAATTAGTGATAAATTAAACATTCGGACTATTAGTATAGCAAAAACATCTCAAATTAATCACATTCCTTGGGAAGATATTAAAATTTTAATTCAAGATATTTTTTCAAACTCTAAAACAAAATTTATAATTTGTAATGGGATTACGCAATACCCTAATAAAGAAATTAGACAACAGATATTAGAAGAAAATCATTCATCGGCAATCGGAGGCCATAAGGGAGTAACAAAAACTTTAGCTAAAATTCGTCAAAAATATTATTGGGAAAATTTAAAATTAGATATTCAAAAATACATAAACGGATGTTTACAATGTCAATTAAAGAAATTAGTTCGCGTGAAAACTAAAAATCCAATGATTATCACAGACACACCTACAACTGCTTTTGAAAAAATTTCTATGGATATTGTAGGACCTTTTAACCCTCCAACTAAATCTGGCAACACGTACATTTTAACAATTCAAGATAACTTCACAAAATACTCTTTTGCAATCCCTTTACCTAATCATCAAGCTGCTACAATAGCAGACGCATTCGTGAAAAAATTCATTTGCATATTCGGTTCACCTAAAGGCGTACTAACAGACCAGGGAAGAGACTTTTTGAGCAATTTATTAAAAAGATTAGCAAAACGTTTTAGAATTAAACAATTTCGTACAACAGCTTTTCACCCTCAATCTAACGGATCACTCGAACGTTCGCATCATGTTTTAGCAGAATACTTAAAACAATTTATTGAGAAAAATTCTGAATGGGACGATTGGTTAGAATTAGCAATGTTTTCTTACAATACTAGCATACACGAAGGAACAAAATGCACACCATACGAACTTGTCTTTGGAAAATTAGCTCGTGAACCCTCTAGCGAATCTCCTTCTCAAAACGAAAAATTACAAACATACGATGAATATTTAACTACCTTTGTTACACAATTACACGAAATGAGAGCACAAGCAAGGGAAAATTTAATTTCAGCAAAAGAAAAATCGAAATTTTATCATGATAGAAAAATTAATCCCCTAGAAATAAAAAATGGAGACTTTGTATTTTTATTAAACGGAGGAAAAATTAAAAAACTAGCAAACCAATACTCAGGTCCTTATGAAATTTTAGAAATATTAGGAAAAGGTAATGTAAAAATTAACTTTAAGGGAAAACCATTAATAGTTCATATTAATAGATTAAAGAAATCAAAAATTAATTCTTAACTTAACAAATATAAAACAATTATCTAATATAATCTTTTCTCGTTTCAGATCTGAGAAGCAGAACATATATTTTCAACAGGAGTACTAATCATATATTTTTTCTATTTTTCCCAATCCTTATTTAGCAACACCCATTTTCCTCACCTCGGAGGAATGTATTTTGAAAATGATAATTACCGATAAATTTATCTTTTCTCAGATTCACATGAAATACAAACTCATATCTAAAACTAATTCATATTTCCAAATGATTATGGGATCCAATATTCTTTAAAAAATTCTTTGCAAAGTCATTTTCTGTATTAAAAATACCTTCCTCTAGATTCACACGGATATTTTGTAAATAAAAGATTAAAATTTTTATCAAACTAAATTTTTTTTTAAATTTACAATTTCTATAGTTAAACAAATAAAAACAGAAAGAAATAAAAATAATTACAAATTTTTTTTTTAATAATGCTGCAAAACTAAAATTTAATAACAAGAATAAATGTTTTTAATTTTTTGATGTTCTTATCTACAAGTAGCAAGAGATGCAATTATTAAATAAATTTTGAAATTGATAAAACGATTGTATAAAGAAAAACATAATACATGGATTTAGTAAATTCCTTTAGTAAAAACAAATCCATTTATTATGTCAAATTATATTCTTTATATCTTACAAGAAGAAGATTCTTAAAAATAAATCCCTTATATAAAATAACATATAAAAGACAACTAAATATTCAAAGTAATAAATTAGAAGAAAAGCCACTTTTATTAAATTCTCTTAACATTCCAAATAATCTAACAAAATCTTTAATAATTAATTATATACCAGAATTTCCAAAAATTTCAAATACAACATTTAAACAATATAAAAAAATTTTCAGAAATAACATATATAACCTTAATAACACTTTTAACAGAAATAATTATAGCGCTATTCAGAATTCAATAAAAATATCAATAAATCTTTTAAAGAAAGTTATAAAAAAATAAATTTCTTTTGCTTATATATAAAATTTTTTTTTAAAACTATTCTTCGAAAAGCATTGATTAAAAAAAATGGTTCCAGAAAACCAAACTTTTTATGAAAGCGAAACATTAGCTCCTATTAGATCAGCTTTTCAAGACAGACTATATAACGAACTAATACGACATATATGTTGTAGAAAAATCACAACCAAAAACACATTTATCAAACAACAAGGGTTAATATATTGCGAAGATTGTTATCCGCTATTCGACAATGAATTAGAGATGAGACAAGACGATCATTTAATAGCATGTGCAAATATAAGCCTAGATTGCTTTAGATGCAAAGAAGTATTATACAAAGTAGTAAGAAGATCATTATTTTGTAGACAATGTTACATCGAATTAAGGGTAATACTACAAGATATAGTTTGGGAAGAAAACAATTTATTCTCAATTTAACATTAGATAAACAAAAATAATAAGTACATATTAAATAAATAACAAAACAAAAAATATATATACATAAAGGATAATTAATTAAAATCATAAACTCACTATTCTTTACGAATAATCTTATAATAGTGACTTTATGAAATAAAAAAAAGAAGGAAAAATTATATATAAACCTTCTATTTTTTTAAATCTTTTCTACAATTTGATAAATATTTTAACAAAAGATATATGAACAATTAATATTAAATAAATCTTACTCAATCACTGTGAAGCAATTATGCTCTATGAGTTATTAACAGATAATATTTAACGATTTGATTTCAATACTTAGTTTCCTACGACCTAATTTCGTAATATTCTAAAATTTCGATTTCCTAATAAAAATAATGTATAAAATATAAAAAAAATTATGTTCAATCATTTAATATAAACTATGTACATTGAACAATTATATTATTGTACAACTCAATGACAAATAATAGACCACGAATAATTTTAAAACTTTTTGCAAAATATTAACAAATAATCATGTACTTTGAATAATTAAAATAAAAAAAAGAATAATGTACAACAAATAATGTTCTTCGAACAATTTAAAAAAAATTAACAAATATTATTAAACAAATTATTTTTAATTAACAATTACTAAACAACTTTATTTTACACAAAATATTTTTTCAAAAATTGTCCTATGATTTAAACAAAAATTTTTCAAAAATTGTTCTACGATTTAAACTAAATTTTTCTTTTTCTACGATTTATACAAAATTTTTTCAAAAAAAAAAACAAAAAAATTTTTTTCTACGATTTAAACAAAATTTTTCTTTTTATACAAAATGTTTTCAAAAATTGTTCTATGATTTAAACAAAATTTTTCTTTTTCTACGATCATTGTTCTTCAATTTACACAGTTTTTCAAAAATGTTCTACGATTTATGCAAAATTTTTCTATGACTTACTCAAAACTTTTTCAATTAACAAATAATGTTAAAAAGATTTTACTCAATAATGTTAAACAAACATATTGTACTACGATTTACTAAAATATTTTGTTGTTCACAATAAACACTAGAATAATGTTTTCTTGAAATTCTTTTTCTACGATTCTACGATTTAAAAGAAAGTTAACCTTATGTATTACGATATCGAGAATTTTAGACAAATCTTCTGCCGAAGCTTCAATCGCAAATTTTCAATTGTGCGATTGAATTAAGAGGGGAGGTGTCACATGCCACGTGTGTGACCTCTAAGTAACCTTAGACCAGACCTGTTACCAAGCAAACTTGACAAACACCCATCGATGAGCAATCTTTTTACAACCCTATTACGTCGATACACGGATGTGATCTGGGTATATAAGGCCCTAAATTTGGATCCAAAAATCAGTATCTAGTCAGCATCCAGTCAGTATCTAATTTAAATCAAAGCAATCGACATCATCTCTGTACCAGTAGTCAGTGCGAATCTATACTCGTTACCTACGATTATCCCAGTCTAAGTAATACCCATCTCGTGTGTGACCGAGCCATTGTCAAACCTCCAAGCAGTAAAAATTGGAAAGGCGGTGCATCTGAACTGACTGTGGACGCACGAGCGGAGAACGGGTTTTCAGCTTCACAAAGAAGCAATAAAGGTAATTAACTAAATCTTTTCATCATATTCTTTCGATACAATTTCTATATCTAATAAACGCCTATTTGTTAAAAGTGTTTATTGGAACTGGTCTTCTCTCGGCAACATACAAATAAAGAACTTCAAGAAATCATTATATACTATTTTATAATAAATTTCATTTTAACTAATTCTTAACTTTTATTCATTGATTCTTTTTCCTCATTCCCAAATAAGATTTCTTCGGAATTTCTTATTTAAAACGAGGATAACAAATGTTAAGAGGTAAGTTACTTTTCACGTAACAATTGATATATAATTTATAAGACTTTTTAAATTTCGCGGGCATTGCTCCCTACTATATTTTTCTACATAGTTTAAGGTCAACCTTATAGATGGGACCACTAAAATTTAATTTTACAAACGTTGCAAACTACTATCTTGATTTTTAAATTTCCCGGACCTTGCTTAAAAAAAGTAAGTTTAGAGTTCTACAATTAAAACTGATGTAATGTTTACTAATGCAATTAAAATTTATTGAATAAACAATAAGCTGTTTGAATTTAAATTGAATTACACCAGATCGGTAATGCAGATTTTTACTTTATCAGCAGTCGTCAAGGTAGGGATCTGACAAAACATTTTGACTCGATCGATAATGTAGGAATCTGTTTTACCAACCGAGTTAGTTTTAGGTTAGATCGCTAGATGGCGCCATTAAAATTTAATTTTACAGGTATTGCAGTCTACTATTTTTTGTTTTTAAATTTCCCGGGCATTCGTGTCCACCATTTTGTTTTTAGAACATAATAATCCAATAAATGGTGCGTGTTCTTGAGTGTGAAATATAATAATAGTAAGTAAATAAAAATTATATAAATATTTTATACCATTCTAACATCACTTTAGCATGTTTATATTAAATAAATTATTCTTCTAATTTCTATTTTTCTAGAACCTTTTTTCCGAACTCTGCAATAATATTTTTCTCTTGAATTTCTAGTTTACTAATATTATTTTTTCATAACATTACTAAACATAACCTTCAAATCTATTGTATTAAACATAACCTTAAAATCTATTTTATTAAACATAACCTTAAAATGTAAACCTTATTATCTAACGTAATACTAATGAAGGTATTTAATTAAATACAATATTAATAACAGTTCATACATTTATTATATTCAATATACAATATTTACACTTGTTTTATTTTAAATTCAATATGGTTGTATGGGCCACCAATATACTTCAGCCGTAATTGTCCAGAACTAATAGCTTCTTGCATTTGGTCCAAGCATATCGAGTCATCAGTGAACATTGGTACAAATCTTGAAGGTAGGAACGTATTGAACTTTTTATCCACCTCAGCGACGACCTTGACTCCATACCTGGTGTTGACAACCTGGATCTTTGTTATAGGATACTTATGTCCAGGAGTCAGCTCGGAAAGCGGCATCGTAGGTAGGAAAGCATCCATGCGACCAATGGCGTTGATTTTAGTTAGATCCATCTTTTCTTAGAGATAATACTTTGGGAAGTTACAAAACAGAATTACTAAATCGGCTTAGATGCCTCTATTTATACTCAAAAATCACGCAATACCCCCACCACTGCTTCTGCGCATGCGCATTACCCCACCATTACTTCTACGCATGGCATTATCCTCTACTCTTATTATTGAGCCACGCCTATTTTGTGACCTTATAAGACAAGTCTAGACTAGTTTTAACATGTTTAATAGTTTTACACATGTGTAATAAAGATAATAGGATAGGAAAGGGTTAATTAAAGTAAACATTAATAGACATTTAATACATTTATTCATTATATAGGAAATTTTCACAATCATTATAAAAATCTTTCAATGTACAATCATTGTCAACTTCATCATTATTTTCTATATTATTTTGTAGTACATTCGATGGTTGTATCAACCAATTTTGTATATTACATACATTTTTCACAGCACAGTTGCTAAAGCTACGTGTGTGATTTGTACATGTAGATGAACTTTCTACACTTAAACTTTTTAGCGACGGACATTTAAAATCATCTAAATTAAACACATTTAATGTATATTTTTCTAACCATTTTTGTTTTTCTAAACCTTTTACATAAACAGTAGGTGTACCTATTAGTACTTCTTTTATTATAGGTTGTAATTCTTCATAAGATACGTCACCAGCAGCCCAATCGATACCATGATAATTATTTGTAAGCCATCGATTCTCACATTTGTATCTTGCAGGTAATCGGCTTCAGGCATATGGCGGCTCGAAGAGGTAGACCAATGGATGAGCATCTTGTTGAAGTGGTAGAATCGCCAACTCTTTGATGACAAAGTCGTTGTAAGGACTTTTGAAGCATTGAATATCTACGACGTACGCCATGGTATCTGAAATAGAATAATGGCTCAAGCCTTAGAGAGACGCTCTCTTTATAGCCTTTCCCCCACCACTCCAAATACCCCCACTACCGATGTCGTCTATGATTGGTCATTATTTCCACCAGTCACGTTACTTTTTTAACAACGCCGCTGATTGGTGTATACTGTATAATGCGGTCGTGAATTATAAGGCAATATGCAGCTGTATTGGCTGGAAAATTTTCATTTGCTTCAAATTCCAATCGCACATCTACAGATGCTTGTTTTAGAAATTCGTTTTGTTTTGAGCAATCAATAACAGCCAATGGTGCATAATCTTTAAAGTTATTTCTAGTTAATAAAGGTTCAGATTCTTTTCCATAGTAGGATGGTTGAAAATTACAATACATATCATATAGTATGGAAAATTTGTTTTGAGTAAAATTTAAATTTAAATTTCCATAAGGATAGTACTGTGAGTTTAAGAAAAGTTTAACATTGTGAAGATTACAGGCATCAAATAAATTTGCATACCTTCCTTGATCTTCTTTTCGATTTGTTTGAAAACCAAGATTAACATATCGAGGTTTTTCAACTTGTGTTGAAGTTTTTACAGTCCACACATGCTTTTGAGTGGCAGGAATCATAGGATACTCATATAAATCCCATGATCTAAAACTCATTGTTATAAGTGAGTCTTTTTCAATGAATTTCAATAATTCAATTTTTTGGCGATCATTTACCATTAAATATGGAATCAACCATTCAACTTTATTAATTAAAATTTTAAATTCTTCACGCTCAGCTGCTCCAATGTTTACTACAGCATTGAGATCAGTACGAGATCTTGTTAAAATAAGTTCATGTTTTGCATTTACAACAATCTTTCGATAGTCTTCAGCAAAACCAATAATCATACTTAGTGGAATATTTACATCAAAATATCCAGCATCATTTGTTACTCTACTATCATCATCATAAGGTAGATAACCAGCATTTTCTGAGTAAATCATTTAATTAGGTGTTTGAGAAATTAGATTTTTCATTGTGGTTGTAATACCAACATTTTTAGAGCGATCAATTTCAACACCATTTAATTCATAACGAATCTCATTAAACAGGTAGGAAATGCCATTGCTAATTAACTTTGTATTAGTTACAAGCGTATTGTTTAACTTAACAATTCTGCCAGTGACGTGTAAAGTACTTTTAGAGGGAAGAATGTACAAGTCTTGATGTTGAACTGCAATTCGAATCTCGTCACTGTTATTAAATGCTGATGACACGTATGGTTGCCATTGAACTGCGTAAAACCGAGGTACTACTCAACAAACCGATCTATGTGGGGTTAAGTGTGCAAAACGCTTATTTACGATGTTCACTACGGGTATATGTTAAAAAAATACGGCGACAATTGTAAACTGATGTATACCGATACAGACAGTCTAATCTACAAAATTAAATGTAAAGATGTCTTCAATGACATGAAAAATGACATCAAAAAGTTTGATACGTCAGACTATCCCGCAAACAACGTGTACGGCATTCCGCAAGCCAACAAAAAGATTATGGGTCTAATGAAAGATGAATGTAACGGCAAGATCGTTACCGAATTTGTTAACTTGCGGAGTAAGATGTACAGCGTACGTGTTGAAGGTCAAGACTTTATTAAAAAAGCCAAAGGCATTAAATCCGGCGTTGTGAAAAAATCGATTCACTTTGATGATTATGTAAAATGTCTGCGAGATTTCGACATTCAAACTCGAACACAGTATAATATAAGATCACGACTACACAACCTTGAGACTGTAAAACAAATAAAACTAGCTTTAAGTCCGCAAGACGACAAACGGTATTTGTTACCGGGGAGTACCGACACTCTACCGTGGGGACATTATGCGATCCCCACAATCGACGAATTATTTTGTAAAACATGATTGTAAAAAATAAAATGTTTGTTAATAAATAATGCAATTATATACAATTTCCATGTGTTTTTATTTAAAAAATCCTTCCATATATACATAATAACATGATTAAAACTTATATTAATGTAATATAATTTAAATGTGCAAATCGCCCCCAGTAATTTAACGCAAATGCCAATCAGCCAGCAAAGCAATCAAAAATTAATGTTAGCGAAGAATCTCTTTATAAATAAAAACTACTTCCAACAACAGACCTTCACAATGCCAGTGCCAACTGATTTAATATTGATTCATTATTGATTCATTATTGATTTAATATTGATTTAATATTGATTCATTATTGATTCATTATTGATTCATTATTGATTCATTATTGATTCATTGTTGATTCATTATTGATTTATTATTGATTCATTATTGATTCATTGTTGATTCATTATTGATTCATTATTGATTCATTGTTGATTCATTAATGATTCATTATTGATTCATTATTGATTCATTGTTGATTCATTATTGATTCATTATTGATTCATAGTTGATTCATAGTTGATTCATTATTGATTCATAGTTGATTCATAGTTGATTCATTATTGATTCATTATTGATTCATTATTGATTCATTGTTGATTCATTATTGATTCATTATTGATTTATTATTGATTCATTGTTGGTTCATTATTGATTGATTGTTGATTCATTATTGATTCATTATTGATTCATTATTGATTCATTATTGATTCATTGTTGATTCATTATTGATTCATTATTGATTCATTAATGATTCATTATTGATTTAATGTTAATTAAATTTGGCACTGGCAGTGTAAAGGTCTGTTGTTGGCTGTAGTTTTGATTTATAGAGAGGTTCTAAGCTAACATTAATCTTTGATTGATTTGCTGGTTGATTGACATTTGCGTTAAGTTACTGGGGACGATTTGCGAATAATAGATTATACATTTGCTTTATCTTCCCACGTATTGTGAGAATTATCAAAGCCAAGCCATTTGACAAGAACTTTGTTTCCACGTGTCTTGAGAATTTTTGCCACAAGATAAATATCTGAATATTTTACTTTAAGAAGTTCCTCTTCATAAAATCCTCCGCTGATGGGTTGATCCTAGTAATCCTTTGAGCTTGTAAGTCACTGGTTGAGTTGATATAACTTGATCCACGGTGAATATTTCTGTTGTCCAATTGGGTGTATATCCTTTCTCGAAAACGTTTTTATATTTGCTTACTCGAACTTTGTCACCAATTTTATACTTTGGTCGTCTTAAAGGAATTTTTCTCAGTTTAGAGATCCTTTCTTTTAAAATTTCAACGTCTTCTGAAGTAACATCTTGAGGCTTCATTCCAATTGTTCTATGTTTTGTATCATTATAGTTGGAAATAAGAGTAGGCAATATATCATACCACTTGTAATTTCCTCGTAAACTAAATTGCATCCACATTTTTCTTTTTAGTGTTCGATTAAACCGTTCAACAATGGAAGCTTTCATATTACTGTATGTTGAATAAAAATTTATTTTATGCTTTTTCATTAATGCTTCAAATTGTGAGTTATAGAATTTTTTTCCTTTGTCACTATGCAAGTTTTTTGGTATGCGTTTTTTAGCAAATATAGATTGCATTGCATGAGAAACATCTTTTCCATTTTTACTTTTTACTGGAACAGCCCAAGCATATTTCGAAAATATGTCTATAACTGTTAGTAAATACTTGAAACCTTTATTTATTTTTGAATAAGGTATCATTTCTACTAAATCTGCTTGCCATGTCTCATCAATATCACGCATTTCAACTCGCCGTCGAGGATAATTTTTTCTAGCCTGAGTATGAAGTTCATTCACTACTGTTAATTTTTTGTTGTTCATTCTCGAGAGCACTTAAGCGAGTATCCAATTTACTAATAATTTCAGCTGTTCGATAAGATAAATCTTGATTTATATCTTTTTCAAAATTTTTTATTTTTTCTGTAATAGAGTCTTCAAGAACTTTTAGAAATAAGTTGTTATTGTCCACCTCTGATCTAAGTGAGGCACTAGCTTCATACAATAAACGCACTTCGTGTTTTATCATATGTCGTACAAGTTTTAAATTGACAGCGTCGTTTTCTTCTTCAGCGTTAGCAAGATTAGAGAGTTTTCTTCCTTCAACGTCAAAGTTACCTTGAGAATTAAGTTTAAACCCAACTCCAGGAGGACCTCGTCTTGCTGATCCTCTTTGATTGAGAGGATGTCCGAACACGTCAATGCTCATTGTTGAAATGAATGATATTTGCTAAAACACATCTTAATATAGAATTTTAGCTTCACGTAGTTTCTCAATGATAGACATGATTTCATTATTGTGACTAGGATTTCCAGCATCTTGAGAAGCCATTAATAGTCTAAGACGGTCAACCAACTCATTCGGATCATCCCAATAGATATATTCTCGTTGAAAATTTCTGTTTGTAATCATAAATTTAGGTAATGAACTACCGCTTACAGATGGCTGTTTGGTAGGTGTTCGAGGGAAGAATTGAGATATAAAATTTAAATACTTATAACTCTTATCCGTACGTAAAGATTCAGAGAAACTATACTTCTTTTTGTGTGCATTAGTAGCAATCAGAATCTCTTTATAGTTTCTTTCATCAGCTTCACTTATAAACGATCTGGTAGGTTTACTTTTGAATAAAAGTTCAAGTAATCCAGGTGTTTGAAGATATCGTTTATCACCAATTTTTACAAACTGATCTTCAAGAGTTATTGGTGAATCACCAATCATAAGTGATCCATCACTTAGCTTACGTATGCCGTATGTTGAATCTAAACATTGCTTTCTATTATGATTTAATAAGTATAGAAATTTATTACTTATTTTATCATCATCTGGAGATTTTTCAGTTTCACTTTCATAGTTTATGCTATCATCCTTCTTCTGCTCTTTCTTTTCAATCTTAACATTTTCAATCTTGACATTTTCATGTTCACTGTCTGTCAAGTTGGTAATTTTTTGTAAGGGTTGAATTATCGGTTTGAAAGTTTCATTCAACACACTTTCAGCTTCTTCTTTTCCTAATTTTAACATACGATGTTTTCGCCTAATTGCCTCACTAGCTTTAGCAATTTGATGAAGATATTCTTTTTCTTTATGAAACATGTTATTATTACAAGGTTTTATATTGAACTAACAATATTTTAGGGATGATCTTATATTTATAGTGTTACAAAGCTATCAAATCCTTTTCTATATCTTCCATCATTTAAATCAGAATCCTTATCAATTACTACAAATCCATACTTGTCTGAATTCCAACATGTAGCACATAGTTCTCGAAATTGATTAAATGTCATGTCAGTATTAACATGATCATCATAAACATGCCTTAAATTTTTCTCATCTTGACGAAAAAGAACTAGTAAATTAACATTATCACGTACTAAATGTTTGGGAATGCGGGCATATGTTTGACAAAGATAAAAAGAATCAACATCAACATGTCTACCCATGCAAAAAAATGCCCTTACATTATCTTGCTTCTCACAAGCAATATCATCAAATATAAATATTGAATTCCGTTTTGCATCTTTAGGAGTAATGACTTCTTCATGCTCACTAAATGGTAAATACTCTACTCCTTCAACATTACTTACAACTTGTTCCAAGAATTTATACTTGGGTTGATGTAGAGACTTTGAGTACAAGTAAATATTATTAAATCTAAGACCATTAGGATGTAAAATTAAAGAAAGTAGTACATTTGTCTTTCCACAATTTGATGGTCCACAAAAAATAGCTCGAATACTACCTGATAACAAGTTACCATGACGCTTCACTTTCCTGTCTTGTTGTTCAACAATCGAGTCTAGATTGACGACTGGCAGCTTGTGAAGTTGTTCCTTGAACCGCATCCTGATTTACACTGCCGCTAAAGGTATAAATACGGCGCTTATATAACTCACAAGTCATTCTAATTTTAACTTTCACAGAGTAAGGTATGATTATATATCATCACTCTCGAGGAAAAGGTTTAATTAATAAACTTATAAACAAGTTGCCATTTGAATTACATTTGCCGGGTTATCAATATTGTGGACCGGGCACATAGTTAGCAAAACGTCTAGACCGAGGTGATCCAGGTGTTAATCCATTAGACACCGCTTGTAAAGAGCACGATATTGCTTACTCGAAAAATCGAGAAAACGATTGTAGAAAGAAACGCTGCTGATAGAGTATTAGCTGACAAAGCGTGGCAACGTGTATTTGCTCCATACGCACAATATAGTGAAAGAGCTGCAGCTTACGCAATAACAAACGCTATGAAAGCAAAATCAAAATTTGGAATGGGAGTAAAGAAGAAGACAAAATCAAAAAAACGAGTAAATCTTAGGAAAATTGTGGATGCTGCAAGAAAATCAATAATTCCTGGTAATGATGCTCGATCAACAATAAAGTCAGCTATTGAAACAGCTCGAAAAGCTGTAAGGAATGCAGGTGGTAGAGAAAAAGTTTTAACACCTCGTATTCTGCCTGTGTCATCAAAAGTTGGTGGTCTGTTACCATTAATTCCAATTTTTGCTGGGCTAAGTGCACTTGGAGCACTTACTGGGGGAGCTGCTGGTGTAGCAAAAGCTGTTAATGATGCAAGTGCAGCAAAAGAGCAGTTGAAGGAAGCTCAGCGTCACAATAGAGAGTTAGAAGCAGTTGCACTTGGTAAAGGTCTACATTTAAAACCATACCGACAAGGTTTGGGACTTCATTTGAAACCATACGTTAAAAGACAAGGTATTAAAAGACGATGTACGAAAAAAAAAGTTTAAAGCTACCTCAACGAGCACTTACTGATCTAGATTTACTTAAATATACTAAAGAAATGAAAATTCCTAATTTTCGAGGTGTTTTCATGCGAAATGAATTACCTATAAGAGGTCCTCGAAAAAATGAATCAGCCATTTTTAATTTAGATGATAAAGATGGTTCTGGAACTCATTGGGTTGCATATAAAAAAGTTAATAATAAAGCAGTATACTATGATAGTTTTGGTAATCTTCAACCACCCTATGAACTTGTCAATTACTTAGGTTACAATAATTTAATACAGTATAATCATCAAAATTATCAAAATTATAATAGCTTTAATTGTGGTCAATTATGTCTAAAATTCTTATGTGGACAGCTTGAAATAACTAAAAAATATATTCTATATAAGTGATTGTAAGTCATTCCAACTAATCAGTTTATAAAAAGTCATCAACATGGAAGAATCTTTTACTCTGACTATCTCAGGCAATTCATCTGTCCTAGAGGCAGAATATTTTCTTCCGATAGAATTATTATCTAATAAAAATTATGTACTTGGCTTAGTTGAATTACTAACCTTCAATTCAATTCCTAATATTGATCAAGGTAAAAATAAATTTTATATTGTTGATAAAGTGATTACTATTCCCCCTGGAAGTTATGAAATTGAAGATATTGAAAAATATTTTCAAAACTCTATTGAAAATGGATCTGAAATTGTAAGAATCAAACCTAACAATAATACTTTACGTAGTGAAATAACAAGCAGCCTTGAAGTGAGTTTTGAACAAAACGATTCAATTGGTAAATTATTAGGATTTACTCCACGAATATTGACAGCTAATAAGGCTCATACGTCAGATGTACCAGTAGCCATTCTTAAGGTAAATGCTATCAGAATTGAATGTAACATTACTACTGGTGCATACATAAATAATAAAATGGTACACACAATTCACGAATTTTTTCCAATTGTTTCAGCTGGATATAAGATTGTGGAAGTTCCATCTCACGTCATTTACCTTCCAATCGCCGTGAAGACAATACATAATATTCAAGTAAGAATCGTTAATCAAGACGGAGATTTAATAAATTTTAGAGGTGAAACTATAACAATTCGATTACACGTTAAATCAACGTAATGGGAATTGTATTTCATAGAAAAACTGGTGGAAGCTATATAAAAGAGTTGCCATGTCAGAAGTCATTCATTCCTCAATCAGTTCGCAAGAGACTAACATCTCAGAACATACTATTTCTGAAGCAGCTCGGTCTAAGAGTTTATAAAAAAAACAAGGGAAAAAATTGATTTTTCACATACTTTTTATTTGCTGTTGTAACAAAAATGGAAGAAATTTTAAACATTCTAAGACCAGTTAAATTTGATAATTCTGTGGCACACTATAAGATTCATGCACATCAACCATACGTGACATCAGCATTTAATAACAGTGACGAGATTCGAATTGCAGTTCAACATCAAGACTTGTACATTCTTCCCTCTAAAAGTACTTTACACGTCACTGGCAGAATTGTTAAGTTAAACAATACGCTTGTAACTAATACAAAGTTAATTAGCAATGGTATTTCCTACCTGTTTAATGAGATTCGTTATGAATTAAATGGTGTTGAAATTGATCGCTCTAAAAATGTTGGTATTACAACCACAATGAAAAATCTAATTTCTCAAACACCTAATCAAATGATTTACTCGGAAAATGCTGGTTATCTACCTTATGTTGATGATAGTAGAGTAACAAATGATGCTGGATATTTTGATGTAAATATTCCACTAAGTATGATTATTGGTTTTGCTGAAGACTATCGAAAGATTGTTGTAAATGCAAAACATGAACTTATTTTAACAAGATCTCGTACTGATCTCAATGCTGTAGTAAACATTGGAGCAGCTGAGCGTGAAGAATTTAAAATTTTAATTAATAAAGTTGAATGGTTAATTCCATATTTAATGGTAAATGATCGCCAAAAAATTGAATTATTGAAATTCATTGAAAAAGACTCACTTATAACAATGAGTTTTAGATCATGGGATTTATATGAGTATCCTATGATTCCTGCCACTCAAAAGCATGTGTGGACTGTAAAAACTTCAACACAAGTTGAAAAACCTCGATATGTTAATCTTGGTTTTCAAACAAATCGAAAAGAAGATCAAGGAAGGTATGCAAATTTATTTGATGCCTGTAATCTTCACAATGTTAAACTTTTCTTAAACTCACAGTACTATACTTATGGAAATTTAAATTTAAATTTTACTCAAAACAAATTTTCCATACTATATGATATGTATTGTAATTTTCAACCATCCTACTATGGAAAAGAATCTGAACCTTTATTGACTAGAAATAACTTTAAAGATTATGCACCATTGGCTGTTATTGATTGCTCAAAACAAAACGAATTTCTAAAACAAGCATCTGTAGATGTGCGATTGGAATTTGAAGCAAATGAAAATTTTCCAGCCAATACAGCTGCATATTGCCTTATAATTCACGACCGCATTATACAGTATACACCAATCAGCGGCGTTGTTAAAAAAGTAACGTGACTGGTGGAAATAATGACCAATCATAGACGACATCGGTAGTGGGGGTATTTGGAGTGGTGGGGGAAAGGCTATAAAGAGAGCGTCTCTCTAAGGCTTGAGCCATTATTCTATTTCAGATACCATGGCGTACGTCGTAGATATTCAATGCTTCAAAAGTCCTTACAACGACTTTGTCATCAAAGAGTTGGCGATTCTACCACTTCAACAAGATGCTCATCCATTGGTCTACCTCTTCGAGCCGCCATATGCCTGAAGCCGATTACCTGCAAGATACAAATGTGAGAATCGATGGCTTACAAATAATTATCATGGTATCGATTGGGCTGCTGGTGACGTATCTTATGAAGAATTACAACCTATAATAAAAGAAGTACTAATAGGTACACCTACTGTTTATGTAAAAGGTTTAGAAAAACAAAAATGGTTAGAAAAATATACATTAAATGTGTTTAATTTAGATGATTTTAAATGTCCGTCGCTAAAAAGTTTAAGTGTAGAAAGTTCATCTACATGTACAAATCACACACGTAGCTTTAGCAACTGTGCTGTGAAAAATGTATGTAATATACAAAATTGGTTGATACAACCATCGAATGTACTACAAAATAATATAGAAAATAATGATGAAGTTGACAATGATTGTACATTGAAAGATTTTTATAATGATTGTGAAAATTTCCTATATAATGAATAAATGTATTAAATGTCTATTAATGTTTACTTTAATTAACCCTTTCCTATCCTATTATCTTTATTACACATGTGTAAAACTATTAAACATGTTAAAACTAGTCTAGACTTGTCTTATAAGGTCACAAAATAGGCGTGGCTCAATAATAAGAGTAGAGGATAATGCCATGCGTAGAAGTAATGGTGGGGTAATGCGCATGCGCAGAAGCAGTGGTGGGGGTATTGCGTGATTTTTGAGTATAAATAGAGGCATCTAAGCCGATTTAGTAATTCTGTTTTGTAACTTCCCAAAGTATTATCTCTAAGAAAAGATGGATCTAACTAAAATCAACGCCATTGGTCGCATGGATGCTTTCCTACCTACGATGCCGCTTTCCGAGCTGACTCCTGGACATAAGTATCCTATAACAAAGATCCAGGTTGTCAACACCAGGTATGGAGTCAAGGTCGTCGCTGAGGTGGATAAAAAGTTCAATACGTTCCTACCTTCAAGATTTGTACCAATGTTCACTGATGACTCGATATGCTTGGACCAAATGCAAGAAGCTATTAGTTCTGGACAATTACGGCTGAAGTATATTGGTGGCCCATACAACCATATTGAATTTAAAATAAAACAAGTGTAAATATTGTATATTGAATATAATAAATGTATGAACTGTTATTAATATTGTATTTAATTAAATACCTTCATTAGTATTACGTTAGATAATAAGGTTTACATTTTAAGGTTATGTTTAATAAAATAGATTTTAAGGTTATGTTTAATACAATAGATTTGAAGGTTATGTTTAGTAATGTTATGAAAAAATAATATTAGTAAACTAGAAATTCAGGAGAAAAATATTATTGCAGAGTTCGGAAAAAAGGTTCTAGAAAAATAGAAGAATAATTTATTTAATATAAACATGCTTAAGTGATGTTAGAATGGTATAAAATATTTATATAATTTTTATTTACTTACTATTATTATATTTCACACTCAAGAACACGCACCATTTATTGGATTATTATGTTCTAAAAACAAAATGGTGGACACGAATGCCCGGGAAATTTAAAAACAAAAAATAGTAGACTGCAATACCTGTAAAATTAAATTTTAATGGCGCCATCTAGCGATCTAACCTAAAACTAACTCGGTTGGTAAAACAGATTCCTACATTATCGATCGAGTCAAAATGTTTTGTCAGATCCCTGCCTTGACGACTGCTGATAAAGTAAAAATCTGCATTACCGATCTGGTGTAATTCAATTTAAATTCAAACAGCTTATTGTTTATTCAATAAATTTTAATTGCATTAGTAAACATTACATCAGTTTTAATTGTAGAACTCTAAACTTATTTTTTTTTAAGCAAGGTCCGGGAAATTTAAAAATCAAGATAGTAGTTTGCAACGTTTGTAAAATTAAATTTTAGTGGTCCCATCTATAAGGTCGACCTTAAACTATGAAGAAAAATATAGTAGGGAGCAATGCCCGCGAAATTCAAAAAGTCTTATAAATTATATATCAATTATAAATCTTTTCACTAATTTTTGTGGTGCCATCTATTAGGTTGACCTTGAACCCTGTCGGTAAAACAAAATAGTGGAAAGCAACATCCGCGAAATTTAAAAATTAAAGTGGCGCCATCTATTGGTTTATCCTTGAACTCTGTCGGTAAAGCAAAATGGTGGATAGCAACGCCCGCGAAATTTAAAAATTAAAGTGGCGCCATCTATTAGGTTGAACTTGAACCCAGTCGGTAAAACAGAGCACCCCTTATAACCCACTTGAAATTTTAAAAATAAAATTTTAAATTTCCCGCCAAGGGGTTTGGAATTTGCTAGTGGCGCCATCTATCGTTGATCGTTGAACCCTGTTGTTAAACAGAGCGTCCCTTTTAACCCACTTAAAACTATGAAAATAAAATTTTAAATTACCCGCTAAACGGATTTGAATTTGCTGGTAGCGCCATCTAGCGGCGGCAGCCAGAACTAAAAAAATCGGTCGGTAAAACAGAGAATCCTTTCTAAGCCACTTGAAAGTTTGAAAATAAAATTTTAAATTTCCCGCCAAGCAGGTTTGGAATTCGCAAGTAGCGCCATCTAGCGGTGGCAGCAGGAACTACACTCGGTCGGTAAGGTAGAACACCCCTACCCACCACTGGTAGAGTAGGAATCTGCATTACCGACTGAGCAACTGTCCTAGAACTCTCCTAGCTATACTACTAATTTAAAATCAGTTTTTACTAAAATCGACATAGATTACTAAAAAAACATAAATTTGTCTGCAAAAAAAAATTTTTTTTATAAAAAAGAACAATAGTTATCTATTTGTTAATTAACATTATTTGCAACAGTTTAAATAAATTGTATTATACACTATTATTTGTCTGGTTGTTAACAATGGTAATTATTTAATTCAAAATAATTTTATATCAAAATCGACATAGATTACTTAAATAAACATAAATTTGACTGCAAAAAAAATTTTTTTTCTAAAAAAATGTCTATTTGTTAATTAACATTGTTTGCAACAATTTAAATAAATTGTATTATACATTATTATTTGTCTGATGGTTATGCTGGACTAATTTCAATTGATTCCAATCATCTGCAATAAAAAAATAAAAAAAATAAACATGATTTTTTCTAAAAATATTGTAAATTGTTAACTTTGAATAACAAAAAAAATATAAACAATTTAAAATTTAAAAATTGGTTTAGAGGGATCTTTGAGAAATTTTATCTCCTTTAATTTAAGACCAAGTCTATAAAAATCCGATAAAATTTGTAGGTTCCAGACAATTTTAAGCAGTAAATTGTAAAAAATGCCAATGTGGGCGGGGCGAGTTTATCGTCATATAAAGCTCTACACAGCTGCAGTTTTTAATTAATAACTTTTTTTTCTAATTGAGGATCATTTTTTCCGAAACGGTTTTACACTCGGAGACATTTAAGGAATAGAATACAATTTTAATTTTTTTGTGAGGACGTGAAGAACATATTTGTTTATTAACATTTTATAAACAAATTATATAAAAAATTATAAAAAATAAAAAAATTTAAAAAGAAAAAATATATTCAAATAGTGGAATTCAAGACGAAAAAAACCCATATTTTTTAATTTTGAAAAATGTAAAAAATAATTAGTAAAAAAAATGGTGATTGGTAAAAAGAATTAGTGGAAAAAAATGTTTGTGGAAAAAAAGGTTATTGGAAAAAAAATTAGTGGAAAATAAGGTTATTGGAAAAAAGAATTAGTGAAAAAAAAGGTTACTGGAAAAAATTTAATGGATAAACTGGTGTACAATCGTGTAGTTTCTTTTGCCGTATAGCCTTTTTCAATTAAAATTTTGTTTAAGATAATATAGCAATATATATAAATAAGTTCTAACAAACAAAATGATTACTTTATTTCAAAATTTTCAAATTTGATCAGATTTATATATCAGATTCAAAAACTCGGGGGTTTTTGGTGTAGCTAATTATGAATCTGAGGTCACTTTTTAGAAATTAAATTGTAGATCTCATCTGCGGACATAAAATGAGAGTATTTTGAGATAGATTAATAAAGTTTAACTAAATATTTTTTTGATTTTTAATTTTGCAAAAAAACATTTTTTGCCCATAACTTTAAAAACATGTTAGAACACCTATAAATGTTTTTCCATAATTTTGTAGAGTTTTTTTAGACGCATCTTTTGAGCCCTAATTGAACATTTTTCGTCCATATTGACCGGAGATATTAAACTTTTAAAAATCAAAAATTTTGGAAGATAAGACTTTTTTGAAAATTTTGTTAAAAAATGTAGAAGTAAGTCATGTGAAGTTAGCACCACTTTTTCAAGAAATTAAAAAAATCACATGAGTTTTGGGTTCTTTAGCAATAGTTCTGTAGTTCTATAATAATTTTATCAATAGTTCTGGCAATTGACAATAAAAAAAATTAGGTGCTAATTTCGCGTAGCACTACAATTTTCGCTAAAAAGAGTTCTGACATGGTATTTTGATAGCAAATCAAGAGTTCTAGAGTTCTCCCATAAAAAAATTAATAGTTCCGTAAAATACTAAAAACTACAGAACTTTGAAAAATTACAAAAAACTTTTTGGCAAAAAATTAATTCTTTTTGAGTTCTGAGCAGAGTTCTGGTATCTGTAATAAGAGTTCTGCACATAATCCTAATAAAACTTTTTTCTAAACTTGAAATACTAAAAACTACAGAATTTTGAAAACTTGCAAAATGAAACTTTTTTGAAAAACATATATTCTTTGTGAGTTCTAAGCAGAGTTCTGGTATCTGTAATAAGAGTTCTGCACATAATCCTAATAAAATTTTTTTCTAAACTTGAAATACTAAAAACTACAGAATTTTGAAAACTTGCAAAATAAAACTTTTTTGAAAAAAATATATTCTTTGTGAGTTCTAAACAGAGTTCTAATATCTGTAATAAGAGTTCTGCACATAATCCCAATGAATTTTTTTTCTAAACTTAAAATACTAAAAACTACAGAACTTTGAAAAATTACAAAAAAAAACTTTTTTGCAAAAAATTAATTCTTTTTGAGTTTTGAGCAGAATTCTAGTATCAATAATGAGAGTTCTGCACATAATTCCAATAAAATATTTTTCTAAACTTAAAATACTAAAAACTACAGAACTTTAAAAACTTGAAAAAAAACTTTTTTTGAAAAAAATAAATTCTTTTTGAATTCCGAGAAGAGTTTTGGTATTTGTAATGAGATACCACTTACTAAAATGACCTTCAGCATATAAAGAATCAACCATCATAAAAGTTTCAAGAACTAAGTCCATGAAACTTACGGTTGATCTTTAAAGTCGTGTATACATGCTTTGGATTCATTTTAGATCCGATTTCTGACATTGCTTCAGAGATTTTTTTGTAAACTACATTTGAAGGTGGAAGTAATTTACCGCTCTCATCAAGTTCTATACTCGTCTAAACATAAGATTTTTGACAGCGCCTCTTTGTCATACATCTTTTTAAATTTCAACGTCCAATTATAAAAAACAATAACATAAGACAAGTTGAAATATCTAAATCACATATATAAGAAAGTAGTTGTTTATTATGTTAGACGGTGAAAATAAATAAATAAAATTAAATTAAAATTAAAATTTTATTTTAAGGAAACTAAACACAGGTAATAGAATTAAATTAGTCCAGACAATAATTCAAATTACAAGACAACTATTTGAACGTTCTTAAATAAACATTTATCAAAAAAACTAATTTGAAAACAAAAATAATATTGTTTAAATACAATACTCACCTGATTAGAAGAAAATTTAAAGTTTGATAGATTGATCAATTTAAATAACAAAACCAATGAAACTTCTCTCTAAATTTGAATCAGCGAAAAGTCGCTGATTCACCAGCCCAGAGTATGCAGCTGATGAAACAGCGTATATACGCTGGAAAATCAGTGCATATACGCTGTTTCATCAGTGTATATGCGCTATTTCATCAGCTGCATACTCTGGGCTGGTGAATCAGCGACTTTTCGCTGATTCAAATTTAGAGAGTTCAAATTACTCAGCTTCCATTAAGTAATTGTTAATGAATATCGGCAATGCGTGAAAGTAGTTTTACAATTTATTGTTTTGTTCAATTAATAATCCACTAATCAACTATTCACTTATCCTCTAATCCTTTTTAATAAAATCAGCACAAAAATTTTTTCAAGACAGTCAGCACTAATAAAGAAATTTGACAATGTTCTCTAACTGCTTCCAAAGATATCGATTTACTATAATGGAAAATTCTATAAACCCATACTTTGTGAATCGCATTGTCTATAAATATGACTCATTTCGTAATAATTAACGCTAAATTTGATAATACACGTGAAAACAAACAGATGAAAACGACGTTAATCCAAAATATATGAAGAATATGAATTCACTAATTAAAAATATAATATTTTACACCGCACTGCGAAAAACAACTGTTTAATTTAGATTGCTATATTTACTACAATTAAAATATAACAAATTATTAATATCAAAAATCTACGTAGAACACATAAAAAATTAAACTTTGCAAAATTTGGCATTTTTCCAAGTTCAACACTTTTTGCGATTTTGAATTTAGAAGAAAAATTTGTTAAAATTACTTATAGAACTTTTATTATTTATACTATAAATTTATTCAGAAATTATGAAAAATTAATTTTTTGTAAATAAGTTTTTTTTGCAATTTTTCAAAGTTCTGTAGTTTTCCAATATAGTGTTCAAATTTTTAATTTGATTAGATTCGTTTAACACTGTTTTTTTGGGTTTAGGGGCTATTCATTAATTACGTAAGGGTTTTTAGGGGAGGGGGGGTCAAAGCCTTTCTTACGTAATATTTTATACTTAAAGTCGACATTCGCCCGGGGGCGAATTTATACACAGACTTCACTTAATCAATTAATTTGCTTAATTAATTAAGCATTTTTAATATAAAAAATAAATAATAGAATTATTTATCGTATAGGATTAAAATCAACAAACAATTGGATTCATAGGCATATTGGATAGAAGAAATACCTGTTTTTTGCTTTTAATTTGCAATTGCTTAAACAAATTAATAAACACTTAACAATTTTTGAAAACTGTTGACGCGAATCGATTCTGTGTAAAAAATTAGGGAATTTTAGTTTGGGTCATTTTTTTGTCCAAGTCGTATTTTGTTCACAAAATTGTTTTAAACAAATTTTTCAGAATAAATATGGTGTTTCATCCCAAGCAAAAGCAATTGGAAATTAAAAACAAGAAATAGGTATATAATTTTTACAATTTGCCTATGAATCTAATTGTTAATTTTACTTTAAATACATTTCTTTATCCTTGGAATGAAACACCATTTATGCAGCATAATTTGTTTAAAACAATTTTGTGAACAGAATTCGATTTGGACAAAAAAATAATCCATAGGTACTAAAATTTCTTAATTTTTTGCACAGAATCGATTGGCGACAACAGTTTTTAAAAATAAAATGTATTTATTAATTTGTTTCAACAATTATTGTTAAAAAATTGGAAATTATAAACAAAAAACCTCTTTTTTAAGTTTGCCTGTTAATTAGATTTTTAATTTTTTAATGCAATGATTGATTTCTTCATAAATTAAATATTGAAATTAATATTTTTTAGCATTTGTTAATTAATATTGTTTAAATAATCAATTATTAAAATGTTATATTTTTATTCTACTACTTTTAAATGTAAGTTGGTTATAATAAAATGATCTTGTTTAAAAAATGATGACTTCCTTGTAAAAATTAACAATATGAGGCATTTGTTAATTAAAATTGTGTAATGATTGTTAATTGTGAGGGATTAGCTCGTCGGTCAAGGTTCATTAAAATATTGAAAATTAAAAAGTACAATTACAGAAACATAGAAAACGTGTATTTACAAATATTTACAAATGATAAAGAAACTAATTAAACGTACAAAATAATCAAATCGCGTGAAAAACGTAACGGAATCTAATTAAACGGAAGACGTCGGTAACGGCGGAAACGTAATTATCGGTCGGTGCGCGTTTTATTTAATTCGCGACTTCGTGAAATTTAACGCGGGGACGGCATTTTTACCTTGCGGTGGAACCGCTTAGTAAATCGGGAGATTACGGTAGAACCGTTTCGTGACAAACGCCACTTTTATTCGTTGGCGGTGGAAACCGCTTTGAGACTATCGCCTCCTGGTGCCTATGGTAAAACCATTTCGGAGTAGAACTCCTTCGGCTCGTGGTAGGACCACTTAGGGTATAACCCTTTACTGCGGTAGAAACCGCTTCGTCTCCGAATTTTTGTGCTGCGCTCCAGCTTTTATAGGCCGTCGGGAACACAGGACTAGTCGTCGCCGTCTGGTGGGGCGATGCGCGCGCAATTCGCAGGACCGTAACTATTAATTCGCGTGCCTAGAGTTTTCAAATTTACAAACTAACTTGTGTCGAAATTAACTATTGTTACAATTGTTTAAATAATTTAAAGGTCCTGTTTTAACTTTATAATGAAATATGTATGTTGAAAGGTTTTATTAGTAAATTGCATAAAAATAAAGAATTACCCATAAGATAAACAATTCTATTATTTATTTGTTTATTAAAAATGCTTAATTAATTAGGGTCAGGATCCCTAAGGTCGCCATACATCTTTTAAACGACTGTAAATAAAATTTAGGCGATTTTTGAAAAACAGATGAAATTTTGACTTTTAAAAAAGTGTCCCCAAACCGTTTTTAACGATATTTCATTATTCGGCGCTTTTTAGGCAAGCTCGTGGTAAAATCTTACGTAAGAAGGGGGAGGGGGGGTTCGATAAATCTTATGTATCCTTACATGGGGAAGGGAGGGGTCAAAATTGCGTAAAATCGTCCTTACGTAATAAATGAATGGCCCCTTATACGGTCGCTCATTACCAATCTGAAGTCACTTTGAAGAAATTCTAGCTTCATACTAATCTATAATGTAAATAATTTATTATTTTTACCAGTTTTAAGCGAATTGGATGAAATTTGAGGATTTTTTCAGCTATACTGTATCAATTTTTTGTTATTTACAAAAAGTGACTTATGATTCGTAATCAGCGACCCCAAAAACCTCCGAGTAACAAATTTTATGCGAATCTGATGAAATTTGATTTTTGTCCGACATATTTGGTTCCTCCACACAGTGGTCTGAAATTGAAATTTACTGTTCAAAATCGGCTACAGGTCACAAATCTTGTCCAATTTGCAATTTCTTTTGGAAATGATCAGCGTCACTGAATATAAATTTAAGGGTTTATACCACTTTACACGCTTGAAAATGAAGCTATATTTTAGAATTTTTTTATACGATTCCTATGGATTATATTGACCTGAATCTTTTTTAGTTCAATTTATACACTCTTTAACTTTATAAAAAACCTTATTTCATTGAAAAAATATTATTTATTTATTTAAAATTTAACAATACTTTTAAACCTGCCAAAAGTACCGATGCCAGCTGCGTAATTAAATTGATTTCTCCGGTTAGAAAAATCCGAACCACAAAATTCAAGTTGATTTATATTCTGTTGGACTGCGCTTATCGCCCAAACTAGAATTTTTAATTTTTATCCAAAAATAATAAAATGGCGGCAATTTAAACAAAGACTTTCGAAAATTAAGGTTTTTTTGGCAGTTCTTTGGTTTCAAAAAATTAGTAAAAATTAATATTTTTAAATAATTCTAGTTCCGGCGATACCTACACATGTGACGAAGATTTCGTAAAAAAATTTTGAAAATCGATCCAGTAGTTTTCGAGAAAAACATGACACAGTATGAAAAAATGTGGTTTTGAGAAAAACACGTTTAGAATTTGTGTTGTATACTTACTAGCCCGTGTACGCGCTCAAATAGTACTAAAAAATATATTTTGAGTGCTGAAATCTTTCTAAAATTTTTACACCACTTTTTTAAAATATTTTACTTTCGAAATCCGTAATAAAAAAAATTTTGATTTTTTGAAGATGACAAAGTCATACCAACCCTTAATGTCAAATAAGTAACTGGACAGTTAACAGCTGTCAAAATACTGTCAAGTTTTTAAAAATTTCATTTTCTGTCATTTTTTGACAGCGGTTTTTGGCATCAATAAAGAGGAATGGTGATTATAGATTTTATAGCTGACAACTGTCAAAAAACTGTCAACCTTTTTAAAAAGTAATTTTTCTATTAAAAATTATAATTGTTAAAGGGAAGTGACACCTTTGAGGTGTCTTTTGAACCTGTTTTTCATAAATTTTTTTAAGACACAGGAATTAAGTAAATAAAATTTGGTTTTGAGTACTTTATTTGTTAACTTTTTAAGTTTACGAAAATATATTTATACTTAAAAAAAGTTTTAATTTGTTGCCTATAGAGGGCGCCAAAGTTGGTCTCGTTTCTCTGCAGGGCAAATCGGTGGGCAAGATTCTGGTTAGACTGCTCCCTATTGAAAATCCCCATATGGGAAACCACATAGGATCCTATGTCAAAAACCATGTAAAACCCTACTTCCATGAAGGAAACCACGTGGTTTACCATGTGGTTTCCCATGTCAAACCATATGGGAAATTGAGACAGGATTTTAGTTAGGAATAGACATGGGGAATTTGAACAGTTCATCTATGCATAAAACCATATCAAATCCCACATGTTTTTCCCAGTCAAATCCTAAACCGAATCCCATGTGAAAAACAGTATCATTTATTTATAATTATTTTCCCAAGTCAATCCCCAAGTGAAAAACAGTATCATTTATTTATAATGATTTTCCCATGTCAAATCCTAAACCAAATCCCATGTGAAAAACATTATCCGCCTTATTGAATATCCCTACATGGGAATCCACTTGAAATTTTACAAGGGATTTCACATAGGATTTTATATGGGAATTGACATAGGATTTCATGCAAGATTTCACCTAGGATTTAATGAGATATCACATAGTATTTTATTAAAGATCCAATGAAGAAATTTTCAAAGGATTAAAAATTATTTAATAAAAAATTAAATAATAAATAGTATTAGTGTTACAAGTCATCAAAAAAGTAAAAAACGATCATTCGAAACACGTCCTCTCTGCTACAGGTTCTCAGCTTTTATATACTTCCAGAATCGTCTCAACAGCGAGAGAAGTCACTTTCGCCACCTAGCGGTGAAAGTATAGGAGCGACAGTAATCTTTAACATTACTAAGGAAACCATGTGGAATACCACGTAGGATTCCATGTGGTTTCCTACGTGGGGATTTACATGGGATTTTACTTAGGAATTCGTTTGGGAATTTATTTCTACTTAAATTCCTAAGTAAAATCCCATGTAAATCCCCACGTAGGAAACCACATGGAATCCTACGTGGTATTCCACATGGTTTCCTTAGTAATGTTAAAGATTACTGTCGCTCCTATACTTTCACCGCTAGGTGGCGAAAGTGACTTCTCTCGCTGTTGAGACGATTCTGGAAGTATATAAAAGCTGAGAACCTGTAGCAGAGAGGACGTGTTTCAAATGATCGTTTTTTACTTTTTTGATGACTTGTAACACTAATACTATTTATTATTTAATTTTTTATTAAATAATTTTTAATCCTTTGAAAATTTCTTCATTGGATCTTTAATAAAATACTATGTGATATCTCATTAAATCCTATGTGAAATCCTTTGTAAAATCCCAAGTGGATTCCCATGTAGGGATATTCAATAAGGCGGATAATGTTTTTCACATGGGATTTGGTTTAGGATTTGACATGGGAAAATCATTATAAATAAATGATACTGTTTTTCACTTGGGGATTGACTTGGGAAAATAATTATAAATAAATGATACTGTTTTTCACATGGGATTCGGTTTAGGATTTGACTGGGAAAAACATGTGGGATTTGATATGGTTTTATGCATAGATGAACTGTTCAAATTCCCCATGTCTATTCCTAACTAAAATCCTGTCTCAATTTCCCATATGGTTTGACATGGGAAACCACATGGTAAACCACGTGGTTTCTTTCATGGAAGTAGGGTTTTACATGGTTTTTGACATAGGATCCCATGTGGTTTCCCATGTGGTTTCCCATATGGGGATTTTCAATAGGGCTTAATCTAAAACAAAAATTCAAAGTCGATTTTTTGGGCGAAATTTTTTCTAAATATCTATTGTCAAAAAAAACAAACAAACCAACAAAAAAATCCACTATGTAATCGAAAGAATTAGTAAATGAAGTATAAAAAAAATTCGGCCGAAGTCAATCCGATCAAAACTGTTCTAGCTAGACTGCCGATTGTTTTGAAAAATGACATTTTGAGAAAAACGCATTTAAACTTTTGTAATGTGAAAACATGAAAAATGAAACCACTGTTAATCTATGATACTTGCACTATATTTAAGTGACTTTCTACATTAATATTTCCTTTATTTCCATCCTTTAGAGCATTTTGAAGCTGTCTTCAGTATTCTTGAGCTGCTACGATTAAAGAAGAAATAGCCGATTACGCTAAAAAGCACTCGAAGCGCTCTTGGACACCTTTTACAGATTTTGATTTATTTCAGATAAAATAAGTTCGAAATTACTTCTCATGATATAATTTTTATTCTACACATCATAAAGTATCTTAATTTTTTTAATATTAATTATTAATAATATATTAATAAGTAATATAAATAATATAATATAAAAAATAAATAATATATATATTTATAATAATAAAAATAATATTATTAATTATTAATATTAATTGTTAATGACTGCTTTTTTATTTCTTGCGTCTGGAATATATATTTCTAATTATTGTTATTATATGAAAATTTATACAAATAAGGAGCAGGTAAAACAGATTTATTGTTATTAATTTTAAATTATATGAACGTCAATACCATTTGTCAAAGTACAAAAGATAAATATTAAATTTTAAAAATAAAGTATTGAAATCTATTAGATTTATGCGTTTGTCTAGCGTGCGATTGGTTTACAATTCGTGAATTTATCACCATTTTTTGAATTCAATAATATAAAATAAGAACTTATTATTCCTATTTTCAAATTATGTTATGTTATAATTTTTTTTATTTAAATACCTTTAATCATGAATTTTCCAAATCAGTGAAGCATTCATCAGTTTAAAAAGGCACGCGTTTTTTATTTTACAAGAACTAAAAGTGGCTATGTCCAAGTTGTGAAATGTAAACAAACCAAGCACTAAAATCGCAATTTTGCGACAGCCGATTCTCCCACAAAAATTAACATTATTATACGAAAATAGAAAATTAGAGTGTCAAAGTTTCCAATAAAATCGTTTTTGACTATGAGCAATAAAAAGCAATTAGTAAAATAACTAATTAAAATGACCAGTAAAATAGCATTCGCGAAAAATTAACTGTTTGAGTATATCAACCGCTCTGACGATGAAGAAGTCTCATCTCATGTCAGCGATTGGACCTTTAACAGGTGGAAGGAGAAATTTTTCCTTTTCTTCCTTGTAATTACAAGGGAAAGGGTAAAAACTTCTTCATCGTCCGTGCGGTTGATATAGTCAAACACTTTAATTTAAGGCTTACGGTGTAAACTCCTTCTAAGAATGCATTGACAGCACTATGTAGAAGTGCACATTTTGTTTTAAATTAAACTTAGTTGTTTTCTCATGCTTTCAGCTATGCAAGGTATAGTTACCAAATTCAATACGTCAGTTCACTATTTCCATAAAGAAAATGTGAATTTACACACGAAAAAACTTTTTTCAAGAGTTATTACGAAACTTATTCAAGAACTCAGGATATGGAAAAAAAGGCCGTAACAGTATAAGCATGTAAAAAGTGCCCCCTCTTGGATTGGGTCCATATTTAGGGAATAATTTTGACCTATTATAAGACTTCTTTTCACCAAGTTTCAACTCGAAAAAAAATTTTGTTTTTGAGTTATACAATTTTTTTGAAAAATTCAAAAAAATTCAAAAATTTTTTTTCCCTCCAAAATGGTTGAACCGATTTTCATGAAAAAATTTTGTTTGTACAATACAATATGAACAATTAATAAAAAAAATTTTTCGACCAAATTCTAACAAAGAAAGTCAGTAAAAAGTCAGTAAAAAAAAATTTTATTTTATTTTTTTTTAAAAAACATTTTTTTTTATTGAAATTTTTTTTGCACCACCGCCATTTTTTTCTATAAAATAATAGTCATTTCAAGAGTAACATATATTTTTTGCAAGATGATTGAAAGGGTACTTCATACTTTAAGAAATAAAAAACCGATTTTTGGCCCCTAAATAGTACAGTTTTCTATATAAACGAGGGGCCAACATTTTTTAAAATTACATTAAAAATTAATTAATACTTAAATTAAATTTCTAAAAAAGTTAATAATATATGCCTGTTTATTGTAAATAAATTATTTTTTGTTTTTATTTATTTATTTATAATAATTAAATATTTATAATATAAATATTATAATATTATAATATTATAATATTATAATATTATAATATTATAATATTATAATAATATTTATATATTATATATATTTATAATTTATTTATAATAATTTATAATTTATTTTATTTATTTTTTTTTTTTTATTTTTTTTTGTTTTTTTATCAATATTTAAAATATTGATTTTTTAGTATGTACAAGGTTAATTAAAAAAGTAAATGGACGTACACTACCGTCGGGAATTACCGGTACGGCTGCACGCGCACGGCCCAAAAACATATCAATCACTGAGAAAACGATTTATTTGATTCAAAAAAATTTTGTTTAAATCAAACTTAAAATATCTTTGCTAAACAGTCAAACAAATTTCAGTTTAATTCAAACATATTTTTTGGTTCATTTATAGAAATAATATATTCAATTCAAACAAAATTTATGGTTGATTTTAAATTATTTCTAATCAACATTTAAGTTTGGATCAAACATAACATTTTTAAACATATTCTTTGTTTAAACCAAAACAGAAAATATATTTGAATTAAACACAATTATTCAAACAAATATTATTTTTGAATCAAAGCAGTAGATATTTTCTATATATATTGGGATCTCACAAACCGATTAAGATTTTAAAACTCTTTCGGTCTTAAGTTAAAGATAAAACTTAAACCTATGTAAATTTCAAATTTTTTCTACAATTATTAAAAAATATGCCAAAGTTGAAAAAACTTCAAAAAAAAATTTTTTTTTTGTAAATTTTTTTGAAAAGTTGACTAAAAAATCAATATTTACAATAAACAGGCATATATTATTACCTTTTTTAGAAATTTAATTTAAGTATTAATTAATTTTTAATGTAATTTTAAAAAATGTTGGCCCTTCGTTTATATAGAAAACTGTACTATTTAGGGGCCAAAAATCGGTTTTTTATTTTTTAAAGTATGAAGTACCCTTTCAATCATCTTGCAAAAAATATATGTTACTCTTGAAATGACTATTATTTTATAGAAAAAAATGGCGGTGGTGCAAAAAAAATTTCAATAAAAAAAAATGTTTTTAAAAAAAAAAATTAAAAAAAAATTTTTTTTTCCTGACTTTTTACTGACTTTCTTTGTTAGAATTTGGTCGAAAATTTTTTTTATTAACTGTTCATATTGTATTGTACAAAAAAAATTTTTTCATGAAAATCGGTTTAACCATTTTGGAGGGAAAAAAATTTTTGAATTTTTTTGAATTTTTCAAAAAAATTGTATAACTCAAAAACAAAATTTTTTTTCGAGTTGAAACTTGGTGAAAATAAGTCTCATAATAGGTCAAAATTATTCCCTAAATATGGACCCAATCCAAGAGGGGGCACTTTTTACATTCTTATACTGCTACAGCCTTTAGAACTTTTTTTAGAAAAGTTCAATATTCATTAAAGAATTTTCAGGTGTTTCTCTAATGGCTTGGAAATAATTGTTCTTGACGCTGCGACTGAATACTTCAGTGACTGCGCGCTGAAAAAGTCCCGAACTATTTAAGAAAGAAGACGTAGAGTAACCAATAGGTATACAGCGCCTGTTGGCTTTAAGCGCTTCAAATATGATCTAAAGTTATAATATCGTAACGCGTCCACAGCCGAGTGGCATAAGGCGGAGAGATATTTCTTGACCCACTAAGTCCCATGAAGAAACCAGTCATTGTATTAAAAAACTAACAATTGGATTCATAGGCAAATGGAGAAAAAAGATATACCTGTTTTTTTGTTTTTAATTTCTAATTGTTTAAACAAATTAATAAAAATTAAAAAATTTTTGAAAACTGTTAACACCTATCGATTTTACGTGAAAAATAAGAATGTTTTGTATAGGTCATTTTTTCTCCAAGTCGTATTTTGTTTATAAAATTGTTATAAACAAATTAAGCTGGGTACAAAGGGTGTTTCATCCCAAGCATAAACAAATGGATTTTAAGTAAAACTAACAATTGGATTTGTAGGCAAATGGAGAAAAAAGATATACCTGTTTTTTGTTTTTAATTTCTAATTGTTTAACAACAATTGTTTAAACAAATTAATAAAAATTTAAAGTTTTTGAAAACTGTTAACGCCAATCGATTCTACTTTGAAAAATAAGAATGTTTTGTGATGATTATACCATTTCTTCCATTTTCCTATGAATCCAATTGTTAGTTTTACTTAAAATCCATTTGCTTATGCTTGGGATGAAACATCCATTACCCAGCTTAATTTGTTTATAACAATTTTATAAACAAAATACGACTTGGAGAAAAAATGACCTATACAAAACATTCTTATTTTTTCACGTAGAATCGATTGGCGTTAACAGTTTAAAAAAAATTTTAAATTTTTATTTATTTGTTTAAACAATTATTGTTAAACAATTAGAAATTTAAAACAAAAAAACTGGTATATCTTTTTTTCCATTTGCCTATGAATCCAATTGTTAGTTTTTTAATATAATGGCTGGTTTCTTCATGGGACTTAATGGGTTAACCGAGTTTTTGAGAAAAATATGTTAACCACCAAAAAATTTTGTCTTAAGAATTTGTCGTATTGCACTTTTTTGGTTTCAAAATACAAGAAACAATCATTAATAAATATTTAATTTTCCTTCTTATGGAGGTTAACACTCTTTTTTTTAAACTCGGTAATATACCTTTAAACCAAATCTTTCTACAAATACTTGACAAAATTATCGTTGTCCGACGATGAATTAGAATCGCTTCTTCGATGATTTTTAGCGTTAGATATAGCTCTATATTTTCTTGTGCGAATTGTGTTTTTATTCCGCTTTCTTTTTTTATTTTCCATTGTGATGAATCTTAAAACAATAAATTAATGTTTACTCAACAGATCAAAATATGCATAATTAAAAAACATTAATCCTTACTTAAATATAAAAGATATTTAAGTGAAAAAATGTTTAACGCAAAGTCTAATTTAATTTTTACATCATACTAGTTAAACTTGTGGAATTATATATACATATTAGTTTATGAAAATTATCTCCTAAAGTCTAAATTATTATTAAAAAATCACTTATAATTTAATTGCAAAAGTTAAGTTCTTATTTAAAACTAATAAAACTGTTCTGACAGGTCAATTAAAAAGAAAGAAAACATAAATTCAGTTGGAGGTTATGTTTTCTAATTCGAATTTAGAGAAATTAATATGTTTAATTCATCAAAAGTATTTATTGTTATTCTTGGTGATAAATTGTTAGATTAATTACTTAAAATATTTTTAAAAATTTCCTTAGAGGTTGAATAAAACATTCACAAACTAAAAATTATTTTATAAATATGTATATGAATTAACGAATGACCAAGAAATTTATAATACATTAATAATTTATATTTAAATTTAATAAAAATTACAAATATATAAATACTTACATTTCCTTACTATTATTGTTTTAAAATGCCACAATATTAAATAAACATGTATGTACTTGAAACGAAACAAATAAACAAACAACGTTGACACTTTATGCAACAGCTATATTTGTGGTTATGTTGCATTTTAGCAGAAAGTGCTCGCGCCATGCAAGGCGCTAGAAGACGTCGGCGAGATAAACTGCCATGCAAATTCCAGTGGTGGCGCTGGCATATATCTAGGTTTCCATTAAATTTTTCTACCTGGGTATGACAACCTTCGATCTCACTTCAAAATTCCTTTAATATCATCCAGATTTTTATATACCCAGATAGCACGCAAGCTTGCTGCAAACTTGCACTGCAAGTTTTACAAGATTGCAGTGCAAGCTTTCTGCAAGTTTGCAGCAAGCTTAAAATGTCTGGACTGCTGCAAACTTGCACTGCAAGCTTGCACAGCAAGTTTGTGGAAAGTTTGCACAGCAAGCTTGCTGCAATCTTGCTGCAAAGTTGCAAATTTTTTTTATATATTCATAAAAAATTCTGCTTTTTGTACCTTTTTTAAATTTAATAAAATTAAAAATATTTGCAAAAAAGGGTAAATAAAACATAATTTTTTATGCATACAAAAAAATTTTGCAACTTTGCATCAAGCTTGCAGCAAGTTTGCTGAAAGCTTTCTACAAACTTGCTTTGCAAACTTTCTGCAAGCTTGCAGTGCAAGTTTGCAGCAGTCCAGACATTTCAAGCTTGCTGCAAACTTGCAGAAAGCTTGCACTGCAATCATGCAAAACTTACAGTGCAAGTTTGCTGCAAGTTTGCAGCAAGCTTGCGTGCTATCTGGGTAATGACTTGCTTTTCTTATTTAAAATTATAAATAATATAATTGATTGCTCCCAGATCTTAGCATCAGTCAACTTTTCAGCTCCTATAAGACCATCACGACATGTTTGGCCGTTCCCAATACCTTATTCGAGAACATGTTATCGAGATAACTCAACTACGATAAGAATATGTAAAGTAGCTAACTACCATTGGATCAGCTGGATTTCTTTAATAATTCTTTGTCTAGTTTCGTTAGCGATCTACGTAAATTGTTCTTTAATAATAATGATAATAACGCAGCCTAATGTTTACAATATCTTTATAACTATGTTAAATACTTTTAGTACTTTATGTACGAATGGGACTCAATGCCCGTAAATGAATAAATAAAAAACTATGCCCAACCTTGACATTTCTCCCCTATATTTTTTTATACAAATTAATAAAGTTTTAATATATTAATTAATATATTAAATATTAATATATTAAAACCTGAATCCGAAAACACTCCGGAGTAATCCTGAATGTCTACGAATTCAGTCCGTAATTAGTCCGCAACAATCCAAATTTATAACCGGTGAAGAATTCTTCTAAAATAAGTACAGAATTATCCGATATCAATATGTAAAGAATACGGAATCAGTCCGCAACAATCCGAGTTTAATCTAGTTAAAATACTTAATCCCGTGTGGAAAATGAAAATTGGTCCTAGCCAGGTCCTACCTATTTTGCCCTGTTAATAGCTTGGTCCTAGGTTGGCAGTGTAGGTTGGACCAACAATGGCTGGTGATGCGATTCTAGCCTGGTCCTAACTTGGGAGCCTAGTTATGACCAGTTTATTTATATACTTTATTATAATTTTGATTAGTTTATAATATTTGCTAAAGAAATAACCTAAATTATTAATAATAAGTATTAGTTTTAATTAATTATTATTTTTTTCAATTAAATAATGACCAAAAGCGAATTCATAAATAATGTTAGTATATGTAGAGATTAATATATATTCCTCTAATATATACATTAAAAATTATAAAAAAATTAGAAATTTGTTAATTAAATTATTTTACAGTATATATAATCATTAAATTGCATACTTATACGAATACAATGCAGAAAAATCGGAATAAACGCAAACCTAAGAAGTAAATAAAATCTAACGCACGCGGGAATCGAACCTACGACCTACGGACTACGAGACTAACGCCCTAACCACTATGCTAATGAAACTAGTTGAGATCAAAATTTTTATTGTCAGTGACTTGTGGACTTGCTTTTGATGATTCAATATAGTAATTATTGACACTAATACACGATAATAAATAAAAAAAAATAGTTTAACAACAACAATAATAATAAAATAATATCCAAATATAAAAATTCAAAAATTAATATTTTTATATTATATCAAGAAAAAAAATATCTATACATTTTCGTTAAAAACAGGTTTTTCATTGTTCTCAATCATTTTTAACATTAATTTCTTGGTCTAAAAAAAATATTCGTCTTTTGGACTTGGAAATTTTTCCTAATTAATTAAGCGGGTGATCCACTTTTTAAAAAAATTTCAAAAAAATTTATGTTAAAAACACGTTTTTCATTATTCTAAATCATTTTAAGCATTAATTTTTTGTTGCAAAAAATTTTTTAGACTTGGACTTAGAAATTTTTGCTAATGAAACTAGGAAGCCCAGGTAGGTCCTGGGTTGGACCTGGGTGGGTCAGCCCTCATTCGAATTGCAATATCTCTTAGTGTTTAGCACCAACTTAAACGAAACTTCAAATCAGCGAACGAAATTAAAAATATATTTTACTAATGATAATTATATTGCAGTCTGTATCTGTTTTTAAATAAATAAATAAATTTTGCTGTTTTATTAACTTTTGTAACAAATTACTAAAAAATTTGCAGTTTTTTATCTAACTTCGCGATTATTACACTTGAGTAGTGAAATATGAAGATAATTTATAATTTTAACAATTCAGCATTTGTTTAAACAAAAAATTGTTGTTATTTATTAATTCTTAAGACAATAAAGCGTCTAGACACTTGTAGTCTTTTAAAATTTTGCAATTAACTAATCTGAGTATTTACTTATTGCAAAATTAGAAAAAACTACTAGTTTCTAGGTTGATTGTGTAAAAAGTTAGTAAATAACAATTATTTGTTTAACCAATTGTTAAATTAATAAATTAATAAATTAACTTTATTTTATAGTATTTGTATAATTTTCTGATTTATGTCAAACAATAAATTGTTTAAACAAATATGATTATCAATTAATTTTATAAATATTAATTGAGAATATTTATCAATTTTTACATGTTTTTCATGTATCAATTTTGACACTTTATTTTCCTAAAAATTTTTCTAAGTCATAACTGGATCTTCTAGCTAGTACCAAGTTAGGACCAGCCCAGGATATATAAAAAGGGGTTGCCAAGTTAGGTCCAAGCTAGGGCCAATAATCATTTTAGGCATAGCATGGTGATTTCTACACGGGATCCGCAAAGTTTCCGGAGCAATCCGAACTCTGTATGCAAGAAATCCGGTATTAGTCCGCAACAATTTGAAATTAAGTGTGGCAAAATCCTATTCCGAAAGAAGTACGAAACAATCCGAAATCTGTATGCTAAGAATCCAAAAATTGCCTGCAACAATCTGGTTTAATCCAAGTATAAGGTATAATCCGAAACAAATACGAAATAATCCGAAATCTGTACACAAAGAATCCGACATTAGTCCGCTTCAATTCGGAATAAGTGCGGTAAAATCATATTCCGAAACAAATACGAAACAATCCGAAATATGTATGCTAAGAAACCGGTAATAGACGGCCACCCGAATCATATTATATCCCTGATAAAAATTTCTGACTAATCCGGATTAAATCCGAATATATTAGTGTGGATTAGTCCGATAATTGTACGAAAATGATTTGCGTTAATCTAACATCAATCCGAGTGAAATTGTGAATCCTAAATCAGTTTGGAGTAACCTTAAATGTCTATGAATTAAGTCCGTAATTATTATGCAACAATCCGAAATTATGTCCGTCAAAAAACTCATCTAAAATAAATACGAAATAATCCGAAATCAATATGTAAAGAATACGAAATCAGCCCGCAATATTCCGAAAGTAATCCAGTTGAAAGATTGAATCCGAAACAAGTATGGAACAATCCAAAATCTGTATGCAAAGAATCCGGTAATAGTCAGTGTCAATCCGAATAATATCTGATCAAAACACCACAGTCCGAAAATAACTCTTATTATTATAAGAATTTGTAAATATATACAATCCACAGACAGTTCAAAACAATCCATATTCAATCCAATTCAAAGACTTAATCAGGAATGATTTTGGTATAATATTGAATTTGTATATTAAAAACAATTTGTATTAAATGCAGATAAATTCAAACTATAATTATAATTTCGTATGACAAAAACCTGACAAAAACCAGATTAATTCCGGATTTAATAATTTCACATTTGCAAGTTGCGTAATGTCAGACTAACTTCGGATTAGATCGGACTAATTCCGGATTCACTGGTAATACACAAACCGCATTTATCCGGACAAATTCCGAGCGACAAAAACCTGTCCATAAGCAGACGGTTTCGGATTAGTTGCGGATTCACTGGTTAAACCAACCGGATTACTTCTGCATTTACTAGTTGCATATAATCTGACTAACTTCGGACTAAACCGGACTAGTTACGGATTCAATAGTTATAAAAAACGGTATTGATTTCAAACTTAATTCATGGTAAAAAAAACTCCACAATAAACCGTACTGTTGCAGACAAATTCCGGATTAGTCCGAAATCGGTCCCACTTTTTATTCAGGGTATTTACTTATGGTAAATAAAATATTTAATTCTGCAGTCAATTTGTTTTTACAAATTTACTAGTATTATTAGTTATCTTTTTTTAATATTATAATTAACACTGATGTGTTAGTTTCTTGTCATTTCTTTTCGTGGCACTTCATAAATTCTATTATGAATTTGAAATCCTATGCGAGCGTGGTATAGTGGTTAGTGTATTCGATTTCAGTGCGCGTTATAATGTTAGATAGGTGTAGGTTCGAATCCCCAAGCGTTAGAAATTTTAAGTTAATGTAAATAAAATTGCGATAGGTAAATCGAAAAAATATGTTGAATGTGGGTACCATAAAGTAATAATAATTAATATGTAACTTGTATAATTATTTTTTTTATTAACATTCACTTAATTGTCTGGACTAATTTTTGACTGTTTCAGACTAATTTCGGATTCACTAGTTAAAATTAACTGATTAATTTCAAACTTCATCGGACCAACTCCGGATTCACTAGTTGTTCACAAACCGTATAGAGTTCGGATTTTTCCGGATGAATTTCGGGTGACAAAAACCTGACCATAAACCGCATTGTTTCGGACAAATTTCGGATTAGTCCGAAATCTGTCCGGTTTTTTAACCCGGTACCTCTTCTCTTTGTGGAATTCAATGTGTCACATATTTTGTAACTGCGTTGAGTGTTTGTGCAGTACTATTTTTAAGCCCTTTTCTGTGTAGAACCGTTGTTTTTGACTCATTT
Source organism: Leptopilina heterotoma (assembly GCF_015476425.1). Taxonomy (NCBI): domain Eukaryota; kingdom Metazoa; phylum Arthropoda; class Insecta; order Hymenoptera; family Figitidae; genus Leptopilina; species Leptopilina heterotoma. Next base: position 545,567 of record NW_025110941.1, on the reverse strand, counting down.
GTTATAACTGTCAATGTGCTCTCTAAATCTGAATCAGCGATAAGTATGCCACTATTTCAATTAGCGTATATGCGCTGTGAATTAGTGAAATTTCACTAAATAATCAGTGAAACTTCACTGATTAATTAGCGCATATACGCTGTTTTAAAATAGTGGCATACTTATCGCTGAGAATCAGTGAAATTTCGCTGATTCAGATTTAGAGAGTGCTTGTGTATTTATTATTATTATTTATTGGCCTTCAGGCATATTTAACAAATGTGTTTTCAAAGTGACATATTTTACTATTATTTATGGCACACTTATTTACACATTATAGCACTGTAATAATTAATCAATTAAAACTGCTTTGATTAATCCTTGGACGGGAAAGCGGGGTCCATTAGACAATGCAAGTATCTATTTTTCAAATTTCTCCGAATCCGTATGAAAAAATGAGTTCATCCTAGAAATTCTGTTAAATAGACTAAAAGTACAACCGAATAATCTGAATATTTTTACAGTTTTCATATTCCAACTGTAAATAATGTCACACTGGTGTTAAAACATTTTACCGGCACGAACTGGCAAGCATGGTCCAGAGGACCCTACAATGGCATAAGGATAAAAATTGTACTAATTGTGCTATATACAAATAACAAAATAGTGTTTTTCTTTCAAGAAATTTGCGCCTACACAAATTAATCCTGCCTTGCACTCAGAACGGTGTGTGTATTTCCCAGGATACTTCGCAAATCTAACAGTTCGTTAAATTTAAAATCTTAATCATCATTTTTATATTTTAAATTTACTGCATTAAAATTCATAATATAATAAAAAGGAAACAAAATATGCAAAGATCTACGTTTTTTTAAGCGTTTTTAAAGCGGGTTCCATGGACCCCGCTTACCCGCTTACGTAATTTTTTTAGCTTGCCCGTTAAAAAATATTTCAAGAATGGAGACCATTAAATCCACATGCCATTTTAAAAATTTTGTTTACCATATTGGATCCACCATTTCTAATTTTTAAAAACTGACATTGGATTCAGATTTAGCGACCCCAAAAACCCCCAAGTATTGAGTTTCAAATAGATCTAAACAATTTTTAAACTTTTTGGTCGCCATATTGGATCCGCCATTTTGAAATTCTTAAATCCAACATCAAATTCAGATTATGTGATCCAAAATACTATTGTACACTCATGAAATTGAAATTAAATTTGATTTTGTACCTTTTTTTAAAGTGCTTGTATACAGAGTTCACGATTGAAATACTAAAAATTACTTTTTTCAAAAACGGCCCGATGGATTATTTTAATTTTTGTTGCAAAATACTCAGGGAGGTCTCCAGTGTTGAAATCCACAAAAAAATCCCATTTCGCAAGACTTTTTATTTAAAGTTGGTTCAAGCCCACCGTGGGCAGAATATCTTTTCTGGTTCATTTTTAATTTTTCTAATGATATCATAATGCCAATTATATGTGTCAATACCATTTTTGATCGTTTTTTCGAACATAGATTAGACGGTCCTGTTTTATCATTGGGAAATAAAATTTCTGTGTCTGCAAATAGGGTTGCCTATTGAATAGGCGCTGACCTAATATTCACTGATATGTATTGCATACAGTCAGGAAACAGATTGTATATATGGGTAAATCCACAGAACCGGTCGATTTCATGTTACTGACAAATTTTTCTATTTATAAGTATTGTATTAATTATTTTCATATTTTTACTACTTTATAAAAGCTCTGAGAATCTACTGAATTAAGAAAATCAAATAAATTTTAACCTACTTCCCTTATAATAATAATAAAGATTAAGTTAATTTAAAACATGAAATTTGGAGTGTTACTCAAGGTACTTTTTTCTATTCTTATAGGCATAACTTTTTTGGCATACAACGAAACAATTCTAAACGATGGTGAATTATACTTTACTATTAAGAATGTATTGAAGGCTAAAAAAAAGATGTGCTCTTAATTACATAGGAATTGAAGTACAGGTAAATAGTGTTACTCATTATTTTTAAATAATACAATTTCTGGAAACTTTGCATAATAACTTTTTTGGCGTTTGATCAATTAAAATTTCTTACAACAGTACTTATTCGTCTTCATCAGACGAATAAATCTTCGTATTGTAAAATAATGTGCCTTTACACTGTAAAAACAGTGTCTAAATCTAAGACGTTTCTGTCCCCACTTTTGAAACATTTGAGGTGTTTTACCTTAGTAATTTTGAGGTAAAACACCTCAAATGTTTCAAAAGTTGGGACAAAACGTCTTACATTGAGACACTTGTTTTTACAGTGTAGAAACAAAGAAAATATTAAAATAATTATCACCTGAAACTTGACCGTGAACAACTCTAAACTTTGCCTTTTTCTAGGAGCACATCTACAGATTGGAATGAAATGAATTGAAAACGTTCGTGATTATTAAAAAGCGTTAATATAATTCTTTTATTAATATGCCAAATTCTATTTCTAATTTATAATGTCAAAAAATTGTGAATTACAATCAATTTTTCATTATTATTAATTCATTTAGTTCATTATGAATGTATCAGTCAATGTAAAGAATTGACTGTCTTTTCATTTGTTATTTCTTTAAACTTGCGTCAAAATTAAGATAGGGGAGGGTAGGCTACATTGAACCGGGTATTTTATAAAGTCCAAGAACTAATTAAATTTTACAAATTTTGATCAGGTTTTTGTATCAAAATTAAGCTGAAGTACTCCTTTAGTTAATACACACGTTACAAACACAAATTATTATGATTAAATAATAATTAATTTAATTTTTTTTTAACAAGTTACACTTTTCTTATTTTGAAGGATCTGTGTCTACATTGAACCACCTCTAATAAAACACTACAATTTACTTCAAAAATAATATTTCCACTTACACATTGTAAAAAATCTTATTTTTCACTCAAAAAAATAGAAAATTGTTGTTAAAGAGTTATTATTTGTTAATATAGGAGATTAATATATTTTGATGTCAGGTTAGGTAGGTAAAGTGACAGTTTGAGTTTATCTCGTTCACAATTGTGATGAAAGCATGTCTTCCAGTATTTTTCTTACTAATTTGTAGAGCAGACAACTTTAAAGCTCTTAAAATTGAAAAATCTTTGCTTTTTCGGGTGGTTTAATGATGCTGCACTCCCTGTATTCACATGACATTCACAACAAAAATTGTTTATAATAAATTTATGTAAGAGTTAAAATTCTTTATCACATCGGAATATTGAAGTTGATACCCTAAGCGAAATAAATCACAAGTTTACTAATTTTTAAAACTTCCTATTTCAAAAAAGAAACTTGATTATATTTCCACAAAATTTTTTGTTTTGTAAGTGAAAAACAGTTTTTTTAGTTTTTCTTTATAAATAATAAACCTACGTGCCCGTAATTTTTGGACATAGTTTGTTTCAGTAAAACTAACTTATATATTAAATAAGAAAAAATTTCACTCAGTCATTTCTCAGAAAATTGAAGTGGTTCACTGTTGACGCTGGTTCAATGTAGCCTACTCTCCCCTAATTCAACTTATAAAATTAAAAAAAATTAATGCCAAAATAATATTACTATTAATTAATTATTATATTAATCATAAATATGTTAATATTAATTATCTTACACAAATAATTATAATTAATCTTATTTTATTCTTCATTTTTTGCACATATTACAAAAATATATATACAGAAAACAAAAGAAGAAAGAAATACACATTTTTAATTATATTTTCTGAAAAAACTCATTTTCGTTTTTGGTTTTTACTTTGCACGGCATTAAAATAAAATGAATCACGTGAAAAGATAATTGTTCTGAAATAAATTGCGAAAAAAATGAACCTTAAATGTGCTTGCAATTAGAATTTTTTCAATTTTATAAGTAAAAATCGACCAACTGGTCGATTTTTTCAATGGATTTGCCTATATACCCAGCTTAAAATCCCCGTACAGGATCCTTAAAGGATCCTCTTGGGATCCTGTGCAGGTCCTGTACAGGATCCCGTACGGGGTTTTGGGACAGGTTCCTGTGCAGATTCCGATGCAGGAACCTTAGCTATCAAAGGTTCCTGCACAGAAACATAAGCAGGATCCTGTAAAGGAAACTTTGTAAACGTTTTTGTACAGGAACCTTTACAGTTTTGTAAACTGCAGGTACTTAAGTGTAAAGGATCCTACACGGTTTCCTCAATTAATTTATTTATATTGCTTCCTCATAGAGGAATTAGGATTGTATTAGCAAAATTTTTTATTGTGATTTTTTGAGATATTTACAAACTTTTTTTCATTATACATAATCTTTTAGTACTTTATGCACGAATGGGCGTTGCCCGTATAAATGTTATAAATAAATATAAAAAAATTTTTATGTAATTTTATCTCAGAAGTCCAAAAAACGGATTTTAAAAAATTGTCCCGATGTGTGTGTGTGTACTAACATTACATTTGCCTCAATATCTCAGAACGAGAAAGAGCTAAAGGTCTCATTTTTTTTAAATTGTAGGTCTCTTCGGGGGACATAAAATGAGAGTATTTTCAGCCCGATTCATAAAGTTTAACTATATTTTTTTGCATTTTTCATTTTGTAAAAAAACGTTTTTTGGCCATAACTTAAAAAAAATGTTAGGACACCTATAAATGTTTTTCTTTAGTTTTGTAGAGTTTTTTCAGACGCATATCATTTTTTCAACATTTTTGTTTATTAACCTATGTGTAATTATTAAACTATTATAACCATCTTGTAGAATACATAAAAACATATTTTTTGGACCAAGATTTAATGATTTTTAACTCTCTTATAAAAATTAATTCTTATATTTCAATTATTATTATTTCTATGAGGAAGCAAAGTGTTCATGAAATGAACACCAAAATTATAAAAATGTACAACTTGGCAGCGGTTTTTTTTAACTCCTGCGCAGTAGTTTTCTATGAGTTTTTCGAATGTGCAATACATTTTTCTGTCCAACATTGTTATACGAGCTTAACATATTGAAATATGAAGTCTATGTACACTGAGATAAATTTCTGCATAAAATAGTATTAAAACACTCAACGCGCTTCGCATGCCCTCTGTCGTGAGTTTTTGTTATGAAAACATACTGAATTCGCTCCGCAATCATACCAAAAGAGCGTTATCCCTACGAAATGAGTATGTTGTTTTCACCAATGGCGTATATGTCATATAGATGTGAAAAAAGCATGGCTACAGTTCATACTATTTTATGCAGAAATTTCTCTCAGTGTATGACAAATGTTGCTTACATATAAAAATTTTAAAAATTAAAAAGTTTCCTGTATAGGATCCTGCAAGTGTTTCTGTGCAGGAACCTTTACAGCAACCTTTGATAGCTAAGGTACGGACGAATACGGGATCCTGTACAAGATTCCAAGAGGATCCTTTAAGGATCCTGTACGGGGATTTTAAGCTGGGTATCCATCCCTTATACTATGTGTTGAGTAAAAATCCCTGAAGTGGCCCCCCTATTTTTACAGAGTAGCACAATTTGAAATAAGTATTTGTATTGTAAAGTATACTAGTATTTTGTGTACGGAAAGAAAAGGTTCGGAAGAGATATCCATAAAAATATTGTTGAGCAGAATATTGTTGTGTTATCCAATTCAATGGAAGAGACAACTTTGAGGCCCGGCCGTGTCCACAACAGAAGATTTAGTGAACAACAACGCGCAAGTTGCATGCAACTTTGCGCGCAATTGACAACCACTGAAAGTAAAATACTTGTTGGTTCGTTCCGCCTGCTTTAAATTTTTTAAATTATTGATTTCTGTTTGGAAATTTTATGAAAATAGTAGATATTAAAAATCATTAAATTACGAAAAGTTTTTAAAAATAATTTTTATAACAAAGAATTCTATTAAAATTTTTGACAATAATTGAATGTCTGTGAGGTATTTTATTAAATTTTTTAAAAAATAATTGAATTCTTAAAAAGCATTTTATTATTTATGAAAATAATTGAATTCTTGCAAACGATTTTATTAGAATTTTTTTAAAGAATTGAATTTCCAAGCAGAAATTTATTTCTTTTAAAAATAATTAAATTCTTGTGATGAATATTGTTATTTATGAAAATAATTGAATTTTGCAAAGAATTTTATTAAAATGCCTCAAAATAATTGAATTTTCGGAAATAATTTTGTTATTTATCGACATAATTGAATTCTTTCGAAGAATCATTTATGTAAATAATTGAATTCTTGTCAGAATTTTATTGACATCTAAAAGAATAATAATTGAATTATTTTAAAAGAATTGAATTAAAATTGTATTTAAATTAATTGATTTCTTTCGAACAATTTTATTAAAATATTTAAAAATAATTTAATTACTCTGACAAATTTTAATATTTTTGTAAAGAAATGAATTCTTCGAAAGAATTTTTAAAAAAAACATTTTTTCAAACAACTGATTTTCTCGAGGAATTGAAATTCAATTTTTAAGAATAATTACATTTCTCGATCAATTCCTGTAAAATTGTATTAAAAATAATTGAAATTCTGCGATGAATTTTATTTTTTATGAAAATAATTGAATAGTTGCAAAGAATTTTATTACAATTATTACAATTTACTAAAATAATTGAATTCCTAAAAAGCATTTTATTATTTATGAAAATAATTAAATTCTTGCGAACGATTTTATTAGAATTTTTTTTAATAATTGAATTTTCAAGAAGAAATTTATTACTTTTAGAAATAGTTTAATTTTTGTGATAAATATTGTTAATTTTTTAAAATAATTGAATTTTGCAAAGAATTTTATTAAAATACCTCAAAAAAATTGAATTTTGGGAATAATTTTGTTATTTATCGACACAATTGAATTCTTTCCAAGAATTATTTATATAAATAATTGAATTCGTGGAAAGAATTTAAAAAAACATTTTTTAAGGGGTCTTGTAACTTTTTTAGCCCTAAAATTGGATGATTTTAAAAAAATTTTTGCTCATAAGTTTAAAAATATAATTGATCAAAAGTTTTTTTAGTTTGTCATCTAATCTTGATTCAAACTTGAATCAATCTTTACACAATATTCAGTATATTTACCCAGGCGGAAATTTCCAACCGGCGCGGATCCTAGCCCGTACTGACGCCGGTGTAACTGTACTGGCTCGGAACCGCCTGCCAACCGAATGTGAACGGGCATTCTACCGAATAGTGACTAGGCCAGGAGCGCGCTGGCAACCGGCTCGGAACTGGCATTCTACCGCCCGCTGACCGGCCGGGAGAAGCCGTTCCGTGTATAATTCAACCGGCTGGGATCTGGCACTCTACCGACCGCGGATTTTTCATTTAATAGCCAGCTGAGCGCTGGCATTCTACCGACTGACAACCGGGTCGGATCCAAATGATAATTTCAACAAATATCAATAAAAAAAATAATAATTAATTGCAAAAGATAAATACTAATGACAATTCATTGACAGTTCACTTTACACATTTTTTTATACACTTAAACGCAATTTTTTATTACATAGACATTTGAAAAATCCTAACGCTTGGGGGTACGAACCTACGCCTAACCGAATATTTACGCACCGAAATCTCGCACGCTAACCACTATGCTACGCTCGCATGGGACTCTCAAATCTTAAATACTCTCAAGTGTCACAAGCTGAAATAAAACTTGTAGAATTACTACGCGTCAATGATACCGCTATATTTTCAATACTTTATTGAATGTATATTTAGGACTATTTCAATATTTCGTTAAAAAAGAAACTTGTTATATTTTTATTATTATATAATACATATATTGAATAATTGTTTTTCAATATAATAATATTGAACGTAATAATATTAATAATTTTAATTAATATCTCAATAATAATAAATTTATTATTATTAAGATATTATTAATTAATTTTATATATTATTAATTAACATTAATATTATTGAGAATTAATAATAAATTATCAATATTAATATTAATTAATAATATATAATATTAATTAATAACGAATTTTTCTAATTATTTAATTTTTAAAAAAGTCTCAATAAATAATTACTTAATATATTGATTAGATTCATTTATTAATAATTATTTTCTAAAATAATGCAATTACTTGTAATAATTATTTAATTTATAATGTGACAATAAATGACGAGATCCGCAGTCGGATCCTCCTCAGTACCGAGCCAGTACAGACTCAACATATCCGTCATTCTTCCGACGCCGCAGAAGAATAAGATCCGCCGGCGGAAGAAATCCAGTACCGAGCCAGTACTGACAATAGTGGGAAGACGGTTCCGACAGTCGGAGCATAATCTGTACCGCGCCGGTTGCTTTTTCAGATCCGAATCGGTACAGACCGTCGGTACTTGCGGTCTCTACGGGCGCGGATCCCAGCCGGTTGTAAACTCCGACGTTCGTCCGACTTTTCCGCCTGGGATATTACCGTGTTCACTTAATTAAATATTTTTATAATAATTATAATTATAATAATTGTTTCAAATAATAATAATAATTAACATTATGTTATCAATTGATAAATAAATATTTATATTTAGTATAATATATATATATTATTAATTGTAACATTCATATTTAAGAAAAGTTAAATATAGGAAATTTTTTTTATAAAATTTTTCAAAATTATTATTGATAATTTATAAATAATAATTAAAATGTGCAGTAAATATTCCTCACACTGCACTGCATCATATTTAATAATTTTATTAATTATGTTAATTTTTAATATTCATTAATTAATTAATTATAATTATTATTTTATTAATTATTATAATTAATAATAATAATTATATTGAACATTATAATTCATTATTATTCCAAATTATATTTATTTAAATAATATATTATTAATATACCTAGGTAATAATAAATGTTAATATCCCAGGCGCGAAAGACCAATGCTGACGATAGATTAATGGTTGATTGAGTCTTGAACGCTCAGTGTGGGTAACTCACAGTAGAAGCAGTCTTTACATCACTGTCAATCAATATTAGTTCAATATTGGTTCAACATTGGACCCAATGCTCGTCCCATGCTCGATTCAAGACTCGGTCAATCTTTATGAGTGAAGCTCGAACATCTAATCTTGATTCAAGCTTGAATCAATCTTTACACAATATTCAGTTTATCTTTATTTATTACCGTGTTTACTTAATTAAATAATATTATAATAATTATAATTATAATAATTGTTTCAAATAATAATAATAATTAACATTAAGTTATCAATTGATAAATGAATATTTATATTTATTTAGTATAAATATATTATTAATTGTAACATTCATATTTAAAAAAAGTTAAATGGAAAATTTTTTTTATAAATGTTTTTAAAATTATTATAGATAATTAATAAATAATAATTAAAATGTGCAATAAATATTCCTGGCACTGCATCATATTTAATAATTTTATTAATTATGTTAACTTTTAATATTAATTTAATTAATTATTATAATTATAAATAATTATTATTCAATTAATAAATATTATTATAATTAATAATAATTATAATATTTAACATTATAATTCATTATTATTCCAAATTATATTTATTTAAATAATATATTATTAATATATCTAATAATAAATGTTAATAATTTTGTTAATGAATAATAAAAAATATCAATAATTTATCGATGTTTATTAAATTATCCATTAAATATTTTTAATTGTAAAATGTTTTAAAAGTTGAATTTTGTAATGATTACAATTTTATTATGAATTATTTAATATTCATTTTTAATAATTAAAATAATTCAGGATTAGTATGTGTAAAATTTTTAGTCATATAGTTTTCACTTTGCCCTTATAAGTAACAAAGTATACGGCACTGGCATTAATATATTACATTAGTCCGAGGTCTCATCGAGACTCAGTGGCCGTGCGGTTTAAGTGGTTGCGTCAAGGACTTCCGGAATGCGTCTGGGGCGGGGGGACGTGAGTTCGATCCCACATGCGAGCGGATTTTTTCATTATAAGCGTTACATAAAATAATAAAATTACTATTTAATCTGTATAATTAATAAGTGTTGTGAATAAAAACTTGTGAACTTGTTTGTAAATAATATTAAAAGTCTGTTAAAAATGAAGTTAAAAAATTTACCAATTATCACAAATTGTCTTTTTTTGCTAAAATTATTTTTCAATATTATTATGTTAAATGACATTTATTGTTAGTAATATAATATTTATATGAAAATAATATAATTATTATAATAATAACTTATTGTCATTAAATATGTAAATACATATATATATTAATAACAATACTGTTTATTATTAATAATAATAATAATTAATATATTCACGTCATATTGAATGAACGCGTGAGAAGCGTGTAAATTTGGGAACAGTGGAAGCAGTCTTGTTCAGTCCTGCTTTCGGCTTCCGCAGCATTGATTGAAGATTGAACGCCAGTCTTCAACAAAGACTGAGCGTCAGGTTTACATCGATGTTACTATTCCGGACTCAAGCAGCCTTGCTTTCGCTGTCCCACCAAGCTTTGACCAATACTGACCAACCCTCAATCAAGCTTCGTAAAGCCTGAACTCACTGTCAGCTCGCGCCTGGGTAATTTTGTTACTGAATAATAAAAATATCAATTATCGATGTTTATTAAATTATCCATTAAATATTTTTAATTATTGTAAAATGTTTTAAAAGTACATAAGTTGAATTTTGTAATGATTATAATTTTATTATGAATTATTTAATATTCATTTTTAATACCGTAAACTGGAGCTATTAGGAACAGATTTCAACTTTAAAGTCTTGCAAAATAAACTTACCTCATCAATAAAATGTTTTCCACGTTTGAAACTTCACTAAAACATATTAAGTCACTTACAAGCTACTACCCAGGTGAGAACTGACGCTGGGTTCAGGCTTTACGAAAGCTTCGTTGAGGCTTAGTCAACATTGATCAAGCCTCGGTGGGACGGCGGAAGCAAGGTTGCTTCTAGCCATAATGTAACACTTATTTAACCCGTTGCCTGTTTGCGACCCAACGTTGGGTCGTGAAAAAAGATGGCCCAGACTGTTTGCGATCCAACGTTGGGTCGTGAAAGTTTTAGCAAAAAATAGAAATTTGTTATTTAAATTATAAAATAAATTCTTTTATATCATTATTCACATACTATATGTATCAATGATACTAGAAAAAGTAATAAATAAATAATTGTTTATTATTTTTAAGTAATATAACAATTTAAAAGATTTTGGTGGACATTTTGGGGCACTAAAATGAATATTTTTCCAAACAATGAAGGGGTTAAGACAAAGGGTGGAGTCCCATGACAGCGTTTTGCGTTGCGTCGTAATGGGAGAGAAAAAGACGCAAATATACGTTTGCTGCATTCTCTCTTATTACAACGCAACGCAAAACGCTGCCATGGGACTCCACCCTGACGCTCCAGTCCTTGTTGAAGATTGGCGTTCAATGTTCAATCAATGCTGCGGAACCCTAATGCAGGACTGAAACAAGGCTGCTTCCACTGTTCCCAAATTTACGCGTCTCTCGCTCTCATTCAATATAATATGGATATATGAATTGTATATAATAATAATAATAATAATAATAATAATAATAATAATAGTAATAATTATAATTATAATAGTAATGAATATTATTGTTATTATTTTTATTCATATCATATGCGTTTGTTAATTTAATGGCATTAAGTTACTATTATAATAATTATATTATTATCATATAAATAATATATTACTAACAATAAATGTCATTTGAAATAGTAATATTAAAAAAATAATTTTAGTAAAAGAAAACAATTTTTCTGTTAATCGGTACATTTTTTTCTCGATTTTTCAGCAGACTTTTTAATATTATTTACAAACATATTCACATTTTTTATTCACAACACAACACAACACACAATTTTATTATTAGATATAACGCTTAAAACAAAGAATGAAAAATATTCGCTCGCATGTGGGATCGAACTCACACACCCCGCGCCCCTAACGCATACCGGAAGTCCTAAACGCACGCATTTAAACCGCTCGGCCACAGAAGGCTGGAAGGCACCTCGCCTAATCTACTATTTCAATGCCAGCGCCGTATATTCTGTATATACGGCGCGTCACTCAATATTTGTTCAGCATGGGACACCAATGTTCGTCCCATGCTCGATTCAAGACTCGGTCAATCTTGATACAATATTCACTTTCTTTATTACCGTGTGCACTGAACAATATTAAATATAAATATTTATAAATTATTTAATATTCAAATATTTTTTATGATAATTTTATAAGTTAAATTATATATATTTTTTTTCTTGTACAGTGTCAAATTATTATTTTCAAAGATTAAGAGTTTCGTTTATCTGAAAAATTATTAGTGAAAAAGATGTTCATTAAGTAGTGATAAATATTTATGCTTAGTAATTTTACACTAGGATTAACTGTTTAGTAAATATTATCAAAAAACTATTTTTTGGCAAACACGCGCAGCTAAACACAAATAACCTTGAAACTCCAGCATTACCAACTCAACACATACGTTATTAAACTCTTAAGTTGGCAATGCTAAAGTCTCAAGGTTATTTGTGTTTAATCGCACGCGTTTGACAAAAAATAGGTTTTGATAATACATATTTACTAAACAGTTAATCCTAGTGTGAAACTACTAGGCATAAATATTTATTACACCCTAATGAACATTTTTTTTACTGAAAATTTTTCAGACAAACGAAACTCTTGGACTTTGAAAACAATAATTTGACACTGAGCAAGAAAAAAATAATAATATTAATTTAACTTTATTTTTATGAATCTTATATAATTAATAATAATAATAAATAATATAATAATAATAATAATTATTATTATTCTTATAATAATAATAATAATAATAATAATAATAATAATAATAATAATAATAATAATAATAATAATAATAATATATAATTATTATTATTATTAATTAATATAAATATTATATACTAAATAAACTGTCAAGATTGATTCAGAATTGAATTAAGATTAGATATTCAAGCTTCACTCACGAAGATTGACCGAGCCGTGAATCGAGCATGGGACGAACATTGGTGTCCAATGCTGAATCAATATTGAGTGACAATGATTCAGCGTTCAAGACTGAATCAAGCTTCAATCCATCGTCAGCATTGGTCTTTCGCGCCTGGGTACTGTTCACAAAATAATTAATAGTCACAATTATTGCATTGAAAATTATTGCCAGTCACCGCAGTAACAATTTTTTTAAAAGTATGTAAGTAACACAATTTATCGATAAACGGCGCCGATAGCATCAACTCCACCCAAAAACAGAATTTTGTTCCTAATAGCCCCAGTTTACGGTAATTAAAATAATTCAGGATTATTATGTGTAAAATTTTTAGTTAAAATTTTCATTTTGACCTTATAAGTAACAGAATCGAGGCTCAGTGTCCGTGCGGTTTAAGTAGGTACGTCAAAGACTTTCGGAATGCGTTTGGGGCGGGGGGACGTGAGTTCGATTCCACATGCGAGCGGATTTTTTCATTATAAGCGTTACATAAAATAATAAAATTACTATTTAATCTGTATAATTAATAAGTGTTGTGAATAAAAACTTGTGAACATGTAACTATAAATAATATTAAAAGTCTGTTAAAAATTGAAGTTAAAAAAATGTACAAATTATCCTAAATTGTCTTTTTTTGCTAAATTATTTTTCAATATTATTATTTTAAATGGCATTTATTGTTAGTAAAATAATATTTATATGAAAATAATATAATTATAATAATAATAACTTATTGTCATTAAGTATGTAAATACATATAAATAACCAGAGCTGGGTAAAATGGTTCTTTATTTCTATTTAAAATACAAAATGCCAAATAGATTCATGAAACCTATTTAAAATGTAAAATGGAAAATAGTTGTCTGTTTCTTATTTAAAATGCAAAATGCAAAATATGTATTTGAAATAGGTTAATATAAAATGCAAAATGGTTTTTAAAAAATTTTTATTATAAGATCTAGAGTATCCTGACAGTTCGAAAATTTTTTAATTTTAATATGCTTGTTTGCTTTTAAAAGCAATTCCCACATAGCACAACATTTTTCAGTAAGTTTGCAGCAAGTTCGCGGTGCAAAGTTCGGAGGTTTGCATGGAAAGTTTGCAGCAAAGTTTATGGACGTATAAAAATGTCTGCCCGATTTAAAGTTTGCAATGCAAACTTGCTATAAGTTTTCACGGAAAACTTACAAATAATTTTATAGCAAACTTGAGAATAATTTGCCGCAAACTTTCTAAAAAATCTCAACGTTAACGTATCTCAACTGTCATAGAAAACTAATGCGCAGACATTTAAGTTTAACTTTGCCATGCAAATTTTCAGCAAGTTTGCATTGCAAACTTTAAATCGGGCAGACATTTTTATACATCCATAAACTTTGCTGCAAACTTGACATGCAAACTTCCGAACTTTGCACCGCAAACTTGCTGCAAACTTTCTGAAAAATGTTGTGCTATATGGGTTGCTTTTCAAAAATGTCGTCTCCCATGGACCTTTTTTTGAACGTAAAATCATTCCAGCGTGGCTGAAAAGTCGTTTGACAGGAGCCGATGATGGAAGGATTGTATTGTACTTACAAAAAAGATCTTTGATTTTTGATAACGCATTAAGGGTCTGTCCAGTCCCACGGCGGCGTGAAAAAGGAAAATGAAAAGCGTTTAGCCAATAAAAACATTCGATTCAAAGGAAATAAGAAGATTTCCATTGTAGCATAAGTTCCTATTATCTAACGCTTTCCGCTTTCACGCTGCCATGGGGGTGGACCTTTAATTGAAAGGTTTTAATTCAGCAGTGAAAATTTGCATTACTATTGAATAGTACTGAAAATGGAAATGGAATTTTAAATGGAAAATAGGTTGTAAATCTATTTAAAATAGAAAATGCAAAATGGTTGTTTCATTTCTATTTGAAATATAAAATAGAAAATGCCATTTTTCATTTCAAATAGGTATTTTAAATAGATTCATTTCAAATATTTACCCAGCTCTGTAAATAACAGTAATAACAATAATATATTTATTATTATTAATAATAATTAATATATTCACGTTATATTGAATGAACGCGTGAGAAGCGTGTAAATTTGGGAACAGTCGTGTAAGCAGTTTTGTTCAGTCCTGCTTTAGGCTTCCGCAGGCGCAGCATTGATTCAAGATTGAACGCAGCAGTCTTCAACAAAGATTGAGCGTCAGGCTTACATCGATGTTACTATTCTGCCGTCCAGAAGAAAAAGATACATAAGCGACATTTTTGAAAAAATTGAGTTTTTGGTATCATTGGATTCATAAAGAAAAGCTGCATTTAACTGTGTTAAAAAGAATTAAAAAATTTAATTATTTATTGCAAAAAAGATTGTTTAAAAATGACAAAAATGGAAAAAGTGACGAAATACAGAGTTAAAAGATACATATAGCACTTTGTGGGTTCATATTTCGGTAAACGACGCTGCATACGTCACTAACTTACAGGACAAAATGATACACAAAGTCGCTTATGTATCTTCTTACTCGGTAAATGAGCCTGAGAGTGAGCTGACTTTACAGACTAAAAGAAGCGACTGTCTTTATGTATCTTTTTCCTCTGTAAAATGGTCTGACAGTGAGTCGAGTTTACAGAAGAAAAGCGATAATTTTACGACACTAGGCTTAGTTCTTTTATATTAAGTCGCTTATGTATCTTTTTCCTTTGGACGGCACCGCTCAGCTCGAGTAAGTTTACCGAGAAATAAAACATAAGCAACTTTGTGCTTTTATTCGTCTGTATTTATCACTACTAGAAACCCGTATGTCCATTTTACAATAGAAATTGTTTAAAAAATTAATTTTTTTTACATAATGAGAAGCAGAATATTTTTTTATTAAATATTGATCAAACATTTTTTTTAAAAAGTTAATTTAAATTATAGTTCCGGAGGCAAAAAGTTTTCTTTGATTTTCTCGGATTGATGGTAATGTCGCTTATGTATCTTTTTCTTTTGGACGGCAGTATTCCGGACTGAAGCAGCCTTGCTTCCGCTGTCCCACCAAGCTTCAACGAATCCTAACCAAGCCTCAATCAAGCTTCGTAAAGCCTGAACTCACTGTCAGCTCGCGCCTGGGAAGCTAATAAAATACTTACTTTGATTTATTTTCTTAAAAATAAGTTAACTAATATTTAGAAAAAAAAGAAAAAATAAGTTTTCTTAAAAACGGCTCAAGTGATTTTGTTCTTTTTAGGCTCAAAATTATCACGAGGCATCCCAGAAACAAATTCAAGAAAAAAACCGGAGGTGGAAGCATTTTTTGGGTTGAACTTAATTCAAATCCACCGTGGCTCCTCTTAAAAGTTCTTGATTACCTTCCCGAATAGCACATAATTTGTGATCAATATTGTGACAATATTGCCAAAATTGCCCGTCAATGTATAAAGTCAATACTGCAACGGACCAACAAAGAGGCCCTTTTTCCAAAAATGTGTTTTTTAATTAATAAAACGGATTTTTTGCGAAGTTAATTGTTGAGTGATATTTTATTGAGTAATTTGAAGCAAAAAAAGAGAAAGTATAAAAAAAAATTTTGAGGGACTTTATTATGAATAATCGTAGGAAACATCAAAATTTTTATTTCTAAAAAAACGAAATTAAAAATTGTAATCTGAATTTCTGTGGTTCTTCTGGGAAGTTATTCAGATGAGAGTTATTTTAAATCTAGTACATCCTTAAGATGAAAAATCAAAAGGTTTTGAATTCAACGTGTGAGACCCTGTAGATTAAGAAAAAAGAATAAAAAAAGATTCGATATTGTTTTTAAAATTAGTAAATATCGATTATCTCGGAATCTAGAACCGACAAAGTCTTCCCTCTTCATGGGGGCATCCACATTATATAGAAAATTATAACATTACTGGACAATGTAGATTCTCTAATGTGCTATTTGGGTCCTTGCACCATCTGATTTGGGAAATAACTAAATGAATTAAGAGGAAAGCAGTGTTTTTCACTCCCAATGTTTTAATGTAAATAAAACCATCTTTAATTGTTTTACCTCCTGCAATTTATAGGAGGTTTGAGGAGGAAAACACGTCTATTAGTTCGACTCGGGGAGGTAGCGCACGGCGAGTAGTGCGATAGTTGTGAAGACACAAGAAGAAGGAAGGAAGAAACAAAGAAAGGAAGGAAGGGATGAAGTTAAATTCTATATGTACACTGAAATGTTGAAAATGCTGTGCTACCATCCCGGTCCCACCACTTCGTCTTGGACGCACGCGCTCTAGTCTCCTTTAAATTGTATGGAAAGCCTTCTGGTCGACTAACCGGACCAACAAGCAACAACCGAGGTTTTACCTTACTTCGGTTTTTGCGTTCTTCGAGAACGTTCGAGTCACGCCGACAGCGAAACGACTTTCGCCATTGGCTCGAAAACTACTTTCTGGGAATATAAATATACTTTTTTTAATTTTCAATTTGGTGTCAGTTTTTTTCACATATTTTTTCTTGTTTATTTGTTCAAATCAGAGTGTTGCTATTGACTCAACGTGTCGTGACTACGTGACTTGGTCACTCATCTAATAGATTGGCGGGACCAGTTTAATCGTTGTCAGTTTACTCTTACTTTCTGTTCCCAAGTAATATGGCTCAGCTGATTAGCGTCAAGTTATCCCGGTTTGACGGATCGCCTTGGGGCTTTCGACTTCAAGGTGGCAAGGACTTTGGAACACCACTTATTGTCCAGAAGGTCAGTGCTGATTAAAGGACCTTTTTCTTTATATTACACTTTTTTTAAAATTATTTACTCTTCTCAAAAGAAAACAATAATTTTATGTGGTAAGTGTAATTTTTATTCTTTACAAGACATTTTTTTATAAATTCATCATTTCAAAATAAATTATTTTTAAATAACATTTAAAAATAAAAGTCTTAAATATTATATAAAATGCATTAAACGTTAAAATATTTAAACATAACTTTATAATTTTACTCGTAGTAATTTAACAACAATTTAAAAAGTTTTTATGACACTGAAAATATTGCCAAAATTATGAAACTGTCTGAAAATATGAAAGCTTTTATTTTTGATAATTTCTGTCTAACACTATAAAAGTAATATAATTATCACCTACTTTGAAACATTCCCCTGTAGCTTGAAAGGTTGTTTGGTAATCTTTCCGCTAGCTTACTTACTACACGGAGAGAGAATATATATTAAATTTTGTAAAAATATTTTCAAATTGGGGAAAAAGTGCGACAAAGCGAAATTTTGATATCAAAAAATACTAAACTTTAAAAAAACTTATGTGAAATTTAGTATAATTATATCAAATATCAAGAATATTAATTAAATTCTAATATAACTTTACTAAATTTCATATAAGTTTTTTTAAAGTTTAGTATTTTTTGATATCAAAATTTCGCTTTGTCGCACTTTTTCCCCAATTTGAAAATATTTTTACAAAATTTAATATATATTCTCTCTCCGTGTATCTTTTTAATAAACACATGGAATATCTGAAGGACAATCTGAGAAATGCAGGCTTCTTAAAATAGTACTACACTGACACATTTGAGACATTCCCCTATAGTATTAATATAAGCTTGTTTGGTAATCTTGCAGTCAGCTTACGTGATATCTGAGTTTTTAATAAACACATGGAATATCTGAAAGACATTCTGAGAAATATATACTTCTTAAAATAGTACTGCACATATACTTAAATGCACCGGATATCTGTCCTAAAAAACATTTCAAATATTGCGTACCAATATTTTTCAGTAAAAAATAAAAAAATTTGCTGTTTGTTTGTATACAATCAAACGTCATGCTTTATTTACAGAATACACTATATAATTATGCAATTGAAGTTAAAATAAACATCTATACATCGACTGTAGACGAAAGTATGAAGTTTAGCGCCCATGCAATTTCCAGATTATGGATTAGATTTTAAGTGAGGAAAAAATAGATACCAGAAATTTTGTGTCCATTTTCGATGTTAGAATTACATAAGAGAACATTCAAAACCGAATTGTTTCACGTGCATCGGCAGAAATCGTTGCCAACTACGCGTTGAAACAATGCGAGATGACTAGACGTGTTTTGGCTAGGAGGCGCCGAAGTAACTCGAGACGAACCATTTTCAGTTGTTTCTATTTTTCAGTGATTTCTTTACATGCAATAGAAAAATTAATTTCTACCCATGTAAAATGTTGTCACAAAAATAACTTTTCTAAATAAATCTGTCCAATCTCTTCTTCTTCGAATGATTTTTACTTCTATACATACTCGATTCATAAACTTGACCTCAGGTGTTTTATTATTATTACAGTGAAACCTTAATAAATCCAAAGTCAAGGAGAATGCTTTATACAAATCAAACACATAGTTAGATAGTCATGTGGTAAAATATGTAACAAAAGTGCATAAATCATTTTTAAATTCTTCTGGGATGTACGGAATATTTTGAAATATGTAAAAATATAAAAATATTTATGGAGTCTTAAAGACTGTCCTATAACTTGTTTTTACTTTACACACTTCACATTAAGCTACTCACATTCCACTTCTATAATAATTTGTTCTTTCCAGTAACTCATAAGACTTTTCACTATGGATTGTTTGTTATTTGAAATTATCTATGTTTTAAATGAACAGGTTTATTCATTCTTGTTCAATTTCTACAATTCAAGTAAAAAATCATATTTGACAGAAATTTTAGCTTCTGCAATTGTATAAAACAAGATGTGGAATTTTCATTACATGAAAATTTTGCTTCCCCTTTACGATCATTAAAAAAATTTCCTTTATCGTGAAAGAAGCAGTAACATTATGACATTCTTTGGAAATTTTTTTTTCAAATCGATACAATATTTGGTAATATTAAAATTAAAAAAAGTTTTTGCAAAAACAAGTGATTTTAATTAATTAAGTATAATTTTTAAGTAATTTCTAATACAAACTAATATTTATACTGTCCAATTCATTCGAAAGAGCATTAAACATTTCTTTTATTTATTTAAAACGGTTTCTTTTAGACAACTGATGTTTAAAGAAATTAATCTACAGAAAACTTGAGATATAATAAACTTAAAACATAATAATATTTCGTGTCGTAGGATAACGATCATATATAGTCCAGAAAGGCAGCAACAGCTATATTTATTTTGTTCCATTTTTTATCTATTGAAATGATGTCCCACCAATAAGAAATAAAAATAAAATTTCTTTCTAATTTTCAAATGTTCTTATAGTTTTTTGGCTCAAACACAAAGTCGTACTCTATTTTTTGAAATAAAAATGATTAGAAAAAGATCAGTCTATAGACAAAGTATACTTTGGGTATACCCAATAACAAACAAACAAACTAAATAGGTTAAACGATAAATAATTCAAAATTATATTTTCCTTAAACAAGTATTTTTTAATTTTTATTATTTTTCTTTCAAGTGCTTTTTTAAAAAAAATTAATAATACCCGCAATCAAAAAATTTCTATACAATGATTCTATAGAATATTTTATGAAATTTATCTATAGAAATATTTTTTTTTATTTCTGCACGAATTCTATAGAATTTGACTAGAAATATTTTATAGAATTCGGGCAGAAATTAAAAAAAAATAATTTTAGATAAATTCTACAAAATATTCTAAAGAATACACTATAGAATATTCTACACGGAGAGACCCACATTTGTAAAAATTACTAAAAATGGTTGCAATGACCGGAAATAAGGGGACTTTTAGCATAATGTACTACAGAATTAGATATAAATTTACAAAAGAAATAGATAAATTTGCTACATTGAAATAGCAAGTTTTAATATTTTGTGTAAGAGTTGTAAATGTAGCAAAAATTGATTATAGTTTTCTCTAATTTAATTAGACAAAATCTGACAAATGAAAACATTTTCCACTAAAACCTACTATCCACTGTAGTAATTTTTGGTGAGCAAGTGTGGCTAGCGAGTGCAGTCATATGGCGCCTGCATTTCTATTGGTTGCTAACTTCGTCAATCTCCGTAAATGAGCCGATGCCATCCGATCATTGACAGTGACTATGTTTCGCGTATGTAAAATAAATTTGGATATTATCTACAATAATTAAATATAAAGTGAAACGTAGGTCTTTTGTTATCTCAGAAATTGACCATTATAAATTAATAAATTTTGCATTTATTCCTATCCCAAGAACTATGTCTTATAATAAGTTGTTAAAAGTAAACTGCTTTCTCGTAAGTGCTGCAAATTTTCATCATTCAACATATTATAAGGAAACAAAGATGTATACTTTCAGTGAAATTCGTTGTCGTGCGTGCATTTGTGTATTAGTGTATTAATTAACCGCGTCTATACATATAAGTGAAATAAACATGTGTGTGTCTTCAAATATTTATCCAACAAATATATAAGTGTGTGTGTGTCTGTGTATGTAAAAATTCTTCCAGTTTACCTCCATTAGTCAAGAATTGACGGGAAACCGGCGACGAAAATCCGTATTTTTTCTTTCACTCTTTCTTTCTGCATTTACAAACGACTATAGTAATTTTACGTACACAATACTTCTGAGTTTACTACAGTTGTTTGGAACTATTGGACGAAATAGTAAGAAACTTTGCTAATTTGGTGAACATTTGTCGGATTAGTGACTTAGTGTATAAAATAGTAAAAAATACAAAAAGTCCCCTTATTTCCGGTGGTTGCAATGTGAAAATAGTAAATTCTAGTGTGATTTTATACAAAAATTAGTAATCTCGGTCTCTCCGTGTATTGAATATTCTATAGAACTTTTTAACTGGGTAGTTTTATCTCTGTCCGCGCAAGCAGTCGTTTATCGTAATTGAAAATTATTTATTTAGGAATCAAATTCTTGAGAGAATCATTTGCATAGTGAAGTAGAGTAGTAAATATTTCTCTATGTAATGTAAAAGTAATATTCGACACATTCTGGGAAAATAGTTTAAAGCCTCTAAAGAAATGGCCGGTGTTAACATCCACCCACGCTACGACTAGTGTGTTTCTAGATCAAGCGAGAAACATAAACTCACTGCTGGTTTACGTTAACATTTTGCGACTTCCTGTAATAAATTTCTTCCAGTGCACTTAAATAAAAGCACACCCCTTACTTTACTTTACTTCGTTGATAATTATTTATTAGTACGTACATGATTTAATAGATTTAAGCTACTGAACGATTACCGGTCACATTCCCGAATGTCCGATTTAACATTCAGTTAAATGAACTAGTAATGCACGTCAAGCAGAAAGGTGAAATTTAATTGACATTTCAAACAAGAAGTTTATTAAAAAAAATTGTTTTGAATAAGTAAAATTTTTTAATATGTATAACACCGAAAAAAATCTCGATGGTATTATTAACTATGACCCTATAGTTAATCTTAACCTAGTGAAAGTAATAAGGATTCCTAATCATTATGGTTAGGATCGCTAGGTTGATTCAACAAATTCAAGCCTGGCAAAAACAACCCTGCAAATCCTAGTCAAATTGACTAGGATTTTAGTAATTTTGCCTATTTCCATAATGTGCACGCGTCTGCTTCTGTTCTGACAGTGTTTACCTCTATATCTTTCGCGTCATTTATCGTGATTTCGTAAAACGATTTTTTATCATTACTTGCGTCTATTTTTTGTACATAAAATGGAGTTCTTACATACATCAAAATTGCCGGTTTCTCGGAACCTCTGGAAATATAGATAGTCCATGTTTTAGAAAGTAAACTATTTAATTATATTAGTCAATTCTTTCAGACTTTTTTGGTTAGGTTTCAATATAAATCGTCAAAATTTTTACGCACATGGTGACAACATTTTTACTATTTTAATCGCGCAGTGTGTTTGAAAATTTACCTTTGCAATAATTTGTGTATTTAAATTTATTTTCATTTGAATGTCATAAATAATTAAAAATAAATAGTTTTTGACAAGTGTATAAAATTGTGTACTCGAAATGTATAAAACATCATTTGATTAAGTATTGTATTTTGACTCGAAAATCTAGTGTCTATTAAAAAATTTAATTACCAAGTCGTGTTTAGTGTAGTGGTTATCGTTCCGGGTTTCAAAGTGCGTATTCGTTAGGTTCAGGTGTTCGCGTCCCCCCTGCGTCAAATATTTATTTCATAAGTTTAAATTAATTCCAAGGAATATAAATACAAAGTCAAATATAAATATGTTCAAATACAATAATTAATTTTTTTCTTTTTTCTTTTAATTAGTTTTTCTCTTTTATTTGATAATAAGAATTTGATTAGCAATTTCAAATAATTATGATACACAGTGTAAATCTAATATTATTCTCCTAGTCAATTTGACTATTTTTTCCTGATTACATCGACTAATTTTCCTGGTCACTTTAACTATGCTTGAATCTTATTACTTTGACCAGGATTCTATAGTTGGCTCCTCTCGTAACTAGGAAACCTAGTCAATTCCTGGTATACGGGTCCTAGGCATTTTTTTCGGTGAAATAATTGTTTTCTGAAGATTAAAAAATACAAATTAAAAATTATTACCAGTGAAAAACTATAATAATGATTTTAATTTTTAAATATAAAATTGCAATTAAAAATTGGCAAGTTTTTAAGTGTTCATCAAAGTGAGTTTTTTATAGTTAAAACTAATAAAATTTTAAAATTTGACTATTAAAAATATGCCAAGAGTAACACAGTGAAGATAAGTCATTAACCTGATTACAATGAGATTAAGTAGGCTTAATAAATCCTAATTTCCAAATATTTCATTTATTTTGCGTAAAGAAAAAAATAACCACTGATCTCTATATTAAGGGCATGTCCAAGTTGTGAAATGTAAACAAACCGAAAGGTAAACAAACCAAACACAAAAATCTCACTTTTGTAATAGCCATTTCTCCCACAAAAATTAATATTTTTTCACATTCTTTACAAAAATGGAAAATTAGAGTTTCAAAGTGTCCAAAAAAATCATTTTTGGCTATGAGCAATAAAAGGCAATTAGTAAAATAACTAATTAAAATTACCTGTAAAATAGCATTTTTGACGCGTCGCGAAAAATAAACTGCTTGAGTATATCAACCGCACTGACGATGAAGAAGTCTCATGTCAGCGATTGGACCTTCAACATGTGGAAAGGGAAATTTTTCCCTTTCCTCCTTGAAATTACAAGAGAAAGGGTAAAAACTTCTTCATCGTCCGTGCGGTTGATATAGTCAAACACTTTAATTTTTCGCGACGGAAACTCTGCTGCTCGCTGCGCGTGCGCAGGCCGTACCAAGGTCGTAATGATATCACCATGCGAAAATGCACATTTTGTTTTCGACTGTAAGTTTGTTGTTTTCTCATGTTTTCAGCTATGCTAGGTATAGTTACCAAATTCAATACTTTAGTTTACCATTTCCATAAAGAAAATGTGAATTTATATTTATTTATGCAAATGAGATGGTCGAAAAAATGCTTCACTATTCGGTCTATAATGAAGCATTTTTTCGACCATCTCATTTGCATAAATAAACATAAATTCACATTTTCTTTATGGAAATGGTAAACTAAAGTATTGAATTTGGTAACTATACCTAGCATAGCTAAAAAAAATGAGAAAATAACTAAGTTTCATTTAAAACAAAATGTGCACTTCTACAAGGTGTTGTCAATGCATTCTTAGTATGGTCTGCGCACGCGCAGAGAGCAACAGAGTTCCCGTCGCGAAAAATTTAAGTGTTTGACTATATCAACCGCACGGACGATGAAGAAGTTTTTACCCTTTCTCTTGTAATTTCAAGGAGGAAAGGGAAAAATTTCCCCTTCCACATGTTGAAGGTCCAATCGCTGACACAAGACTTCTTCATCATCCGTGCGGTTGATATACTCAAACAGTTTATTTTTCGCGACGCGTCAAAAATGCTATTTTACAGGTAATTTTAATTAGTTATTTTACTAATTGCTTTTTATTGCTACACTTTGAAACTCTAATTTTCCATTTTTGTAAAGAATGTGAAAAAATATTAATTTTTGTGGGAGAAATGGCTGTTACAAAATTGCGATTTTTGTGTTTGGTTTGTTTACCTTTTGGTTTGTTTACATTTCACAACTTGGACATGCCCTTAACTGGATGGGCGATTGCTGTAGAAAAATGGCTTCCGGTGTGATAATAATTGAAACCCTCTACGCCACGCTTTAGATGCCGGTGTAACAGCGTAGAGCGACTTTGATTGTGTGAGTTGCCGTGTGAGTGTGCTTTTGATATAGTGTGTGTGTGTTTCCAATGTTTTGACATCTCAAGTGCTTTAATAATTTTAATTTAACTTTTGTGATATAAAACACAGACAAGGTGTTAATTTGTTTATATTGTGGAAAAAAAGAAGCAAAGGGTGTTTCTTTTCACATGAAAGTACATATTTAAACAGTAAATACATATTATTGAAGTGTATATTTTTAGGTTATATTTTGTTTCCTTTTTGCGTAGAATATTTTACACACTTTTGCGTATTGTTAAACACATAATAGTGTAATGCTGAATAATTTTAGTTTCCTTACCAAATTAAAAAAATATTGTTTTTAATCAATTATTATTTGAAAATAAAAATATTATTTCAATAATATTTGAGTTTACCCAGTAAAAAAAAACTAATTCAAATGAATTGAAACGAATTAACATTTTTGGTAGGCTCCAATTCGTATTTGTCACAAAGCGGGATTCAGTCAAGCTCTTTGTATATTCAATTGAATTTAATTCAATATGTACCAATTTGTCCAAACGAATTCGCATTCGAAAGAAATTGCCAAGGAATGCATTGAATTCGTGCTAACGAATTGAAAAAAATTAAAGGCTCAAAACTTGTCCAGTGAATTGGTACGGATAGAAGGTTCGGAAGTTCAATACAGTTTCACGAATTCAGGAAAATTGCATCATGGCTCCAATTCGTATTTGTCACAAAGCGGGATTCACGAAAGCTCTTTGTGAATTCTTTTTAATTCATTTCAATTAGTTTTCGTTTACTGGGTATATAATGTTTGAATACTAAATGTTCTGTTACCCCACATAGCACAATAGTATGAGGTAAGGTTATGTTGAGTACTAATCGTAAGGCTCATAAGGTTACACGATATTGCTGTGGTAGACCTGAGGTGAACTAAAAACTTACGCCATGGAGGTAAGGTTACATGTTAGAGTGTGGTAAGTATATTTGATAAGGCTATGGTAACCTTACACGTTAAGGTTGAGATAACCTTACACGTTAAGGTTGATGTAACCTTACACGTTGTTTAGATATTGAGGATTGCTTTTCTTTATTTAAATTTTATATTTGGTCAAGAAAAAAAACCCATTTTACAACTTAGACGTGCACTTTGAGAAAAGATTAAGATTAACCGTACAACATCATAAAATATAGAAATTCTTTAAATATTGAAAATAAAGATATACCTTTTTCCATTGTAAGCGTAAGTGCAATTTGCAATAAACCGAACAGATGTCAACGCAATTAAGGTTTATGAGTTTTACTTGAAAATCTCAAATTCAGGTAAATTAAGGGTCTCAGAAAAAAAGGTTAGTTTCCTTCCCACGCGAGTGCGAATAATTTAGAAACGCCTTCAACTAGTTAGTAGCCAATGACTAAAGTGACCATATGGAAATAGTGTCAATGCGGGACGCCCGCTTATTTATATGATTTAGTAAAAAAAAAAGGTTATTTGTCACAAGAAAAAAGAATCGGGGAATTTGTAGGAGTCAATTGGAGCGGAATTGAAACAAAGGCGCATCTTATGACATTTACATATTTATATTATGCTTATTTTGTAACATTAAATCACATATTTTTTTAACGATCGAATTTTTCTTAAAATATCACGAAGTCTATCTCTCTCACACTTATATACGCTACTGTGCTAATCTGTAGATGCAGGATATTCTTAACTATTTTCCGGGATATGCAGGACATTTTATGTCAAATGCGGGACGTTTTGCGGGCGCTGGCCTTTGCGGGACAAAGGGGAAAAATCCGTGACAGTCCCGCACAATCCGGGACGTATGGTCACTTTACCAATGACAGCCTTTTTTCTTGCAATCACCCACTACTACTCTTACAGTAAATGTATCTTTCCCTTTTTTCAAAATGTATACTAGAAACTAAAATTTCAGATTGTAACCAGATTCGGAACTGAGAACATCTCTCAGTAAATTAAATAAACACAAAATGTTATTTAATTCTGTGTCTTTAATTATTTCCATGCCTTATTAATTTAATGCATGCGCAAGAAGTTTTATTTAATTAATTAAATTTTTCTTGTTCAGCTTCATCAATACAAACACACGTTAAGGTTGAGGTAACGTTACTCGTTAAGGTTGAGTTAAAGTTATATGTCAAGGTTGAGGTAAGGTAATTATTAAGTTGTAAGGTTGAGGTAAGGTTAAGGTAAGGTTGTGATAAGTTTACCAGTTATGGAAAATATTGAAAAAATAATTAATAATATAATAAATAAATATTAAATTAGAAAGTTAAGTTTGTTGCTCTTCTTTATTTTGGAAACCTGACATGAAGCAGAAAATTTTGAAAACAAATTTGGGGGGACTGGGATTCGAACCCGGGATCGACGCGCATAAACCTAACATCCTAACTAACTGAGCTAAGTGGAGAACTGGTAGCAAGAAAATTAATTTTGCCTTTAAGGAGTTAATCATATTCTTGGTTCACCTTAAAGGCAAAATTGATTTTTCTTCTTACAGTTCTGTACTTACCTCAGTTAGTTAGAATGATTGGTTTATGCGCGTCGATCCCGGGTTCGAATCCCAGTCCCCCCAAATTTGTTTTCAAAATTTTCTGCTTCATGTCAGGTTTCCAAAATAGAGAAGAGTAACAAACTTAACTTTTTAATTTAATATTTATTTATTAATTATATTATTAATTATTTTGTCAATATTTTCCATAACTGGTAAACTTATCACAACCTTACCTTAACCTTACAACTTATTAATTACCTTACCTCAACCTTGACATATAACCTTACCTCAACCTTAACATGTAACGTTACCTCAACCTTAACGTGTAAGGTTACATCAACCTTAACGTGTGAGGTTACCACAGCCTTATCATATATACTTACCACACCCTAACATGTAACCTTACCTCCATGGCGGAAGTTTTTAGTTCACCTTAGGTCTACCACAGCCTAATCGTGTAACCTTATGAGCCTTACTATTAGTATTCAACATAACCTTACCTCATACTATTGTGCTATGTGGTACTATATTAATTAATCAGTTTTTAAAATAAAATAAGTGAATAATAAATTATTTAATTAAGAAAGTAATTGACGGTTAATTAATTATTAAATTAAAAAAATTTGCTAATCAGTTAAGTACTTTTCTATACAGCAAAACTTATATCAATCTCACTTTTATATTTAAAAATTTCAGCCATTTGTGTAAAAGTGGGCATCTAAAATGTGGCGTTTCCGGTCTTCTAATATTTTGCAGTTTTAGATACAGTCGCCCATTCAGTTATATATAGAGATCAGTGAAAATAACATATTTGTCTCTCTACTGCCGTCCAGAAGAAAAAGATACATAAGCGACATTTTTGAAAAAATTGAGTTTTTGGTATCATTGGATTCATAAAGAAAAGCTGCATTTAACTGTGTTAAAAAGAATTAAAAAATTTAATTATTTATTGCAAAAAAGATTGTTTAAAAATGACAAAAATGGAAAAAGTGACGAAATACAGAGTTAAAAGATACATATAGCACTTTGTGGGTTCATATTTCGGTAAACGACGCTGCATACGTCACTAACTTACAGGACAAAATGATACACAAAGTCGCTTATGTATCTTCTTACTCGGTAAATGAGCCTGAGAGTGAGCTGACTTTACAGACTAAAAGAAGCGACTGTCTTTATGTATCTTTTTCCTCTGTAAAATGGTCTGACAGTGAGTCGAGTTTACAGAAGAAAAGCGATAATTTTACGACACTAGGCTTAGTTCTTTTATATTAAGTCGCTTATGTATCTTTTTCCTTTGGACGGCACCGCTCAGCTCGAGTAAGTTTACCGAGAAATAAAACATAAGCAACTTTGTGCTTTTATTCGTCTGTATTTATCACTACTAGAAACCCGTATGTCCATTTTACAATAGAAATTGTTTAAAAAATTAATTTTTTTTACATAATGAGAAGCAGAATATTTTTTTATTAAATATTGATCAAAATTTTTTTTTAAAAAGTTAATTTGAATTATAGTTCCGGAGGCAAAAAGTTTTCTTTGATTTTCTCGGATTGATGGTAATGTCGCTTATGTATCTTTTTCTTTTGGACGGCAGTCTAGGCGCGAGGAAAAAAATTTGTTACATGTATTCGAATTTAATTTTACAATTTAAGTTTTGAGTTTTAAAAGTTCCATATAAAAATGGTTTTATGGGTTTCAAAATAAAAGACCATTCTTTAAGAAAACTTACAGTATTGGATATGTAGTTACTTTTGCCGTATAGCTTTTATTAATTAAAATATTTTATAAGACAATATAGCGTTAAAAATAAATAAATTGTATCAAACAAAATGAACAGATTGTCACAAGAAAAACAAAGTTTAAATTTTAACCTGATTTTCGGGTTAATATTCGCTGCAACAAATTTTCACAAAATCTGAAGTCATTTTTAAAAAATAAAAATGTCGGATCAAATATGGAGGAAAAAATTTAAATTTGCTAATATTCGCTTAAAACTTGTTACACGGGGGTTTTTAGGGTCGCTGATTAGGAATCTGAAGTAACTTTTTAGAAATTAAAAATGTTGAATCCAATATGTCGGATAAATTTTTAAATTTGATTATATTCTATAACCGATGTCGTTTTTCCGTAAAACGAAAGGGCAACATACTAAAATATCAAATCATTTTAATAAAATAGTGATATGAAAAGTTTCTTCGTGCCTTAACTGTCACTTACTTTTAATCTATAATTGTCGAATGTTCGTATTCTTTATTAATTTATTTGTTTCTCAATATATATTAAGATATCTAATATAGTTAGTACCCTATTAAAAATCCCCATATGGGAAACCACATGGGAAACCACATGGGATCCTATGTCAAAAACCATGTAAAACCCTACTTCCATGAAGGAAACCACGTGGTTTACCATGTGGTTTCCCATGTCAAACCATATGGGAAATTGAGACAGGATTTTAGTTAGGAATAGACATGGGAAATTTGAACAGTTCATCTATGCATAAAACCATATCAAATCCCACATGTTTTTCCCATGTCAAATCCTAAACCGAATCCCATGTGAAAAACAGTATCATTTATTTATAATTATTTTCCCAAGTCAATCCCCAAGTGAAAAACAGTATCATTTATTTATAATGATTTTCCCATGTCAAATCCTAAACCAAATCCCATGTGAAAAACATTATCCGCCTTATTGAATATCCCTACATGGGAATCCACTTGGAATTTTACAAGGGATTTCACATAGGATTTTATATGGGAATTGACATAGGATTTCATGAAAGATTTCACCTAGGATTTAATGAGATATCACATAGTATTTTATTACGTGGTATTCCACATGGTTTCCTTAGTAATGTTAAAGATTACTGTCGCTCCTATACTTTCACCGCTAGGTGGCGAAAGTGACTTCTCTCGCTGTTGAGACGATTCTGGAAGTATATAAAAGCTGAGAACCTGTAGCAGAGAGGACGTGTTTTAAATGATCGTTTTTTTACTTTTTTGATGACTTGTAACACTATTACTATTTATTATTTAATTTTTTATTAAATAATTTTTAATCCTTTGAAAATTTCTTCATTGGATCTTTAATAAAATACTATGTGATATCTCATTAAATCCTAGGTGAAATCTTTCATGAAATCCTATGTCAATTCCCATATAAAATCCTATGTGAAATCCCTTGTAAAATTCCAAGTGGATTCCCATGTAGGGATATTCAATAAGGCGGATAATGTTTTTCACATGGGATTTGGTTTAGGATTTGACATGGGAAAATCATTATAAATAAATGATACTGTTTTTCACTTGGGGATTGACTTGGGAAAATAATTATAAATAAATGATACTGTTTTTCACATGGGATTCGGTTTAGGATTTGACTGGGAAAAACATGTGGGATTTGATATGGTTTTATGCATAGATGAACTGTTCAAATTTCCCATGTCTATTCCTAACTAAAATCCTGTCTCAATTTCCCATATGGTTTGACATGGGAAACCACATGGTAAACCACGTGGTTTCCTTCATGGAAGTAGGGTTTTACATGGTTTTTGACATAGGATCCCATGTGGTTTCCCATATGGGGATTTTCAATAGGGTAGGTAATATGTCTGGCTGGCATTGGTATTTTAAGCAGGGCTAAAAGTATTGTTAAGTTTCAAATAAATAAATCTTTTTTTTTAATAAAACAAAGTTTTCCATATAGTTAAAGAGTATATTTATTTAACCAGAAAAACTAGATGAATAAAATCTCTAGAGATTCTAAAAAAATTCTAAAAAATAGCTAAGTTTTCAGAAATCTAAAGGTATAATTCCTTAACCCCTTAAATGTCAGAATAAATACTAAAAATTGACCATTAGCCTGGCCATTTTTGTAAAATTATTTAATATCAATGAGTGCCGGGCTGAAAAAGTTTCTCTTTCATCTAACAAAACAAATACAAAAATAATAAAGTGCATGTGTGAATAATTAATGGACCCAAAAACTGATTGAATGTGAAAAAAGCAGAGCTGGGTAAATATTTGAAATGAATCTATTTGAAATACCTATTTGAAATGAAAAATGGCATTTTCTATTTTATATTTCAAATAGAAATGAAACAACCATTTTGCATTTTCTATTTTAAATAGATTTACAACCTATTTTCCATTTAAAATTCCATTTCCATTTTCAGTACTATTCAATAGTAATGCAAATTTTCACTGCTGAATTAAAACCTTTCAATTAAAGGTCCACCCTCATGGCAGCGTGAAAGCGGAAAGCGTTAGATAATAGGAACTTATGCTACAATGGAAATCTTCTTATTTCCTTTGAATCGAATGTTTTTATTGGCTAAACGCTTTTCATTTTCCTTTTTCACGCCGCCGTGGGACTGGACAGACCCTTAATGCGTTATCAAAAATCAAAGATCTTTTTTGTAAGTACAATACAATCCTTCCATCATCGGCTCCTGTCAAACGACTTTTCAGCCACGCTGGAATGATTTTACGTTCAAAAAAAGGTCCATGGGAGACGACATTTTTGAAAAGCAACCCATATAGCACAACATTTTTCAGAAAGTTTGCAGCAAGTTTGCGGTGCAAAGTTCGGAAGTTTGCATGTCAAGTTTGCAGCAAAGTTTATGGATGTATAAAAATGTCTGCCCGATTTAAAGTTTGCAATGCAAACTTGCTGAAAATTTGCATGGCAAAGTTAAACTTAAATGTCTGCGCATTAGTTTTCTATGACAGTTGAGATACGTTAACGTTGAGATTTTTTAGAAAGTTTGCGGCAAATTATTCTCAAGTTTGCTATAAAATTATTTGTAAGTTTTCCGTGAAAACTTATAGCAAGTTTGCATTGCAAACTTTAAATCGGGCAGACATTTTTATACGTCCATAAACTTTGCTGCAAACTTTCCATGCAAACCTCCGAACTTTGCACCGCGAACTTGCTGCAAACTTACTGAAAAATGTTGTGCTATGTGGGAATTGCTTTTAAAAGCAAACAAGCATATTAAAATTAAAAATTTTTCGAACTGTCAGGATACTCTAGATCTTATAATAAAAATTTTTTAAAAACCATTTTGCATTTTATATTAACCTATTTCAAATACATATTTTGCATTTTGCATTTTAAATAAGAAACAGACAACTATTTTCCATTTTACATTTTAAATAGGTTTTATGAATCTATTTGGCATTTTGTATTTTAAATAGAAATAAAGAACCATTTTACCCAGCTCTGGAAAAAAGAGATTTTATTGCATTTTTGCAGCAATTTTTAATGTTTCTTTAAAGAAAATAGTTCTTTTCTGTATAGCTATACCAAAAATATAATATATATGTATATATATATAAGAGACTTCTTTCCCTAAAATTTTTTTTTTTAATTCAAAAATTGTTAAAGATACGCCATTTTGAATTTTAATATTAATTTTATAAAATTGTGAATATCTGAGAATATTGTTTGTAGATTTTTATAAAATTTACACATTTTTCAGGTAAAAATTTGTAATTTGAAATAAAAATAAAGTTAATAAAAAAATTAATTTTTAAATAAAAAATTTTAGGTATATCTCCGGCTGCTACTATTGAAAAAATTGATTTTCAATAGATTTTCTTCAAATTTTGAGATAATGTTTCTTTGTAAATATTTAAATGTGGTAAATATTTCAAAACTCTTTGCCATGTCAAAAAACGAGATATTGTGGTTGACATTTTTTATTTTTAACACAGGAAAAAAAAAGTCTGACTCCGTTTACACCTTAAATTCAGCCCATGTATTTCTCATAAGTCTGTCCTTGATTAACCCCTTCAGTGTGTAGCTAAAATATAACAAAATGGTCCCAAAATGTGTAAGACCTTCTTGTGAATAAATTTTCATGACACTAGGTACTAAGGGGTTTTTGGGGTCGCTGATTACGAATATGTTATTAGTTTTTCAAAGTTTAAATGGTAAAAATTATAAAAAGAATTTATCCACTTTTAAAATTTTTCAAAATTTTTGGCGGCCATTTTGGATGAAAAATTATTTATTTTGAAAATCTGACTTCAGAATCGTGATCAGCGACCCCAAAAACCCCCGAGTAAGAGTTTTCAAAAGAATTTGTCGACTTTTAAAATTTTTCAAAATTGTTGGCGGCCATTTTGGATGAAAAATTATTTATTTTGAAAATCTGACTTCATAAATGTGATCAGCAATCCCAAAAACCCCCGAGTAAGAATTTTTAAAAGAATTTATCGACTTGAAAAATTTTAAAACATTCTGGATGAAAAATTATGTATTCTAAAAATATGACTTCAGAATCGTTATCAGCGACCCCAAAAACCTCCGAGTAAGAATTTTTAATAGAATTTATCCACTTTTGAAAATTTTCAAAATTTTTGGCAGCCATTTTAAATAAAAAATTATTTATTTTGAAAATCTGATTAGGTATTCTAAAATTATGTATTCTAAAAATATGACTTTAGAATCGTTATCAGCGACCCCAAAAACCCCCGAGTAAGAATTTTTAAAAGAATTTATCGACTTTTAAAATTTTTGAAAATTTTTGGCGGCCATTTTGGATGAAAAATTATTTATTTTGAAATTATTCTTTGTTTCTTGTAAATACTGTCGGCCTGTGGTAGTGTGGTACTAACAGTTTCTAAATTTTTGAAAAATTGATGATAAACGACAATTTCTTCATCAATTTTGGAAATTTTTAAGGCTCTACAGTAATTTTCTGTGCTTTTCACCATAGAAAATCTTTGTCGATGCTAAAAAAATTTGAATCCTCTGGCTGCTACTCTTGAAAAAATTGTTTTTCCATAGAATTTCTTTAAATTTTAAGAAAATATCTCTTCGGGTGCCCTTTAAATGTGGTACAAATTTGAAAACCCTTTGCGATGCTAAATTTTGAGATATTGAAGTTCAAACTTTAACTTTTACATGCGATTATGTTCACACTAAAAAAAAGTTTTACTTTCAGCCTATTTTTGAGGCTGAATTTAAGGTGTAAATGGAGTCAGCCCCATTAACCCCTTGACTGTGGATGACGTGTATAATGACCATGCTTGTGAAGAAAAAATGAAGATATTTGAAATAGAACAAATTTGCTCAAAATTTATTACTCGGGCCAATTTAAATTTTGAAAAACTTTCAAGTGAATCTATAAAACAGAAATAAAATTTTTGTTGAAGGCGTCACGTGACACTCCTGGTCATTATGAGGATGACGCCTTTAGACGTCAGTGACACTGAAAGTGTTAATACGAATATGTGAAATTTGTTAAAAAAAATTTTAGAATCTGTATTATTTTCAATAATTATTTTTAATACTAACACACTCTGAAATATCTTTTTTAAGGGAACATTCCAGTTTAAAATCTCAAAAAATCGATTTTTTTGTTTTTATTTTCGGATTTCTTATAGTGTCAAGAATACTCTCCTAAAATATTATTGCAAAATTCGAAGTAAAACAAAAGTTATACATCCTTATTCTTCGCCATGTCAAAGATGTTTTTGTATGCGGATAAGCAATCGAATGATTTAAATGTTTTCTCATTTGCATTTTTTAAAAAAGACAAACAAAAGCAAATCCAATGATTTTGAAAAAATAATGTCCGCCATATTGGATACGCCATTTTGAATTTTAAAAATCTGATTCTATATTCGTAATTAGCGACCTCAAAAACCCCCCAGTAACAATTTTTAAGCAAATCCGATGATTTTTTAAAAAAAATTTCGAAACTTATGAACAAAACTTTAAATAATGCGTTTTTCTCAAAATGTCCTTTTTTGATCTGGTAAGAGTGATATCTCGAGTTCTTCTGAAGCGATTTTAAAAAATCAAACGGCTTTTGATTCAGCGTCATCATGCCTATAAGTGACACGTCAAAAACTGGAAAATTTCCAACTCCCTTTTTTATAAGAGAAATTCTGAATAAAAACACCTTTTTTTGCATATTTTGGGGAAAAAGTACTCTAAAAAAAAGGGGATGAAGAAAATTCCACTTTTTTGAGGTTCCACACCTAAAGAAATATCTAACGAAGAGAATGTCACTTCGTTTTTGGTTTTATCTGTTTAAGAAAGTTTGGAATCGATCTTACCACCGAAAATGGGCATTTTCGAGAATGGCGTATATCGCCGCCATTTTGAAATAAAAATGAAAAAATTTTTTTTTTACAAATTCTTAAATAAATTATTTATTACATGTAAAAGAAATTTTTTAAATAAATGTCACAGTTACTTTAATAATATATACTAAAAAAGCCTTCTTTTTGCCTGTTTTGAACTGGAATGTCCCCTTAAGAAAAGAAACTTAAAATATACATAGAGTATAAATAAGCTTGTTTATAAATAAAGCTTGTTTTAAATTAAATAATTTAATGCATTACATTTTAATATTGAGAACTATAGAAACAATTGTAAAATGTGTACTTAAGAAATATTAAGAATGACTGGAATTGAGTTTTTTTTTTAAATTTGGAAGTAACGCGAACTGCGAAAGACGTCAAGTTCTTAGGCGCTTCGGTAATCTGAGGCAAATTATTTGGGTGTTCTATTTCGAGAAGGTGCCTTTGCGAAACTCTCGCGCCGGATCGAGCCTCGGCCTCTGTTCAAGCTCTTGCTACTACCAATCACTTCCAAAACAAATTTTTCTGTCAATTTTCCTCATAGCATAAAAACTGATACAAAGAATAGAAACGATTTATTCCTTTTTTTAAAAGATTGTGTAACTAATTTTAAAGAAATTAGTGTACGTCTGTCTCTATTTGTAAACCAGTTTTTATAAGAATACAATTTTGGAAAATTTCCGGATATCTAATGAAAGGTAAACACATATGTAAAAAAGAAATTCGAGAAAGTGTCATGTGTCTATTTGATTTTAAGGAAATACAAAATACGGTTGAATTAGTAAGAAAATCTTGCTTGAGCAAAGTTTATGATAATTATAAACAATCTGTTATTATATTATTGCATTAATATCAATAAATGATATTTAGCTCCAAATATTGAAGTGCCTTTTTTCTGATACAGCTTTGTACAACGCAGCCTTCAATTATTATCAAAATTGAAAAATATCCTAATGATTAAATAGAAATAAACAAGCAACAGATAAAAATTTTAGTTTTAGAAATATTTGTTTTGAAATTTCATACGACTAACAATTTTAAAATGAATAAAACGTACTAAAAAATTTTGGATAAAATTAATGGAAATAGAAAAGTTCAAACACTAAAATGTCAACCCATTAAAACTTACATTGTCATAATGGATTATTTGAATTTCTTTACCCTATATTGAAAATTCCTTTGTAAGAACGCATGTGATCCCAAACAAGATCCCTTATGATTTCTTATATGGATTCACATGGGTTGTTTACGCATGATTTTATGTGCACAGGAAGAACTTTAAACCGTAAAGACAGTGTCTAATTTAGAATGTTAAAAGAGTGTGACAGGTGACGGTAAATCTTAGTAATCTCACTGAGTTTTACGGGTGCGTCACCGAGATTTTCCATACACTAATCGTAAGCGGGGGTGAAAGTCAGTCAGAGAGCGACACATTTCATTGAAAATTAAAATGAGGTTTCATTCATCGACTAATACTCTGATCATATAGTGATTTTAGGCTCAAACTGCTCTCACAGCTCGATATCTTACTGTAAGAATACTGTAGGCTTATTTGTATATATATATATATGCTCCGTAAAATTACAGCGTAAGTAAACTGTAGACACGTCAATTAAAAACATATTCTCCAACAAAACCACCTCATGAAATCAATTAATATATACGAATTTCCTCTGAACGTGGTAAATTTCTCAAAATTCAAATTTCAATTAAAACTTGAAATCTTGTTCACGGATTCTAAAAACATATTTTTCTTCCATGAAATAGTTGGTATATTTCCTTTACTTTTAATTGCTATAAAGTCATCGTGAACGAATAATTTAACATGGGACATTTTGTAGTTTGGTTTTCAACAATAAAAGAAAAATCAAAACTCTGAACTACTTTTTGAAAACTACGATTATTTCCTAAACTAAAATCGACAAAGACCACTTTTTGATTTTTGACAAAGGCACCCTTTTTAAGAGGATGTACACATATTTGCACGAGATTTACATTTTATTTCTACAATTTAGCCTTGACATTACAAAATGAAAAACACACGAAACGCGAAACACAAATAATACAAGCAACACAATAGATTTTATAATGGTGTGTAATACACTATAGCAATTATTTTTTAAATATTTTTTTTGTTAAATCATTTGGCAAATTTTCTATTCTTCTTAATGCGTTTTTGAAACTCTGACGCTGTCAAATGAAAAGTATAGACATTTTAAATTCGCTCGTCGAATATTCTATGCTTTTAAATTGGCTAGTTATTTATTTATTTATTTTTTATTTTATTTATTTGTTTATACACCCGTCTTAAGCCTACAATCTTGGCTATACAAGTGTTTGTTTACATCTCGTAAATTTCTCTTACAATATTTCTTTATAGACATTTCCTTAATACTAAATTTTGCGCCTACAGAGCGACTTGAAAATTAGGAGTACTCGCATTTGCCTGGACCACCCGTCTAATGGGTTTTCTCGCCAGTGGAGAGGGAAACTGTAGAAAACCTCTCCTGAGTACAACCGGTTTATCGACAGTCGAGTTCTAATGGTGTGTACCGGACAATAATCGACGGTGCACATCATTATACGTCGACGTCAAACCTCCCGCTCAGATTGTCTCACGTGCCGGAAAAATACCAAGCCAAGTGGGCGCGAACCAAGGATACTTATACCCTTGGTCCTTAAACGACCGCCAATGCGAGGCATCTATCCGACTGAGCTAATCTGTCGGTTAAATTGGCTAGTTAGAAATATTCTATGCTTTTAAATTGGCTAGTTAGAAATATACACAGTCAATTAAAAAGAAAATTTTCTACCAAAAATGTTATGATGTCGATTTAAAAGAATTGAAATCCATATTTTTGTTTTATGTTGAAAACCATGAAACTTTGCACCTTTCAGGGGATAGTACCACATCTCAGTGACTTTTATTAAACATTGTTTTTATTACAGAATTTATTTTATTTACTTTAAACCTTTTGCACGTTAAAGAAGAGGTTTCAAACTATTAAAAAGAATATTTTATTCCTTGTTTATTAATGATTGTCTTACTCTCATGGCCGCCTGAAACTACCCCTATTTGTGATTGGCGGACACGATATCTCAAGTTCAGGTAATCTAAAAAACAAAAATTGATAAGTTTCTTGAGAAGTAAGGTTGTCGCTATCGTGTGAACCTCGATAAAATTTTTTCGATGAAAAAAACCAAAATGCCGGAGTTTTTTTTAATTTTTGACATTTTTTTTAAATGTAAATTGTTTAAAAATGATTACTGTTTCGATTTTTGGCCACGATTTGAGCACTTGGAACCGCACTATGAGGGGCGCGAAACTCTTACATTGTACTCCGTTTTTCTATATTATGTTATCGAAGCTTTCAACCAAAATAATAGTTTCCACAGCATTTCTACATAATATATACTACAAGAATCTGCAGTTTTTAGAAAATTGATTTTTTTTTAAAAAGATATGGTACTAGCCCCTTAAAAAATAAATCTCAATACTTTTTTATTACCTCATTCATACTAGTCATAGAGAGGAATTAATTTCTCTGGAATTTTAATATTCGTATGGTAGAGTATAACTCGAATGTAAGTTCGCCTATACAGAAAAATTAAAAAGTTCTCGTTTTGAAGCAAACCTTCTAGGAATTTAATTATTCTCTTTTCTATCTTTTAAATAAATCAAACCTCTACGTCTACTCCCTTAACTTTTGGAATAAACTTTTAAAATTCCTTCAACTAAAAGAACATTATCGTGCCCTAAAAAGCACACGTGTGTCATTTTATCAATGGTAGAATGAATTACGTGAACCGAACGTGCTAGAGATAACAATTCTTGAAATACATGTTTATCACTCTAGTTGTTGCGAAAAGAAATTTCAAATAATCCTCTGTATATTGCAATTTTTCGAGAAGTCATAATATTTTTCTATTATTTTTTAGTTTCCTTGGGCGCAGTAAAAAATATTATCAATTAAGAAATTGAATTTTCATATATCATATCTTAATTCTCAATTGAGAATAATAAATAATACTAATTAATAATTTTTGTAGTCTATATTTTCTATCATCAATTTTTAATTTTCTATACTAATATAATTAATAATGTTAAGAATCCGTATTATCATTAAAAATGTTTAAATAATCGAGGTTTTAAGAATAAGAAATGAAGAGAAAGTGTCAAAAATATCCATATATAAAATAGTCCAATATTTATATGAAAGAAAGTTCATGGGCGTCAAATAATTCAATTTTTGATGTGAAGAAAGATTTCATAGCAGTGTGGAGACCCAAAACCGTACTGTTCAACTGTTCACAGTGCAGCGTGCATACTTGCACACAGGATTTAAAAATAAA
Organism: Leptopilina heterotoma; assembly: GCF_015476425.1. Classification (NCBI taxonomy): domain Eukaryota; kingdom Metazoa; phylum Arthropoda; class Insecta; order Hymenoptera; family Figitidae; genus Leptopilina; species Leptopilina heterotoma. Next base: position 505,390 of record NW_025110941.1, on the reverse strand, counting down.
TTTTAACTTCTGAAACTAATCAAAGCTCTCTATAAAACTTTTTGCAAACTATCCTAGTATCCTTACTATTTTTCAGCATGTATTGAAAAAGTAAAAATTAGAAGAACAATTATAAATTGGCACAAATTTTAATTTGTTTAAAAAAATTATTATTTTCTAATAAAAATTAACCAAAATTATTTTTCTTCAACATTATTCAAAAGTCGACGAAAAAAGAAACTTTTCTATTTGTAAACTCAATAGTTTTAGAATTGTGGATAATTAAAAATAGGTGTACCTATACTTTAAAAAAAAAAAATTTGGAAATTTTATAACTTAAAAATTTATCCACCTATAAAAAGTTAAAAAATACGTATATATATCTACATTCTTATGGGCATAATAATTGATATAATTTAAATAATAAAGAAATAAATAAAAAGACAAAATTAAAAAGTATTATTATTGTTCATGTGAGACACGTTTCTTTGTTAAAAGTAAAAACGCAATTAGACAAAAAAATAAATAACCAGCTCTTAAGAGTGCTACCGACTCATGTCTACTTAAAGTAAATAAACTCATAATATGTGTGACAAATACTTCCGATTCGAGAACGTGAATACTTACTATATGTGTCATATGACTAAACACTTGAACTGCGGCTTGTTCAAATAGTTTCAAGAATCACGATCGTTGCTACAGAGAATGTGAGTTCATATTGTTAACTTACCTTCATTAGATATGTAATATTATTAGGACGGCCAACAAATATTTCCATGCTGTCGCCTCCCAGAATTGTAGAAAATGAAATAATATTTAGATAATACAAATTTCAAAATTGATATTTGTTCAAAATGAGCTAATTTACTTGTATAAATAGATTATTATGTAAACATACTCAAAATAATGGATAAAAATTGATTTTAAAACTTAACTATGAAATGTTAATGAATTTTACGTTTAATACTAATAAGTCTTTCATGATTTTCAGCCAATTTAATTACTTATATATCTCTTCAGGTCTCAATAGTCTTGAAAATATCTACTTGCATTTTAACCAAAAAATTCGTTTTTGGAAGCAGATTTTTTAAACCAGAATAAAACAGAAAAGTAGCTTGTTCTCCATCACCAAAATTTAATTAGAATGAAAAAGAAGGTCGAACTTAAATATTAAGACCAAAATCGGAGTTTCTTTGTTTTGCACCTGAGGAAATATAAGTGATTAAATTCATTGAGTCATGAAAGACTCAATTTTAAAGGTAGAATTTTAATAATCTCATTTTGAACAAATATCAATGAAAAAATTTGTATTATCTAAATTTATTTGTATACTTTGTTATTATAGCAAATATACAGAACAGTCAGGTACTGAATTTTAATATACATGATGTACTTTTTAAGATATACATGTTTATTAAATTAAAAAATATGAAAAAGTTAAAAATTTGTGTCTACCGGTATTTGAATTTGAACCCTATAATAAAGATTAAACTTAGTGAAGTTAAATAAAAAATGTTAAAATACTGTATTTTTAATAACAATTTCATAAAAAAATATGTCAAAAATCATCAAAGTCATGCCATTTTTCCGAAAATTTACATTTTTGAAAAATCCTATGTGCTCTCTAAAGAATAAAGTTTTTAAGCTGTGGCCCAAAATTGAATGCGCGGTCGCGAATGTCAAATTTTCCCATTACCATTTTTTAACAAATTTTTACTGATTCTTTTCAAAATCTGCATTTCTATATTTCGGGACACTCGTACTGGCAACTTATGATGTGTAGTTTGCTCATGAAATCTTAGTTTTACACTGAGAAAACATTATACCTACTTCATTTAAATAGAAAACTAATTTTAAGTGATTTTGTTTAATTAAAATTAGTTTGTAAGCTTAATCCCAATATATAGAAAATATCTACTGCTTTGATTAAAAAATATTATTTGTTTGAATAATTATATTTAATCCAAACATATTTTCTATTTTGATTTAAACAAAAAATATACGTTTAAAAATTTTATGTTTGATTTAAACTTAAAAGTTGATTATAAATAATTTAAAATCTACCACAACTTATGTTTGAATTAAATATAATATTTCTTTAAATAAACAAAAAAATATGTTTCAATTAAACTTAAATATGTTTGACTGTATAATCTATATGGATATCTATATGGATGTGTGACTAAACTGTTAATCCTGATAAACTCCTTTATGTCATGTGGTGGATGACACGAATGATTAGAAACAGGTGTGTGAAAAGTATTTCCATGACGTCCGCTTTTTGACTAGAGATTCTATATGAATTACAGCATATCATGTTGCATCGTACCAAGTGAACCAGAACCAACGAATGAAAAAACGTTTTATTCAGATCATTTGACATAAATGAGAAAAGAATACATAGCGAAGACAATATTAATGGTATTACCTTATTTTTAAACGTCGAACTTTATCGCTCACATATCTTGCCACAAAGCTCAGAATCCTATTTGTTTTTCCAAATTTTAAATATATATTTAAGGTGAAGGAACCAATTCTCGACAATGTTCCTATTTGTCGGTTAAACAAATTCTGTTTTTGTTTTCCACAATAAATGACATTTAAAATACAAAAGTGATTAATTTTATGCTTAGGGGAGAGTGGGGCAAGACGGGGTACTTAAGGTTTAAAGCGCAAAAAAACGAAAATTATCGAATATATACTTTATTATTATTTTTAATTATCATCTTTGGGAATCAGTCTTTCGTACAAAAAGGCGTACAAGGCCATCTTAAAAAAGCTTATAATTAATAATATTGAAAAAATTGCAAATCTCCCCATCTTGCCCCACCGGCGGGTAAGATGGGGTACTATCAAAAAACAACCTATTTCTGTCGACAAATTTTACAAGTAAAAGTTGCATCTTCATCCTCATGCATAACTGCAGTGAGCCCATTGGCCGCAGACAAAGAAAGCAGGCCAGCCTTCATTTGAGTCTAAATAATAACCATTACAATAGAGACAAGGTGTATTTTCCACTTTACCATCGCTAATTGATGATTTAACCTGACAAGCTTTTTTCTTTTTGGTCACTCTTATTTTATTCAGTCTTGATTTTAGTAGTTTTCTTAACTTCTCTTATTTCTCTTTCTTTTTGCTTAATTTGTGAACCCCGTCTTGCCTCACTCTCCCCTACCCCATCTTGCCCGCACCTACGAAATTGAATAAAACGATTAATTACTACAATTTACGATTCAACAAAGAAAAACAAACATATGCTTCCCTTCTTCTGTAACCCTTGACAGTTAGAAAAAAATTTATACAGTTCATTAACTGTTATTATTATATAATAAACGCCTCCTAAAAAAAGTGAAAAAATGACAAGAAAATCGTCGAAAACAGTTTTTTTAGTAAAACAGATAAAAGATTTGTTCTCATGGCTTTTAGGTTTTGTAAACAAGAAACTATCGTCTCGATGCAGTATTATGTAAAATATAATCGCGATTGGTTAATTCGTTTGTTAAATAAGGCCGGTACCCCGTCTTACCCTCTACCCCGTCTTGCCCCACCCTCCCCTATTTGGTATAATTATGTTATAAATATTAAATATAATAAATCGTTTTTTTTTCTCTATTGAAAGTTAATACTTTAGTATGAAATGTAAAACTCTTTAAAACATGTAAATATTTAAAAAATTTATAAAATGTTAAAAACAGAATTGTTGTTAAAAAACACTCTTTTCAGAATCATAAAATTTATAAAAAAAACTTTATAATACTCTGTTAATCGTCTATTGAGTTTCATAAACGATTTCCTGGAGATAGATTCATTTGTACGTAATACAACCCTCGACTTCCGGCTTCATCTCGGGCTTCATGTATATTTCTTGGTCAGGGTCGCATGGCGACCGCGATAGAACCTGCGGAGTCGATTACACACCTGCTTCTTTCGCAAAGAGGACAATCTTTCAGTTCTTGCAAAATACTGTGTTTGAATAAATACAAATCATTTCATCGAACATTAAAATAAACAAATAACAGTTATATTTTTCATTACATAATATTTGTTAATATTTAAAACTCAATAAGTTTTCTTAATCTATTGTTGCTAACATTATTAATAAAATGATTTAGTACTTATACATAGATTATAAACATAATAATAAAAATAAATGAACACTTCAATTTTCCCTTTGTTAGTAGTAGATTTTTTTGAAACTAGAAAATATATAATTTTTAGATTTTAAATAACCCGAGATTATTACTAATGTGATAGTCTAAATTACTAATTATATATCATATTTATTAGTACATATCAAATTTTATTAATGGAACGTGGAAGTTTGAATAATAATTCACTTAGGCTTAAAAGTCAATAGTGACTTCTTTTAAAATATTTGTACTCTTTAAGATAAAGGAAATACGTAAAATTGCAATCGATTAAAAGAAATATTGGCTCTTAATTTACACTTTTATAATGTAAAAAATATTTTACGTATATATATATTTTTTATTTGAGTCAATAATCTCATCTTTTGTAAATATACAATCAACTTCGATTTATGTTGACTCTTCCTCTTTGGAGACTCTTCCGGAATTTAAAATTTAAAGATTAGTTTATTGTTGAAGGCACCTAACTTCCTACTTTATATTTTAAAACATTGGGTAATGTAATAATAGCTCAAAACAACTAATATTTTATTAAAATTATTAAATTTTATATGTTTATATTCGATATTATTATTAAATAAATAAGTATATTATTATATTATATTCTTGATATGAGATAATATTATTTATAAATTTTGTTAAAAAATATTTAATATTATTTCAATAACCGAATTAAAACGTAAATTTATAATCCAAGTCAGTTAAAAAAATTTAGAATGTTATAAGTTATTAATTATTATTATAAAAATGTTATTAACATTTTATTCAAAAATGTTTAAATATAAAAAAGAGAGAAAAGCAGTTTTCAAATATTGTTTTTATGTTAAAGTGAATATGATACGATACAAAGTTACTCGAAAGGTAAGAGAGGAAGCTATATTAGAGGAAAGGAACCCTGGTTTGTGGATATTAATAGAGGCCGAGGCCCGGTAGCGATTGCTACTGAGCTTACACCCGTTGATATAAAAATACCGCCTTTCCTCGACACGCAGCCTCCATCAGAAACTATAAATTTTTGACCACAACATCGATCGAGATCCTCATTGCATAATAAAGAAAAGATTCGAAAAATACTTGTTTTAATTTTAAATTCATACTTCTAAATTCACCACTATAATGTAAACTTAAATCTAATATTTAAAAATATTATTATTATACGATTTTTATATATTTTTAAATTCTTATTACATGAGAAAGAATTATAATAATTTTTCAGATATTACAAAACAATTTTGAAAATTACTTTATTATTTTTTAATGATTATAGAAGATATTTCTGGAATGTTCTTGATTAAAATGAAAACTATGTAATTGATGGGTTTTAAAATGAAAAAGTTATAAAGATTAAAAAAAAAAAATTTGTAGTCCAGGTTGGTCCTTACAGTCAAGGTCGGCCATGTTTAAAATTCAAAGGGCATTAATCGTTAAAAAATAAAATAACATGTTTGGAGTTACAAAAAATTTATTCTTTATTGTTTACAGCTTGTAACTTAATGAAATAACAAAATAATAACAATAAACAATATAAAAAAATAAATAAAAAAAATTTTGCACTGAAATATTAATAAAATTAAATAAAAATATTAATGAGATGATAATTATATTATGAGTTATACAGAATTGCAGTTTTTGCAAATGAAGTAGCTCGTCCTCATCTTTGCGCATTTTAAACACAAAGTGGCCGACCTTGACAGAAAGTAACATTACCGAATTGTTGTAACCAAAAAGAAATACGTTTCGGGATTCGATTTTTCACTTTGATTTTCTTTCAACAATGAGACCCAGAAAATTTCTGCATGCTTGTCTTGACGATTCAATTTTTTTTATCTTTTATTAATGATTTTTCACATTATGCACAAAACTTTTTTTGAGCTTTTTTTGTACCGATGTCACAGAAAACACAATTTTCGATTCTCCGAAAATGCAATTGAACAAAAAGTAAGGTTTTACTAAGACAAGCTTCGACAAGCATGCGCGTAGGTGGCGCTAGTGAACTTGACAAAAAAACGCGAATGGCCTACCTAGACAGTGGTCCAACCTCGACTATACTCCCTACTCCTTTAGTTAATACACACGTTACAAACATAAATTATTATGATTAAATAATTAAATTAAATTTTTTTCTAACAAGTTACACTTTTCTTATTTTTAAGGATCTGTGTCTACATTGAACCACCTCTAATAAAACACTACAATTTACTTCAAAAATAATATTTCCACTTACACATTGTAAAAAATCATAATTTTTACTCAAAAAGATAGAAAATTATTGTTAAATAGTTATTATTTGTTAATATAGGAGATTAATATATTTCGATGTCAGGTTAGGTAGCAAAAGTGACAGTTTAAGTTTATCACGTTGACAATTGTGATGAAAGCATGTTTTCCAGTATTTTTCTTACTAATTAGTAGAGCAGACAACTTTACAACTCTTAAAATTAAACATTCTTTGCTTTTTCGGGTGGTTCAATGATGCCGCACTCACTGTATTCACATGACATTCACAACAAAAATTGTTTATAATAAATTTATGTAAGAGTTAAAATTCTTTATCACATCGGAATATTGAAGTTGACACCCAAAGCGAAATAAGTTTTCGTAAACAAGTTTACTAATTTTTAAAACTTTCTATTTCAAAAAAGAAACTTGATTATATTTCCACAAAATTTTTTGTTTTGTACGTGAAAAACAGTTTTTTTAGTTTTTCTTTAAAAATAATAAACCTACGTGCCCGAATTTTTTGGACATAGTTTGTTTCGGTAAAACTAACTTATATATTAAATAAGAAAAAATTTCACTCAGTCATTTCTCAGAAAATTGAAGTGGTTCTCTGTTGACGCTGGTTCAATGTAGCCTACTCTCTCCTAGTTAAAAATTTAGAATTCTGTTAACTAAGAAATGTAGTTAAATTACAAAAACAACTACAAAATCCGATTGCACCATCAGCTACATTCTTAATTCTTTTAACTACTTTTTGATGGTTAATACAAGTTTTTTAAAATATTTTTGGGGACTTATTGAACTAAGCAGAGTAGTTAAAAAGTAGTCAAATTTATTAGGATTTTTTTTCAGTGTGCATATGCACAACTTTCTATTTCGGAAGATCAACAGTAGTTTTTAAAAAATTGTAGGTTAAGTTTCCTTCTTATGTTATATTACGTTGAAGAAAATGCAAAAACACAAACCTAGTTTAATAATAATATTCTCAGTATTATCTATATTGCACTCAACCGAATGCGCATAAAAATAATACTAGATTCATGTTTATGAATAAATTTCACATGAAAAAACACTTACATAATATTTTTTTTAATGAATCTTATATTTTTTGCCAAGAAAAATCAAAAATAAACCAACGACGAATAATTCCATTCAATCGTTTCGTTGGTACACGGAGAGAGAATATATATATTAAATTTTGTAAAAATATTTTCAAATTGGGGAAAAAGTGCAACAAAGCGAAATTTTGATATAGAAAATACTAAACTTTAAAAAAAGTTTTGTGAAATTTACTAAAGTTATATTAGAATTTAATTAATATTCTTGATATTTGATATAATTATACTAAATTTCACATAAGTTTTTTTAAAGTTTAGTATTTTTTATATCAAAATTTCGCTTTGTCGCACTTTTTCCCCAATTTGGAAATATTTTTACAAAATTTAATATATATTCTCTCTCCGTGTAGAGTCAGCATACTACAATGCCCTCTGCACTACATTACCCCCTTCTATTCTATGATATAGGGTAAAAGGGGGGTAATGTAGTTATATATGACAAAAACTACATTTGATTCATAATTACATAACAAAAAAAATCTGATTAACAGTTATTCTACATTTGTCAGAGGAGCATACATGCTTATTTTTAAATTAAATTCTTTTTAAAAAGACTATACTGTTAAACTGCAGACAAACTATGTTTTTCAAATTTAAGTAAGAAAATTATATGTAGTGGAATTGTAAACCGTTAAACTGAATAGGTGCAATATTATAAACGTTAGTTATCAATTTTTGTCTTCTTTCTTTTAATCAACACTGCTTGAAAAAAGAATAAAATTGGAGTTCTAGATTTTACATTCATTACACAAGCCTGCAAAAAAATAAAAATTTCCGTTGTCTAAGAACGAGAAGTCATTTCCCGCAGTATTTAGTGCGCTGAATCCGAATCTAGCAACTAAAACCTTCCATCACGTCAGGATTTTGAGAAAACTGGGGTAAATTGCCATAGATCATGTTTTTCGCAGTTTTTGAAAATCTCTACCGGCTAAATCCGAAATGCTAGAAACTTGTCATACACTGTTAAAAAAGATTGTAAATTTACAATACTTTCATACAAAAAGTGATTGAAAATTTACAAATATTGTATATGAAATAATTTCAAAAACGCGTGTTTGAAAGATTTGTAAATTTACAATATTTTCAAACAGAAGTGTTTGAAATTTTCAAAAATTTTTGTATGGATTAACTTTAAATACATATGTTTGAAAAATTTGTAAATTTACAATATTTTCAAACAAAAGTGTTTGAAATTTTCAAAAACTTTTGTATGGATTAACTTCAAATACATTAGTTTGAAAAATATGTAAATTTACAACCTTTTCATAAAAAAGTGTTTGAAAAATTTATGTGTAGGTAAAATAATTCAATACACATATGTTTTAAAATATTGTAAGTAAATTTACAACTTTTTCATTGAAAAGTACTTAATTAAAATTTTTTTGAGTTTTTATACGAAATTGCTTAAAACATATGTGTTTAATAATTCTCTAAATTAGTTTAAAACATTATTTATAAGTAAATACATTTTCAAATGTTGAAATAACTAAAATTTTTTTTAATCAGTTTAATTAGTTTAATTTGCCAAAACTTGTTAAGAGAATAAAACATTTTGGATGATATAATATAATTAATTAATATAGTTAGATATTTTGTACAGATTAAAATTTAAAAACTGATAAATTAAATAGAAAAATATTTTCCCATAAAAAGTCTGCTGTTCATAAAATATTGTTTAAATATTTCTTAAACATCTTAATACATATCATAAATTTAACAGAAACGTGAAGAGAAAAAAAGTAAAGAATACAAGAATCGGTTGGTGAAGAATTTTAAAGATATTGAATCTTTAGAAATTTAGAAGAAGTCAAAAAAAGGGAATGGTCCACATGTTTCTTACTACTGATACTTTGCAAGAGATTTTCATAGCCTCCCTTGGTCGAGCGCGTCTAGGCGCAGCTCCCAAGGTTGATGGCTCCATACAAGACACACTATACACAGACAACACTATATACGACTAAGGGTTCAAATCGTAGTGTCGAATTTCCGTAAAAATGCCAATAAAACTTTTTTTTTAATTAATTTACATTTATTGTAACATATCAAAACACAATATAAACAGTTTAGATTTTTCATTTAAATATTTAAATCGTTTTGGTATTTCAAACAGATTTGTTTGAAATTTCAAACAAAACTGTTTGAAGTTTCAAACAAAACTATTTGAAATTTCATTCAAACACTTTGTATTAATTTTCCAAAGAATAATTTGAAAATTTTAAAGAAATGTGTTTTAAAATTTAATAAGAAAATTTGTATTAAATTTAAAAATGTGTGTTGTAGTTTTTCAAAATTGTATATGATAATTGCTTCAAACATTTTTGTATAAAATTTGGAACAAAAATTTTTAACAGTGTAGGAGTCAAATTAAAACCTGAACCCTCTACTTTACGAAGATATAGCGATATTGCCAACAACAAACTAAATTAACCGTCAAAAAGAATTTTTTTAACAGTTGTTAAGCATACAAATTGACTGAAACTGTCCGTAAATAAAACTATTTTAAAAAATGATTGGATTCTCTTAAAATTTGTTACTCAGAGTTTTTCGGGGTCGTTGATTACGAATATGTTGTCAGATTTTCTTTTTAAAAAAAATTGTTAAAAATCGATTCAAATTGCCTGAAACTCGTTACGAATCCAATCATTTTTGAAAATAGTTGTATTTACGGACAGTGCGTGTTTTAATTTGACGCTTGTTTTAAATTTCAAAAACTGCGAAAAACATTATTTTTGGGAATTTATCCCCACTTTTCTCAAAATCTTGACGTGATAGGAGATTTTTGTTGCCAGATTCGAATTCAGTGTACCAAATACTGCGGGAACTGACTTCTTGATCTCAGACAACGAAAACTTTTTTGCAGGCTTGAGTTATTAGAACAACCTACTACACAGTATAAAATATTTTTTTTGTTCTACCTGCACGGAAAGTATGTCATTTCGGGCACTTAAAGAGGGCGAAAAGTAACTCATTACCACCCAGGAGTAGGGGAAGCGGGCGCAAAATATTTTGCGCCCGCTTCCCCTACCTTCGAGCAGGCGGAAGAGTATTTTGCGCCCGCATGTTAATTATTCGATTTTCTTCATTAAAATGTGATATTTTCGAGTTTCTTTTTATGTTGACTATAAAAATGCAAACATTTTCAACTTGTTTTATTTTGTTTAGAAAAATGTGCAATTTTTTTCGATATTCTCTAAAAAAAATTATGACACATTTGGTTTTGTTCACATTTCGGTTATAAAAATTGACAATTACTATATTTCCAGAATACATTGTTTTCTTATTTCTATATTAAAACTTGTATCATTATAGACTTTAAAGAGTTAACATTTATATAGAGTTTAATTTTTAACTAATATATGCGTTTAATCGTTCGTGCCCTCAATGACATACTTTCCATGCAGTTAGGACAAAAAATTATGTTAGCATCATGGGCGCAAAGGTGATTGCGCCCTTGATACGAAAATAACTATTTTGAGTCTCCATTTTCATTTAAATCTAACGTTTTAGATCACAACAAATTATATTAATTACTATACGCCACCGACTGTTTCGTTCGCCCCTATAGTTAACGCTGAGAACATACTTCAGAACTCTACTGGCATTTTTTTACACTTTAAAGCAATCAGTCTTTTCGATTGCAATACTATTCTTTAGTTTTTGTAAATTATTTGATCTTAAATGTTATCTAGACTTTATACAGATATTTGGCATATTTTTACAATTATTTTATTAACTTCCCAGAGTAAGAATTTGTATCAATAGATTGATTGAGATTGAAAAATTTATTAATCTTTTACAATATTCTTATTGGTATTGTGATTCACTTGTTTTTTATAAAAAACTTAAATCATTATTTGTATAGCTTTTCGGAATATTCATTTTTGATTCGGTACGTATTTTATTTTTTAGATTTTGAAGTAAACAGATCAGAAAAAGGGGGCACTAGTGTTGACCCCCGTTACTTCATCATATCACTTATTTCCTTGCACTTAATGGGTCAAATAGCATCTATATGTCTACTTCTTGGAGCAACTTATATTTTTAATCAGGTACCCTGAAAATCCCCCAATATCACTTGTTCCAAATTCGTCATTTGAAATTTTAGATAAATAAGTAGTATTTTAGAGAGCTAGATTTTTATATGGTAAATGCGAGTTTCAGGACCCTCTTAGTAAGAGTAGCGCAGAGTTACATGTAGGTCAGACGGCACCGGTTCAAAAAAATTTTCTATGTGGATTCGAAATAGGATCGTGACAGGCAGGATTCTTTTGCAAGTTCCAACACTCGAACATTTATAAAAAACCATGCAAAGGTTTTTATACAGGAGCACTTGCATAATTCTACACAGAAAAATTTTTAATTTTTCAGATACTAAGCATCATTTGCAGAAACCATAAAATGTTCTAAATATGAACCTTTGTAGTTTCTCCTGGCAGACGGACAAAAAAAGGAATGAGCATTTGAAAAATTCATAGAAAACTACTGCGCAGGATGTTTAAAAAGTAAATAACTAAATTCAGGAAAACATACAAGATCCTTTACGAATACCTTACAGGATTGTTTAAAAACAAGAGCCTATAAACTACAAATGTTTATAAATGGAAATAGTAATCCTTAGCATTTGAAAAATTAAAATTTTTTTTGCAGAATCTTGCAGGATTTAAAACCCGCTGACGTCACCTTGCCTGTAAACTTCGTCTTACAACCCGCTTCACACGACAATAAAATGAGGTTATCGAGCAAGTGTGGTATAAAAAATGTAACATTTATAAAAATTAATTTTAATTATATGTAAAATAGGGTGACCGTTATTTTGCTAAAGATCGAATTTCTTAGGTCGACGGGCTGAATTTGCTTTAGAATGTGAAAAAATGAACTGTGCACAAAAACAACCCTATCGATCAATATTAATCCGTGCCACCGAAGCGAAGGGTTAAAGTTTAAATGGGATTTAACATAGGATTAGTTCACTTTTTTACATTTTGTATGATAACTTTTTTTTATCAATCTTTTGCACTTATGGGACCAAATCCACTCATACCTTTTACCAAAACAAATGCCATGGTAACGCAAAACAATACAATATGTATAACCAAATATGTAAATTAACCCCTTCACAGTGTTTGACGTCTATAGAGGCAAAAATAATTCGTGCCCCCAGTGTATATGACCGCTATAGCGGTATCGATAAAAAAGATATATAAAAGTTAACGAATCTTGCTAAAAATGCCTACTCGGGGGTTTTCGGGGTCGCTGAATCCAAATCCGTTATTGAAAATTTTAAATTCAAAATGGCGGATTCAAAATGGCAACCAAAAATTTGTTTAAGTTTATGAATTTGGCTGAAAATGCTCATTCGGAGGTTTTTGAGGTCTCTAAATCCAAATATTTAGTCAAAAATTTAAAATTCAAAATGGCGGCTTCAAAATGGCGACCAAAAAAAAATTTAAAAGTTTACGGATTTGACTAAAAATGTGTACTTGGGGATTTTTGGGGTCGCTGAATTCGAATATTTGGTTAAGATTTTTAAATTTAAAATGGCGGCTTCAAAATAACGACCAAAATTTTTTTTTAAGTTTACGAATTTGGCTGAAAATGCTCATTTGGGGGTTTTTGAAGTCTCTAAATCCAAATATTTAAGCAAAAATTCAAAATGGCGGCTCCAAAATGGCGACCAAAAAATTTAAAGTTCTCAAATTAGTTCTTAAAACTTAAAGCAGAGGAATTAATATGTCCGATGTTTTAAAACATTGTAAAATACACAAAATCAATCTATATTAAAAAATTTAATAATAGTAATTAAATTAAATAGTTCGTGACTCGGGATTCGACTAAGAGCGGTGTTTTAAATAGTTTGTGTAAATATACATAAATATAAAAATATAATATATAGGGGAGAGTGGGGCAAAATGGGGTAGGCGGGTCAAATGGGGTACCTCTGTTTTTCCATGATAGGTACTTTTAATTTTTTTTCCCTCGACATATATCATTCATGTTGATAAGAAACTGTTATTAATTATGAAGACACTCCAAAGAAAATTTTTTTGTGAAAGTTATACAACTTTTAAGTTTTAAGCAAAAAAAATATGAATTTTTTTCAAAATTAAAGTGCTCTCCAAACTTTTTGGGATAATGCATTTAATTTGGCAAGTGTGGGATCTTTTTCAGTACTTATTCTAGAGTAATTTCCAATAAAATATATTGTTTAATTGTTTACAATAACTTGTAAACATTGCATTTTGTTTTAATATGCAGTGTGGGGCAGAATGGGATACCTAAGTGTGGGGCATGCCGGAAGCTACGCTGTTTCATTAAAACTATTTAAAAACATTATATTATGCATATTTAAAGGTTTCCTGCAGAAGAATCGATATTTTTGCTTCGAGGCATTTATACTATCGATGTTTCATTATCGATATATCGATATTTTGCAATATCCATGTTTTTTTTTGTTAAATTCTAATAAATATTACTTGTTTTTTCATAGTAATAAAGAATCCTACTTTTTGTTTGTATTTATAATCTCATACAACAAGAATTTAATGAATTTTGAAAAAATACTCAATGTTTTGTATAGTTATTTGATGCCACCCCATTTTGCCCCACGGGTGGGGCAAAATGGGATTTTAGCACTTTCTTAGAAAATACGATATAAGTTCTTTCAAAAATTTTTTTCTCCGCTATTATCATAATTTCCTCAAAACTAAGTGTACAAAGAAGAATTCTGAAGTTTAGCTGAATCGATTTATTCGTTTGGTTCTCTGTAAACAGCCAATTTCAAAAAGGTACCCCATTTTGCCCCACTCTCCCCTATATACATAGGTATATAAAAAAATAAACCCCAAAAGACTCAAATAACTATTTATAACCACATTCGTAAACTTATAAATTTTTAGTTGACATCTTAAAGTCGCCATTTAGAATTATAAAATTTTAACCAAATATTCTAATTCAGTGACTCCAAAAACTCCCAAATGCGCATTTTTAGTCAAATCCGGAAGCTTTAAAATTTTTGCGGTCGCCATTTTGAATTTTAAAATTTTAACCAGATATTCGAAATCAGCGACCCCAAAAACCCCCAAGTGAGCATTTTTAGTCAAATCAGGAAACTTTTAAATTTTTTAAGCCGACATTTTGGAGCCGCCATTTTGAATTTTTAAATTTTGATCAAATATTCGGATTCAGCGACCCCGAAAACATAAAATATAATAATATAAAGTATTAAAAAAAAATTTTTTTTTGCACATTTGTGTCACGAAAAGCTTATTTTGACTACACTGCTAAGGGGTTAATGACACCCACGTAAAAAAGTTTCCGGTAATTAAGATCGAGAAATTCCCGGGAGTCACTCCCGAGAAATTCTCGGGACTCTCCCGGGAACTTTTTCACCTGGGGCAGTATTTATGTTTTAGTTTTAATATTAATATTTATAATAATTAAAATTTTAATGTAATTTTAATCACATAATGGAGGAACTGTTATAATTCACTTTATATAACCTAAGTTATCGTGAAATAAATGTTTTGACTTTCTGATAGTCATTTATTTATTTAATGTAAAAGGTAAAAGGTACGGGAGAAAAATTGCAAAAGGATCGAGCGTGTAAAAGAATTGAATGCAAAAGATCCGAGATTCGAGTGTAATTTAATGTAAAAGTTTTCTTTTCAAAAGTTTTACAGCTTGATTGACAGTTGTCAACTGTCCATATTACATATTTCTATTCAGGTTTATCACAGTGTTCTTAAAATATCTTTGTACAAGTATATGAGTATATATGAGTAATTAAATGTAAAAACTGTCAAAAACTCTCGTTTTTATAAACTTGACAGCTATCATTAGGTTAATACCTAATTAATACCCCCTAACTCTAATAGTTATTTTTATTTTAATTTTTATAAATGATTTCAAATTGGTTCTCTTAATATAAACGCATAATAATAAGTTAAATGATAAAAGGAGATGGTAAAAGAAAATCTTATGATTATCTTATGACTTTTATTGGACGAGAAATTATGTTTATGTTTATATCATTCAATTTTATTTGGTAACTAAATTTTAATGTTTGAAAATTTCTACTTAATTTGTTGTACTTGTGTGTGCATGGAAAGGAATGAAGTATTTCAATTGTTTATGTTTTCATGAAAAGCAGATTGTAACCTTTTTGTATGGAGCGTAGGATCCTTAAACAATTTTTTTATAAAAGTTAGACTACCTATAAGATGTGTTGTGTCTTGTGGTGCGTTTTTAAATTTGTTCCGCTTCAAGTTTGAAAGCACGTTTCACTGGTCTGAATGCGACATCTCATTTTAACCGTAGAGACTATTATAATTATAGTTATATTTTGCAATGGTGTTGGTGAGCCTTTCAGAATTTAAGCGTGTCATCGGAACTTGGGCACGTTTGATGCTCATAACACGAGTTAGAATATTCCTACCGAGATAATATTGTAATAACTTTTGACTATTTCAAGTTCAGGAGCAAACAATCGTGCCAACCGGATGAAGCGTCATCAGAGGTAACGTCGAGAATAAACTACTGATGACCCTGAACATGTACTCTTAAACTATGCATCTTCCTTCCCGTAAAATACTTCTTGTTTTCATTTAACAGACATTGTTTATTATATCTAGTGGCGAGAAAATCTGATTCTGATTGTTGTAAATTTGTATTGCAAATGATAGGAAATTTTACAGGTAATCTAACAAAAAGTTTTTAGAACAAGCATGTAAAAAGATTTGACATGTGTTATAAATAAATTAAATAAATTTTTACCTTTAATTTGTATGCGTTTTGATACATATATGAAATTTCATTGCATGAAAGAGGAATAACCTGATTAAGAGTTTTAACCCCTTGACTGTTAATGACGGCTATATAGCCTACAATCGAAAAAAATAATGTCCAAAAGTGCTCTTGAAGCTTATATGCGCAAATTAAGGAAAATTAATAAAAACTTATTATAAATATTACTGAAACTTGCTAGTTGTGGTTTTTTACGGTAACCCATTACGAATTTCAAGTCAGTCTTTTAATATTCAAAATGAAGTATTAAAAAATAAAAAAAGAGGAAAATTTGATTACATATTATTTTATTGCGTTTTTCTGTAATGTGACATAAAAAATTCGCAATTAAAAGTAATTAAATTAAAAAACGCATTTGAAAGTAATTATTGTAAGTCGAATTTTTATTCTAATAAAATTACTTTTTGATAAAACAAAATTGTTTTAATATTGAAATTATTTTAATAACTTGACAATAGCTGAATAATTTATATTTTACTAGTTCCTCCGACGGCCGCAAGCGGCCGTCTACGGTGCTAGTTTTTATATATGTCCATTGTCCAAGTTAATTATTTCATTAATAATAATATTCAAATTTTTTCAGTTAATAATTTGCTTATTTATATTTGAAATGTTGACGTTTTTTTTTACAATGCAAAATAAGATTTATGTTGAGTACTTTCTCTTAACAAAAATAAAATTTATATATTCGCGCTCTTTTTAAATAATATACGACTGCAGCGCCACCTTCACATGTACAATCAATTTTAAAAACACCCTTCTATTAAGATTTTACATTCTCATTGCCCATTCTTTACTTCGATACTTTTCGATACATTCGACCTTTCCACTCCATGTCTTTTTTAAGAAAGGAAATTGGATCAATTGAAAGGGATTAAATAACATAATATTTTTAGGCTTAAAATAAAAATGAGCTAAATTTAAGTCCAAAAACTAAATCCAAAATCAAGCTAATATTTGGTCTTGTTTAATATTTAATTTTGTCAAGAATTTTGTAGAAGTACACTACCGTCGGGAATTATCGGTACGGCTGCACGCGCATGCCCCAAAAACATACCAATCATTAAATCAGGATTTTTTTGTAAATACAAATGTCAAAAAATTAACAAATATACCATTCGAAAGATTATTAAATTCTACGATTAATGATATGCAACTGAAAATTTTAATAATTTATACAAAGATTGCAGCAATCAACAAATTTGACAAAAAAATTTTAAAAATAAATTTTTTTTGGACATTTTTTCAAACCCTGCACATTTTCTAAAAATTGTAGAAAAAATTTGAAACTTCTATAGGTGTGATCATTAAAGTCTCATCTTTAATTTATGACCAAAAGAGTTTAAAAATCTTATTCGATTCGTGAGATATCATTATAAACATCCGAGCATGTTTTTTGACAAATGCAGTGAATTAGTCGATTTTGAACGGTTTTTGGCTGAAAATGCTCTGCCGTTTATAATGATATCTCGCTAACCGATTAAGATTTTTGAACTCTTTTGGTCTTAAATTAAAGATGAGACTTAAATGATCACAGTTACAGAAGTTTCAAATTTTTTCTACAATTTTTAAAAAATGTGCAGGGGTTGAAAAAATTTCCAAAAAAATTGTATTTTAAAAATTTTTTTGTCAAATTTGTCAATTGCTGCAATTTTTGTATAAATTATTAAAATTTTCAGTTATGTATGTATTATTAATCGTAGAATTTAATTATCTTTCGAATGGTATATTTGTTAATTTTCTGACATTTGTATTTACAAAAGAATCGTGATTTAAAGATGTTTTTGGGCCGTGCTCGTGCAGCCGTACCGATAATTCCCGACGGTAGTGTAGAACTTAAAAAAACATAATTTTTTTATTTTTTACAATTTTTTTGTTTCGAAGAACGCAAAATCTCATTTTTAATTTCGAAATGATTATATTTTACTTTTTATTTCAATGTAAAAATGTGATTATTCCAATGTTTATTGTCATGAAGAAAACCCATTTTATTGCACCAGTGCCAGACTCTAAAATTATTTTACATATACGAAACATGATTCATCGTCGATGATTCAGTTCTTTGGACCTTCTCAATCCTGAAGTTAACCAACTTGCATAGAGGAATAATTTCTGTCAGGTTAGAGTGGCCCTGAAATACACAGGGAAAAGAACATTTCAAAATTCTTTTGCTTTCGCCCCTTGAAGTTATTAAAAATAGAAAAAAGAAATAAGGATTTTTTTAAATTTGATGATATTTAATTATATCTACAATCTTATACATATATTGCTTAGTATGTCGTCCAATCACGATCGGATTAAATTTAAAAAAAAATATTTTTGGGAACATTCGAATATTGAGTTTATGCAATATTTAAGATTGATTAATTTCGCTTGGATATTTTTGAAAAAAATCCAAGCTTTCCCAACTTTGCAAAAATTATTATTTTCTTTCTAAAACAACATACTAATTTTCGTTAGTTTCTTTATGAAGAACTGTAAAATATATACTGAATGAGTGTTTTTGATAGTCTCAATAGCAATTTCTTCAATAAGTGACTTAATGAGAAGGAGATTAGTCTCAATCTGAACAAATTCTGGTTCACACAGATCATATTTTAATTTTTTTACCTAATTTGTTTACGAAAAATTGGCAATTGGTTGATTTTTAGCCGGGTTTTTTAATTTTTTGATGCTATTAGCAATTAGACCAGAGCTTTTGCCAAACCGTATGTTATGAATTCCCACTACAGTCGCAGTCATTTGGACTAATATTATAAGGTATGTTTTCGTTGCCTGCACTAAGTGTAACTTTTACACCACCTCAAGATTAGGTGCAGAAAGTGTAGCGAAATATATGGTAAAATTACGTCACATCCGGCAAAGAGAACAGCATAGTGCAGGTTGGGTGTTAAACTGTAAGAAGTGCAGGCAACAAAAACATACATAATATATCTTTTAGATTACTATATAGTCATCCATGATATAAAATTAATGTATACTTTCTATGAATGGAATATTTCTGAAAAAAGAAAGTATTTTTGATTTATTTCAAATTAAAGCACAAAAAAATTTTCTACTTCATTTCCCACTCCTCTACTATAATCTTTTTGGTTGAGTTGAATTACTCATATTGAAAAGTTTGGTAGTGTAAATTAGACTTCGGTTACATTCCAGTGAAGTGTGCGGAATAATGCATCTGACACTGATAACCGGCGTACACCTTAGCGAATATTCTACCTACCTTTCGGCTTCTTCCTCTTGATTCCCGTCACACAAGTGCGTATATCTTTGCATACCTGCATGTCAAGGGGAAGAGGACGTTGTTGCGGAGGAGGGCTAAAGTAGAAGGTTATTTTTAAACCGGTCCAGACCTATTTTTAGAGGTGGCTTTCACGGTGTGCCCACCAAGCTTAACCCTGACTTACGTCCCGTTCTATGTTTCACACGTATAGGTTGCACATTGTTTTTCGAAATTCCAATAAAAAGTGTGCCTTTGAATTACTCCTATAAAATTCAACATTCTAAATTTGTTAACAGTTTTACCTAATGTAATTCCATTTTTTGATATTAAACTCTAAATCTGAATTCATCAATATTCATTTATTGTAAGTTATAACTCGTCCTCTTATTATTTAAAGAGTCCAAAGTAGACAAATTGTTTACGTTTTCATTATAGTTTTTCTTGTTTTCATACTCAGTTATGCGACCGCAAATTTAATTTAACTTTTTAAACTTCCGTTTTACGTGTTTACCTCTAACTCTTCTTCCTCAAATAATAACAATAATTCTCCCATTAGAACACTTTATTACCTAAGCAAAACTTTACGTCTCATTTTAAATATTTCTGTTCTTTTTTTTTATTACAGTGTGCGGCATAAGCGGCGAAGGTTTTGTTGCCCCGAAGAGTTCGAGTACTAACGCAGGCAAATTTTCTTCTCACAGTTAAAATTTTTCAATTCTTAAGTTATTAGAGCAGAAAAACGCTTTTGCATAGACTTTTTTAATTGTACCATATGTTCTTATTACATTAGTTTACAGAAATTTTGATCCACGAAATTTGATTCTCATTTTCCCTGTAAAATAGCCCGCTGATGACGAAAATTAAGTGTTGTTTTTTATTTTTTTATTTACAGAAAAAATTTGTTTACTTAAATGTACCTAAGCACTTTTTAAAGTTTAAGAAAAGTTATTTAAAATCATGTGAAGAATCCTGTATACACTATCGGCGGTAATTGTTTAGCCTCTACTTCTTTGAAGATTTAAATATTTTTAAACTTAAAAAATATAATAACAATAACTTCTATTATTTTTTTGATTATTAATATCAATTATACGAATAGGTTTTGATAACTCATGGTGTCACTTCCAAACGATTTTTAAAATCGTCGTATTCTGTCCATTCTGTCCATTCTGTCCAGTCTGTCCTGGTCTGTCCAGTCTGTCCACACTTGAAGTTAGACTATTGTGCATGCTTTTGTTTTTTTGATATATTCTGATAGATAATATTATACGTCATTATTTTTTCACTAATTTTTTAATTTAATAATATTATTTTTATTTCTCAAATAATTCAAAAATATTTTTATTAATTTAAAAAAATTATTAATGTTATTATATTATTCATTATTTCCTTTGTTTCTAAAAAAGAAATCTTGCAAAATATTTTATTTTTTTTTATATGAAAAACTTAATTACTTGACAAAATTTTGACTTCTTCCCTAACCCTAAAGAAAATTCTGATACACTCTAAAAATGATTAGACACTCAAAAAATGTTCTATTACATTTATTTACCAATTTCTGAAATTATTTAATAAAAACATCAATAACTTCTTTTCTAAATAAATTTTAATCATTATTATTTTCTCACAGGAATAAATTATTTTTAATAATTTTTGAAAAAAGTTCTTTGAGAATTTTAAAATCCATTTGTTTACAAATCAATTTTACGAAATTTAAATTATTCAGAAATTCTTCAATTAAATACGAATTAAAAAATAAACACTTCAAATAATTTCAGGATAAAATTCAATTAAACTTTTTTAATATAATTAATTCTACAGAATTGTTAGTTATAAGTATGAAAAATACAAATTTTTAAAGAATTTGATTTGAAACCATTTTAAAATTTAATTATTTCTTAAAATTCATGCTATAATGCTTTTAATAATCAATTATTATGTAAAACTTTAACTAAAATTCATTTTGAAATAAATTTTTATTAGATAATTCAATAATTTAAATGCAAAAATGAATAATTTATTTAATATTTAAAATTTCTTAAAATTGAAGTCTCATAAAGAATTTTATCAAAACATTTTTAAATCATTGATTTCTTTTAACGATTTTTCATAAAATTTTTAAGAACAATTACATTTTTCGATGAATTTGATTAAAATTGTATTAAAAATAATTTAAACTCTGCGATAAGTTTTATTTATGAAAATAATTGAAATCCTGAAAGAAATTTTATTATTTATAAAAATAATTAAATTATTGCGAAGAAATTTATAAAAATATTGTAAATAATAGATTTCTTATTAAATTTTTTAAAAATAATTGACATTTTGACGAGAATATTAAAAAATTCTTGAACACAATTGAATTTCTGCGAAAAATTTTATTACTTTTGAAAATAATTGCATTTATGCAATTAGTTATAAATTTTCAAAAATTCAATTTATTATTGGGAGGCTTAAAAATGAATTTTGTGCAAAAATTAATTTTGTGCAAAGTTAGCAGAGCATTCAAAATTTTTGCTCACAAATTTTTTTAGTTTTTTTGTTATTTGTAACAGGAATTTGTCGTAAATTACTGAAGTAACATTTCAAAAAACTTTAACTAATTCATTTTTTCACCCCGAGTCAACAACCTGACTCGGGGTGATCGATAATTTCAACTCTATTATTTAATTAATTCATTTTTTGAAGGCACAAGTAAGGCACTTATATAATTTTATGCAAAGTTAGCAAAGCAGTGATAAATTTTGTAAATTTTAATTTTTAACAAAATTTATTTTTCTTACTAAACGAAAAAGTAGACATAATTTTATAATTTCTATTTTATAATCATAATTTTCACACAAAATTTTGTTTTTTTTTAATATTTGAATTCTATTTTGTGATTACACATGTGTAATCCCGTTTTTATTGTTTATGGCTGCGTCTACAATAAAAAAAAATAATGTGTAATTTGTAGTGTAATGTGTATTTTTTTTTTTTTTTTTTTTTTTTTTCTTAAATGACTTGAGGCTTGGCCAACTGTCAGAACACACACTCTTATATACCAACTTGATTTTGCGTTTCTACAGAACGACTTTGAGGTTAGGAGTACTCGCATTTGCCTGGACCACCCGTCTAAATGGGTTTTTCTCGCCAGTGGAGAGGGAAACTGTAGAAAACCTCTCCGAGTACAACCGGTTTATCGACAGTCGAATTCTAATGGTGTGTACCGGACAATAATCGACGGTGCATTATTATATATTATTATTAATTATTGATACTAAGAGAAACTACACGCGCGCTTTAGCGCGCGTTTGTTTAGCTGTTACATATACAATAATTTAAAAAGATAACATTTTTGTAATTTTTCATAAATTTTTCGAAGAATTTTTTATTGAAATTTTGTAAAGATAATTTTATTTCTTTTGAGTAATAATAATAATAAATTAAATACTTCATTTGGCGGGCTTGACAGTTGCTACTTATTTATATTACTTAATAAAACAATTTTAAATACAAATTTCATAAAATTCAATTATTTCTTTAATTTTTAAATAAAAAATTATTCCAAAATAATTCATAAAAAAAAAATTTTTTCTCGACAGTTTTTCAATAATTAAATTATTTTAAAAAAATCAATTTTAAATCTGTAAAGTCTAATTATTGTTAAAAACAGGAAAAGTTTGAAATAAATAAAATCTTTTCAACGCTGAAGAATAACATTCATAATTTTCTTATGAATTCTTAAAATTAAATATTATTCCAGCACCTTTGACAAAATTCTCTGCCTTTTTTCTGATTTTCCTGAATAAATTTAGAAAAATAGTGATTTTGTGTAGAATTCTTCTGAATAATGGAATTTTTTAATGTTAAGGGTATGTCCAAGTTGTGAAATGTAAACAAACCAAAAGGTAAACAAACCAAACACAAAAATCGCACTTTTGTAACAGCCATTTCTCTTACAACAATTAACATTTTTACACTTTCTCTACAAAAATGGAAAATTAGAGTTTCAAAGTGTCCAAAAAAATCATTTTCGGCTATGAGCAATAAAAAGCAATTAGTAAAATAACTAATTAAAATGATAAGTAAAATAGCATTTTTGAGGCGTTGCGAAAAATAAACTGCTTGAGTATATCAACCGCACTGACGATGAAGAAGTCTCATGTCAGCGATTGGACCTTCAACATGTGGAAAGGGAAATTTTTCCCTTTCCTCCTTGAAATTACAAGAAAAAGGGTAAAAACTTCTTCATCGTCCGTGCGGTTGATATAGTCAAACACTTGAATTTTACGCGATCTGAGACTCTGTTGCTCTCTGCGCAAGCGCAGAGCGTACTAAGAATGCATTGACAGCACCATGTGGAAGTGCACATTTTGTTTTGAATGAAACTTAGTTGTTTTCTCATTTTTTTTTCAGCTATGCAAGGCGTAGTTACCAAATAGAGTACTTTAGTTCACCATTTTCATAAAGAAAATGTGAATTTATATTTATGTACGAAAATGAGAATTTTTTTCTAAAACAAAGAAACCAATCTTTTTTTTAAACTTTAGGATAATACCTTCTATATGACATTTCGATTTTTTAAAAAAAATTTCGAGAATTGATTTTTTTTACCCACTTTTAAGTTAAAAGTGATTTTTCGTGCATAAAAATTGACTTTAAAATTCCAAAAAAATATGAAAAAAATTTTTTTTTCAAGAAACACTAAATGTCATATTGAAGATTATTTAATTATCTTTAAAATTATGTATCATAAAGCCCAATTGGTTCAAAAGGGCAATTGGTTCATGAATAGTTGTAGAATCAATTAAAATTATTTCCAGAAAGTCGATTTTTTTGACGCAATAAAGGAGGTTCCCCCCTTAAAAACTGTACAAATTTAAACAGCATACAGTTAAACTGACCACTGGAAAACTGCACACAAGTTAATTTCTATTAAATTTATTAAAAATAAGCTTTTGTGCAGTTTTCCAGTGGTCAGTTTTCCTGTATACAGTTGAATTTTGGGCAATTGATGGGTCATTCTCACAATCGGGACACATGACACGTACATTAGATTTTTAAAAATAAATAATAATAATTTTTCAAAATCTTTACGTCCTAATAATAGCATTCATCATGATTTAATCGGATCCTATGAAAAATAAATCGAAAATTTGAAATATTTAAAGATACACGTGTTTATATAGCATAAAAACTCCCCTCCGTTACCGTTCATGAAGTAAGTTTCATTTATAGAAAAGGTATTACATTAATTCTGTAATACAAAAAAATCTTTTGCCCGGTAATATCTACTTATTTTTTTATTTCTAATTCAATCATGAAAAATAAAGTAAAATATTTGTTAGTTATTTTTACCTAGAATTAAATTAGTTTTGTGCAGAAATAAAACTCCCCTCCGTTACCGCTCACAAATATAATTATAAAATATAAACAAAAACGATAAAATAGAAATAAATACATCAAAACTCTTTGTAGTGTCAGTATAGTTATGGTTATTGCATAAAATGATGAAACAAAATGAAAACAATTAGTTTTAAAAGAATCTTTAGTTTGTCAGTGTTCATCGACACAATAAAAACTCCCCTCCGTTACCGCAGTAAATTTAGTTTTTAGGACGTAAATAATAATAATTTTTAATAATCTTTAAAACATTGTTTTATTTAAAAACAAAGAAAACAAATGCTGTCATTAATTTATTTATAATATTTATTTTTTTTATATTAGAATCATAACATTTTGAAGCTGTATAATGGAAGAAAACTCCCCTCCGTTACCCATGGTATATTTCCATTACACAGCACGTAAATTACAGACTTTATTAATCATCGGATTCGCCTGAAAATCGTTACTCGGGGGTTTTTAGAGTTGCTGATTACGAATATGATAATAATTTTTAAAAATTCAAAATGGCGGATCCAACATGGCGGACAATTTTTTAAAACATTCATCGGATTTGCTTGAAACTCGTTACTCGGGGGTTTTCGGGGTTGCTGATTACGAATCTCATGTCAGTTTTTGAAAATTCAAAATGGCGGATCCAATATGGCCGACTTTTTTTTCAAAACTGCTCAGATTTGCATAAAATTTATTACTTGGTGGTTTTCGGGGTCGCTGATTACGAATCTGTTATTAGTTTTTAAAAATTCAAAATGGCGGATCCAACATGGCGGACACTTTTTGAAAAATTCATCGGATTTGCTTGAAACTTGTTATTAGGGGGTTTTCGGGGTCGCTGATTACGAATTTTGGGTCAGTTTTAAAAAATTTTAAATGGCGGATCCAATATGGTGGATAATTTGAAGATTGATGCTATTCGATAGAAATTCGTTCCTCAGGGGTTTTTGGGGTCGCTGAATTCGAATTTGATGTTTGTTTTTGAAAATTGCAAATGGCTGATCTAGTATGAATAATTAATTAGATTGGCTTAAAACTTGTCGCTCTGGAGATTTCGGGATTTTGAATTTTCAAAAACTGACATCGGATTCGTAATCAGCAACCCCGAAAACTCCCGAATAACGAGTTTCAAGCATACCCGATGAATTTTTGAAAAAAGTGTCCACCATATTGGATCCGCCATTTTCAATTTTCAAAAACTATCTTGAAATTCATAATCAGCGACCCCGAAAACCCCCGAGTAACGAGTTTCAAGCAAATCCGTTAAATTTTTGAAGAAAGTGTCTGCCATATTGGATCCACCATTTTGGATTTTGAGAAACTGACATCGGATTCGTAATCGCGACCCCTAAAACCCCTGAGTAACGAGTTTTAATTAATTTTCATCAATTTTGAAACCCATTTAGCTGCGAGAAATTTTCAACAAAAATTCTGATTAAAAAACATTAATTTTTAATAATAATGTTGATAAAGATTGTAACCACGTATTTTATAGGCTTATTAGGATCCCCCTTTTGCCAAAGGACTAATAATAAAAGTGAATTTTCAACTTTTTTTAAAATGAAATTTCAATTCTGAATTTGTTCCTTTCTAGAGATTGACCCTGATACCGCCCCAATTTTTTAATACTTTTATTCATTTTGTTTTCTTAAAAATATTTTTATATTTGTCTTAACAAAAGACAAGTGACGAAACATATAAGACGAACGACAAAAAAACAAAAGAAATTCAAGAGAAAAAAAGGGGAAATGGCAAACGACAAAAAAACAGTACTTCTCTCCTATTTTTAATATTATTATTGTAATAGTCGTAACATTAGATTCGCTATTTAAAAATTTTGTAAGAATGATTCCAGATTTGTATTTACACACCCCGTAAACTTCCAAGAAGCAGCATTCAGTCATATATTGTCAATTTTTAATTTTTGACTATCATATTGTATCCATTATTTTAATGTTAGAAAAACTGACTTCAGATTCGTAATAAGTGACTTAGAAAAAATCTAAGCGGTAATTTTCAAACAAATTTGATAGATTTTTTATTTCTTCGTCTAACATATTGAATCCTCCATTTTTAATTTTAATAAACTGACTTCAGATTAAGAATCAGCGACTTCAAAAACCTCCGAATGCCAACTTTTAAGCAAATTTGTTTCATTTTTAAATTTTGTCCGACATATTGGATCCGCCATTTTAAATTTTGACAAACTGACTCCAGATTTGTAATCAGCGACCCCACAAACCACCGAAAGACTACTTTCATGTAAATTTGATTTTTTAATCTATCGTCCGCCATATTGAATCCGCCATTCTGAATTTTGAAAAACTGACTTCAGATTCGTAATCAGCGACCCCAATAACTCCCAAGAGATAATTTTCAAGCAAATTTGTTTAATTTTTAAATTTTGTTTGCCATATTGGATCCGCCATTTTGAATTTTGAAAAACTGACTCCACATCCTTAATCAGCGACCCCATAAACCCCCGAGTGACAACTTTCAAGTAAATTTGTTTAATTTTTTTCCGCCATATTGGATCCGCCGCGATTTTGAATTTTACAAAACTGACTCCAGATTCGTAATCAGCGACCCCAAAAATCCCCGAGTGACAACTTTCAAGTAAATTTGATTAATTTTTTACTTTATCGTCCGCCATATTGACTCCGGCATTTTGAATTTTCAAAATTTTGAAAATCTGATTCCAGATTCGTAATCAGCGACCCCGAAAACCATATAGGTACTATACATATTGTAGATATTTTTTAATTGCCCTAATTATGGGACTGAAAGGGTTAAAAGAATTAAACTAAGTAAATAAAAAATAAAAACTTTTAGTGATTTTAACATTATATTGTGAATTAATAAAATAATAGAAAATTCGAATATTCAATTGTTTTTAACCAAATTATTTTCAATATTGCCTTTGCCCCACATAACAAACTTTTTTTTTAACTTTAAATTTCAAATATTTAGATACAAAATTAAACTAAAACACCACGCCAGTTGTGTAGAGAAATATTTTATTTATTTACATGTTATGTTTTAAAAAATTAAATACTTAAACTTATGTTTTAAAAAATAAGAGTTTGTTCAGTAAAATTATCATTTCATTTTTGCAAAACAATTTTTTTGTTATATTTCTTAAAATATTTGATATTTTTAGGTTTTTCTTTTTTAATCAATTGGTCTAATTGCATTGAAACTAAATTTTTAATACCAATTGGAATAGACAGAAAATAAAGAAGATATTTTAAAAAACGTCTTTGCCCCGCATAGCGCCTTTATTCTGCACTCTCCCCTACTTTTTTACTTTAAATAATTAATAATGATAATAATAATAAATCATTAATGAATTTCAATAAATAACTTGTTCTCTTAAAAAGAAGTAAAGAAAATGATAAAAATATTGTTTAATATTTATATTAATACTAATAATAGTTGATGCACTTACTAGAAAAAAATTAATAATGATATGTAATTATTAATATACAATAATTTACAGCTCACGTTTTAACCCCCTTTACTGTGTTTGACGTCTATAGAGGCAAAAATAATTCGTGCCACCAATGTCAGACCGCTATAGCGGCATCTAAAGCGAAAATCACTGTAATAAATGAAATATGAATATCAATAAATATTCTAAGGTTTTTGGGGTCGCTGAATCCGAATCTTTGATCAGAATTAAAAAATTCAAAATGGCGACCAAAAAAATTTTTAATGTTTACGAATTTGGCTGAAAATGCTCATTCGGGAGGTTTTGAGGTCTCTAAATCCAAATCTTTAGTCAAAATTCAAAATGTCGACTCCAAAATGGTGAAAGAAAAAATTTAAAATCCGTAAACTTTGAAATCTTTTGATCGCCATTTAATAATCAATACTGGACATACTTGCTGGGTGTTAAATTATGATACCTCGGATTAGCGTTGAAAAACATGATACCTCGGATTTGATTTGAAAAACATGGCATATCGTCATTTGGTTTAAAGAATATGACACGTCAAAAACAAAAATTTTTTATGCAAATTTGGAATGGTACCACTGACTGCGAAATTTAAAATGATTTGTTATATTACATTTTTAAAATATATATTAAAAGAGATTAAAATAATAAAGGTAAAATTTTGCACTTTATTTATATAATTTTAAATATTTTATGATATTAAATTTGTTTTAAATCCCTATATTAAAGAACCAGTTGAGACTACTAGAAATTGAACATGGATTTACTGGTGTTTCGACTTGTTTTAACGTGGATTTCCAATCTTACCATTTCTACTTGTATTTCCAAGTTCGCTCATATTACAAGTATTAACTTGCAATTCCAAATACAAAAATTTAGTTTAAGTATCTACTTGATTCAATTTGGATTCTCGAATACTACATTCTACTTGTCATTCAAATTAAAAATCAACAAGCTTGGTTTAATTTGAATCGAATCGGGAATTTCAAGTTCAAATTTAAAGAGTTTGATTCATCGCGAATTGGAATTCATAGAATTGTTATTTTCGTCATTTGATATTTTGTTAATTGTCATTTTTGCAAAGAATTATTATTGCAAATTTCCATTTTTACAAATATTTATTTTTGTTAACTGTTATTTTACAAATTGTTATGTTTGCAAACTTGCTTTCTTCGCATTGATAGTTTTAGGAATTGTTAGATACTTCTGCTAATTGCTATTTTTTGCGAAATTTTTTTGTTGTGAATTGTTATTTTTGCTAATTGTTGTTTTGCAAATTTACATTTCTCGAATTGATATTTTTATGAATTGTTACACGGAGAAAAAAATGCTATTGAATCAATGACATATGGGTTTGATTCATTGAATAGTGTCATAACGGGCTGCCTAACGTATATGCTGTTGTTTTGAAAGCACCGATTCTAATGATTCGATAGTATCACTTTCTTTGAAACAAAAGCATATTTCTCAAATTGACAGCATACTATGTTAATTCGAAGGTGAATCCTTTTGAATCAATAAACAAAATTTTTTAATTTAACAGTATATGCTTTTGAGTCAATGACTATAACTTTTAAATTTAAAAGCATCATTTTTATGATTCAAAAATTTGTACTCTTAATTTTTTTAGTTGTTGCTATCGATTGAATAACACCATACTGTTAATTCAATTCTTTTATGTGGTTAAATATATACCAACGATAAATTGAAAAAAGGGAATTTTTGTTCACATGTTTTTTATATACTATAATTAATTCTCACACCTTTAACACAACACTTTTTATACACATCTTTTTTTCAATTTTTCACACTAACATATACATCTTTATTATTTTTTCATTTTTTCCAACGGCTAAACACACACACACATACACATTCAAATACACTTATCTTTTTTAGTCAGAAAAATACGGCTATTCCCAAGCGGTCACCCATCCATTTAGTAACCGCGACCAACGACGCTTAACTTCCGTGATAGACGAGAACCGCCGCGCTGCAATGTAATACATCCGCTTCTCAACGTTGGGCACTTACTTTGTGGTTAAATACCGTGCTCGAGATTTTTCGCGTATATAAGGGAATTTATATAGGGAATTTATATTTAACTAGTCATTAATTAATTAAAAGAATTTAAATAATACTTTTTTATATTGGAATCTCAAAAACGACAGGTTTAATAAACATATAAATATATGTGGGTAAGTATTTCAATAAATTTAGTACCTGTCAATGTCTCAAAACATAGTGTTCTTAATTTTATAGCATATGCTATAGGCAGTCCGCAATAGCACCACTCATTGAAACGAAAGCATATGCTTTCGTTTTCAGAGCGCGCTTCTTTAGAGCAAACAATTTTTCATTTGATTTAAATTTACACGCATTTTCTTCAAATTTACCTATTAGATGCTTCAAATGAATAATGTCAAAGAAAACAATAAATTATTCTGTTGCTATATATAGATGAACTATAGAAACAATTTGCACAATATCATTAATTCTACAGTACCGTACTTTTAATTTAAACAGTTTCATTTTTTCATTTTAAGCAATATACTTTTCGATTAATAAATGTGTCATTGAATCAATGACGGGGAATTCAATAGCATGGAGATATTTGATTCAACAGCACTTTTTTTTCAGTGTACTGTTGATATAAAAAATTATTTAACCTAATTCTTCTTCGAATTGACATATTATGAAGCGAAATCATTTGTTTCATAAAAGTTTCAAAGATTTGACACATTTTAAATTTCGAGGTCAGTGGTGACAACCAAAATTTTAATAAAAAATTTTTGTTTTCGACGTGTCATGTTCTTCAAACCAAACGACGATATGTCATGTTTTTTAACGCTATAATCCGAGGTATCATGATTTTACACCCAGCAGACGAATATAAAATTGCTCTCCATGTCACACAAATTCATGCAATTTCACATGTGAAAAATACATTGTGTCACGTTTAGTAGAGACCCCCTCCCCTACCCCCAAAAACGTGACATCATTTGTGAACGTTCCCTATTTGTGAAATTCAATATAAAAAAAGACCAATAGTGGTCAGTACAGCGCTAGTAGTCAATTTCTAACTGTTATTTAATAAAAAAATTATTAAAAGGACCTAATATACGGTCCTATTTAAAGTCTGAATAATATGTGGGTTATAAATAAGTTTTGCGTATCCGGAACCAAAATAGGGAACGAATAATGTGCAACGGGACAAAAGAAACTTGAATAGCTTCTTTAACTTTTGACCATTCATCAATTTAAAAAAAACGCAAAAATTACAAGGAATCTAAAAACTAATTGTACATTAGCAGTGTGTATTGACCTTAAAATCTTTTAGGCAAACAACATAAAAATCGTCAAAAGTAAAATTGTTGCTAAAAAACATTTATGTAGGTATAATATAATCTTCCATTGGATGAACTTACTTAAATTTTTGAATTTCCCTTTACAGTCAGGTCTCCAAACTGTAACATTTGAAACGACAATAAACTTCGAACTGTAACAACTAGTTACGCCCACATGACCTAATATTATAACATGACGTCACAGGACGTCAGCATCTATCAGTGACGTACTCTTTTCTTTCTTAAATGATTTTAGGCTTGGCCAAATGTCAGAACACACAATCTTATAAACCAATTATTTTTGCGTTTCTGCAGAACGACTTTAAAAGTTAAGAGTACTCGTATTTGCCTGGACCACCCGTCTATGGGATTTCTCGCCAGAGGAGAGGTATCTACGTTCGAGTTCTAATTCTGTGCATTGGACAATAACACAGGCCTACAAAATTCAACTTTTTTTCGGCATAATGGATGCGACTAGGTGTTTCCGAAGGAAAATTGTGGGGCAAATTCCTGACGTGGTAAAAACTTCGCTATTGTCAGAAATTAAAGCTTAATTTATGCACTTTTAAATGAGCCCTTAGCCGACTATAATATGTTTCAACCCTTAAAGCAGGGGGAGTGTGCTTTGTCCAGAGGTGCGACAATTTTAAAATACAAAATATTGGAATTGTAGAGGATAAAAAAAAATGATAATTGAAAAAGAATAAGCCGTGTACTCCAACCTGTAGCTAACTAAATTTTCTCGATTCACTACCCCTGAAAACAACCTTTAAATAATTTTTTTTATAAACTGAAATATCTGCAGAAAAATATTATGAATGTTGTATTGAACATTCTCGTACACTAAGCAACCATAAAAACAATCTAGAACATCTCTCTGCTTAAAAACAACCATTTGAGTACAAGGCTTTTTCTTATTCAATTATCATTTTTTTTATTCTCTACAATTTCAATATTTTGTATTTTAAAGTTGTCGCACCCCTGGACAAAAACACACCCCCTGCTTTAAAAGTTGAAGCATATTAGTTGGCAAAGAGCTCATTTGAAAGGGCATGAATTAAGCTTTAGTTTCTGATAATAGCAAAGTTTTTATCACGTCAGGAATTTGCCCCACAATTTTTCAAAAAGTGCCAAATACGCTGATTTTAGGGGTTTCAGCCTCATTTTTCTCAAAAACTTGACGTGATGGAGCATTTTGGACCCAGAATTCGTATTCAGCCCAAAATTTCCCTTCGGAAACACTTAGTAGCATCCATTATGCCGAAATGATGCAGGCTTGATGTGTAATCGACAGTGCACATCATTCTCGACGTCAAACCTCCCGACATGTATGAACTGCTTTTACTGATTTGAATTCCGGTTTCTTTCCGCTGAGTTTGATAAAAATGTCGCTTGTTTACATATCTCTATAGGTAACTACTTATCGACGGATTAGTTTTCTAACGCTCTAGTCTTATTCGTTATCATAAAAGAGACAAAAGTTATAGAAAACCGAGGAAAAAACTAACACAGAGTAGCAAGGTAACAACGCTTTATAACTTTTGAAAAATAAATAGATTGAAATAATTCTAATGCATAATAATTAATCAGCAGTACCCCCTACAATTTTATATGTAGTGCGAGAGAATACTTTCAAGGTAATTTTATGACTAATTTTTATGTAGAGCCAAAAAATTTGTCAAAATTACAAAATTGTAGAAAAATATTTGGTCAAACTATATACGAGATAGAATCCCATTTGCGTAAATAAATATAAATTCACATTTTCTTTATGGAAATGGTGAACTAACGTGTTGAATTTGGTAACTATACCTTGCATAGCTAAAAGCATGAGAAAACAGCTAAGTTTCATTTAAAACAAAATGTGCACTTCTGCATGGTGCTGTCAATGCATTCTTAGTACGGTCTGCGCAGAGAGCAACAGAGTCTCAGGTCGCCAAAAATTAAAGTGTTTGAAAAATTTCCCCTTCCACATGTTGAAGGTCCAATCGCTGACATGGAACTTCTTCATCGTCAGTGCGGTTGATATACTCAAACAGTTTATTTTTTGGGACGCGTCAAAAATGCTTATTTACAGGTCATTTTAATTAGATATTTTACTAATTGTTTTTTATTGCTCATAGTCAAAAATGATTTCATTGGAAACTTTGACACTCTAATTTTCCATTTTTGTAAAGAAAGTGTAAAAATGTTAAATTTTGTAGGAGAAATGGCTGTTAGAAAAGTGCGATTTTTGTGTTTGTTTTTTTTACCTTTTGGTAACATATCTTCCAAGCCAGCATGACTGTATGGTATGTGTATTCGTTTTACGTCTTCAAGGTCTAGGGTTCAAACCCCCGTGCGTGTGATATTTTTCCGTCTTAGTTTAAGTGATATATGTACGTTTGTTAATAATGTGAAGTGAAATAATAAATTAGAATTTAAAATAATAACAAATAAATAAAGTGGGCTTAAAAAAATTAATAACAGTTTATATAATTATAAACTTTGATAATATTGTTACAACAAATATATTTATCGTAATTCAATATGGATATATTAAAAAAGTTTCTAAAGGTGCAATTCACACTAGACCCCGTATTATAGCTTTATGCATATTGTTCTGATATAGTGAAACTATTTATAAACTTGATTTCTGTAGCGTTACATTTCTACATAGTTACAATAACATTTCACGATACCGGAACTAGATAGTAAATAGTTGAAACTATATTATTACGGTACAGATACGTGACAAATTTATACCCGTTAACGGGTAGTTGTCAACAAATTTTTCGAATCGATAAATATTTTTTTATCGAATATTTCGTTCGATATACAGCTTTATAAAATGTTCATTTTGTTTTCTCGTAACTTAATTATTTATCTTTAGATCTTTAAATATTAGGATATAATTAAATAGTCTTTAATACTTTGGAATATTTTTAACTTCATTGTTTTGATTTGTTTGATAGTTATCAAGCTAAAAAATTATCCATATATACAATTATTTAAAAAATAATTGAATTTGCTTCTAACTTGTTAATATGGTGTTTTTAGGGTCCCTGATTACGAATATAAAATTTGATTTCATATTCGATATCAGCGACCCCAAAAATCCCAGAGTACAGTGAGTTCTCGCGAGTCGTTCAATTCTCGAAAATTTTCAAGATCATAAAACTCACGAGTCGTTCAACGCATAAGCCACGCCTCCAAGGCGATTTCAGGGATGTGTGAAACATATTTATCGCCCCGAAAGACACAATATTCAATGACTTTGGTCCGTTTAAATTACACAGCACTGAGCACCGGCGCGCGCATGCTAGAAATTGAACGACTCGTGAATCGGACACTGATCAGCTGTTGAACGACTGGCGAGTTTGAACGACTCGTGAGTTGAACGACTCGCGAGAACTCACTGTAACAGCATTCGAATGATATCAATCTATTTTGAAAAAAGGCGTTCCCTTTTTTGAATTTTTGAAATCTGATTTCATATTTGTAATCAGCGACCTCAAAAATACCCGATTAACATTTTAAGTAAACCCAATCATTTTTTAAAACAGTTATATTTAGGGACCGGACAGTGTGAGTCAATTTTTATACGCTTGACAACTGTCAAAATATTATGTTTGACAGATAATTCAATTTGTTGTTACAAATTAATACAGAGTTTCAGCTTTAAGTTGACCTCTATAAAAACTGTAGCACGTCGGAATTATCTGGTCAAAATTTTTAAAAACTTCCAAAAACGTGATTTCCTTCTAGAGTAATGACATTCTATGTGGCGTTTTAATGTGAACTCAATATTGCAAATTCATTATAGAACAATAGACAGGATTTTTAAAGAGGTTTTAGAATAAAAATTGTTTCACTTATCATGATTTTCTATCAACGCATTAGATTTCACAATTTTAGTTCCATTTTTAGTGCTTGAAAGAGAAAGTGACTGTTTCCTATAAAAACAAATAATCTATTGAAAATCTGGTTTACTATTTTTTCTACTTCTTCTTCTTCTTCTTCTAATTCTGGGAGGTGAACGATCAAAAATAAAGCAGAAAGAGAGCGTAACATGATGGAGTAAATCCTCTTTGCTTGCAAGCGAACATTGTCCGTTTTCTGTATCACATTTTTCGGTCGACCTAGTTTTATATCGTCGCAAATTCAAGATCTGATGAAAAAATACACAGAATATCTTTGAAATGGGAAAAATACCTGCTGGTGTTTTAAAATACAAGAAAAATAACGTCGATGATTTAGAAATGTATTTATAGAGAAGACCACACCCCCGCGGTCTGATCGTCTTCGATTGGGTCGAGGTCCATTAATTATTTCCGATGCTGTCACCAGGAGAATGCTGGGAATCGAGGCCTTGATGTCTCGAGGATTGATGTGTGTTTACTTCCTCCTTTTTATATCTGTTCTTTACTCTGTTTTCCCGGAGATCTATTTATTTCATTTCTTATAATGCAATCCATTATTTCATCACTTACAAAATCTTAAAAATTAAATCAGAATAAAATTTATATAGTACATTAAAAAACAATCTTGAGAGTATGTAAAAGTTATTTAAATTTTTACGTGGTAATTTAACCCTTGAAGATTACTTGCCCATACAGCACCAAGAATTTTCTGAAACTCGACAGGACGTCGCTCAGCGAGGTTAGAAATATTGAGTGGCGAAGCTCATGGAAGAATGTATGGTTATTTAAATATCCACATGTGACGAAATATTAAATATCAAACTTGAGCGAAAATTACACTGCAAATATATATATATTGACTTACCATGTTTAATCAATGTTCAGACAATATTGGTTTATACATTTCTATAAGCCGACGAAATTTTAATAATTAGGCTAATATATTGCATACAACATTGATATAATATTATAATAAATATAATATAATATAATATTGATATAATATTGCCTGATTATGGCAAGTTAATATTTCCGGTATAATTTTTGCTCAAGTTTGATATTCAATATTTCCTTATAAGAGGAAATTTAAATTGTACAGAGTTATTTTACAGAGTTTAAAATATGTTTAAAAAAATTATTCTAATTTAATCAAACGACCAGTTTGAAATTGGTTGAGCTTTGAAAAGTGATCTAAGAAAGAGATAAAAAACTGACACGGCTTTGATATTCTCATTGATTTTAAACTTAACCTTAAATCACAATTTAATTTTTTGTTAATTTTCAACAAAATTTTGCTATGTGTATTTTGTAATCAGAAGCTTTTTGCATTCGTAATTTAAATATAAAGACTGTAGAGTCTTTGAAAAGATAAAACAGTAGTGTGTGTCAATTGTGAGTTTTTTAAAAATAGATACTACTGCAGAAGTGGGAATCCAGCAGCAAATAATCTATAGATAGTCGATTTAAATGACATCATGAATGTTAATTTTCCTAAAAATTAATTTCGACCTATAATTAATTTTTTTACGAATTTATTAATACGCAAAATTAAGATAAATTAAACAGTCTTATAAATCAATGTTTATTTACTCTCCCTGCTTCACGCAGGGTTCGAGACTCCCTAATACATTATCATCTGCTTAACCTAATCAATACAAAAATTCCTTAAAACTACATCGCAACGCTTAATCTAACTTATTCTAATTATCGCAATAACATAATAAGCAATCCGCCAAGAGCACCGGGTTTCCGTTTCCAGTTCCATAAGCCCTTTTTGGCTTCGTTAAAAAATATAAAATAAACGTAAATCCTAATCTAATAACCCTATAATAATCCCTTTTTTCCCGCCCCTTTAATTCTCTAACAGTCTTATAAATCATGTACAATAATGTTATATTATATTAACAGTGATCTTCTTTAATCATATGTGGTTAAATTTAGAGTTTAACAAAGATATTTTTTGTGGAGAGATTGGAATTTGCATAAAATAGTACTAGTTATTTTTATGAGCATTTGCGCTTGAAGAATCCTTTTATAGTGATAGAGAAGAGTTAAAAGGAATTTCAATTTTTAATGGAATGTGATGAATTAAAAAGTAAAATTCTTTTCAGGTGAATGGAGGATCACCTGC
Organism: Leptopilina heterotoma; assembly: GCF_015476425.1. Classification (NCBI taxonomy): domain Eukaryota; kingdom Metazoa; phylum Arthropoda; class Insecta; order Hymenoptera; family Figitidae; genus Leptopilina; species Leptopilina heterotoma. Next base: position 467,684 of record NW_025110941.1, on the reverse strand, counting down.
TGAGGCTGCAGGTTTAAAAGCTGGAGACGCTGTCATTAGGGTCAACAACACGGACATGTTTAACCTCAGGCATAAAGATGCACAAGATGTTATTGTCAGGACCGGAAATAATTTCGAAATGACTATTCAGAGGTGACTTTTTTGCATAGTTAAAATTAATTCAATTTTTTTCCTAGTAAAAAGGTTACTGTATATTCTTAAAACAGTGCAGTGCAGTCAGTCGTCGAGATTATTGTGCATTTTTTGCAATTCTATGTAAACGTAAATTTAGGTAATATTCATTGTATTGGCCGTCACAAATTCCCTATCTCTTAGCCTCCCGGAACCCCTCGTCGTTTCAACCCACTAATGACTGCATGTTTCTACAGTGTTCTGTTCTGTTTAAATGGCTTCTTGTATAAACATATAGCCAGTACAAGCACTGTTTCTACACAGACAAAAAAAGGGGCTTTATAGCACGGCAGTGGATTGCTGCTTTATCACATGGGCGCTGTTTTTACCTTATAAGTATGAATTCATACTTTTATTACGCGAGTAACATCTACACTTAAAAGACGTGTTAGAAGAGATTTCCCTATCATTTCGGCAAGAGAACCTTACTTTGCAAGGTTCGTTCGCTGAAATGGGACTCTGGTAAAAAAGTTTTATTGAAAACATTATAAAACACTTATAAACTTTCAATGTTTTCTACTTTCATAATATCAAAATAATAAATTTAAAAAACAAGTTCTTCATTGTTTAAATGCAATAAAAAAATTTTTTTTGGTAAATTTTAAACAAATGTAGTTATTTAACAAGTGATCACACAAACATTTCGTGCAATTTATTATTTGGATATTATGAAAGTTCTACAAGGTTTCTATAAGAGTAATTTGTATTGATTTTTTACGAAGTTTTATGACGTTATATATTTAAGCAAACATAGTTTCGGAATATAGCTTTTAAATAACGTTGAAAAATATTTTAGAGCAATGTAGCAACGGAAATATTCTTTGCAAAATCCCATGTATAAAAGTGTTGTGACAAACTAGAGTCTAACGATTTTCCCATTAGTACCCAGTGTGCACGTACTATAACTGTTCTAGACCAAAAAAAGAACAGTGTTCTAGAATAAGTGTTACAATTTTATTATAGAACAGTTCTAGAGCTTTGTTCTAAATTTGTTCTGGAACAGTTGTTCTGTATCTGTTCTATAACAGACATGTAACATTTGTTCTAAATTAGTTATAGAATTTTGAAGTAACATTGTTCCTACAGTGTTCAAGAACACTGTTACAAAAATTTAATATAACTGTTCTTTCACTATAAACTCGTGTTTATTTTCACTACACGGAAAGATGTTATTATTAAATTTTATAAAAGTATTTTACAAGTGTAGGACAAAATGTGACAAAGGAAAATTTTGCTATCAACAAAACTAACACAGTAAATCTTAATTTAAGATCGGTCTTAAATTCAGCACTGTCTGCTATAATGCGTTAAAGGATACAAAAATGTTGTACAGTGAGTTCTCGCGAGTCGTTCAATTCTCGAAAATTTTCAAGATCATAAAACTCACGAGTCGTTCAACGCATAAGCCACGCCTCCAAGGCGATTTCAGGGATGTGTGAAACATATTTATCGCCCCGAAAGACACAATATTCAATGACTTTGGTCCGTTTAAATTACACAGCACTGAGCACCGGCGCGCGCATGCTAGAAATTGAACGACTCGTGAATCGGACACTGATCAGCTGTTGAACGACTGGCGAGTTTGAACGACTCGTGAGTTGAACGACTCGCGAGAACTCACTGTATCTTAATTTAAGGCTGCTTTCCTGCTTTAAAATAAGACTTTCTTTTTACTGTGAAACTTTAACAAAACGTACCTATATAAAATTTAGTAAAGTTATATTAAAATTTGTTAAAAGTTTTCGATATTTAATATAACTTTACTAAATACAGTATAATTTTTATTAAAGTTTAATACTTCTAATATAATAAATAATATAATAACTTTCTTTCCGTGTAGAGTGCAGCCGCGTTTTTGCATGAATTACAAAAAATCTTTTGAATTTAGATACTTAGAAAGACTCGTATCGATGATTGGTGAAAAATTAAATAATTTTTCACTGTCAGCTTGCATAAATTTTCAAGATTTTTAAAAACATTATTCACCAACAATAACATCAAATATTTAATTAATTTATTATCAATTATTAATTAATAGGTATATCATAAAAATACAATAATAAATTATTATTATTAACTAATTAATTAAAATTTGTTATTATTTGTAGCATAAGTATATATTATTATTTGTAATAAAAAAATTTATATATATATATATATGGGGCATTCCAGGCCAAATCGGAAATTATTTTGCTTTTGCATCTTAAAAATATTTTTATTTAAAACTACATGTGAAAACAAAACTTTTCATTATAAATACGTCCAATTTGATCAATTTTTGACCGAGTTATAAGCATTTAAAAAAAAATTTACGTAAAAAACGTCATTTTTCATAAATTTGTATCTCCTGAACCGCTTTATGAAAAAATTTGAAAAAATTCAAGGTAGTCAAAGAGTACTAAAAGGAAAAAAATGTTTAGAAAAAATTTGAGATGCAAAAGCAAAATAATTTCCGATTTGGCCTGGAATGCCCCATATATAGTTATTTTTTTATAAAGTATGTATTAAATTTGTTTATAATGTTAAACAAATTTTAATTTAAATTAAGTTAACAAATAAATAGCTCGTCTATTTATAGTTGAAAAATCATATTTTTTTTCTAATGGCTTCTGAATTACGTCATCATTAACAGCTGTACATAATTATTGTTCAAAAATATCATTTGATGACATTATAAACAAATTTACTTAAAGGGGGATCCTACTTTAAAAGGCCTAATAATAACACATTTAAAAATTTTTTTAAAAAGGAATAAATTAACTTAGACCTCCGGGCTTTTTGGGATGTTTTTGTATATATTTGAAGTAGGGGAGACTAGGTGTGGTTGTTACGCTGTGCAATTGTTACAAATGGAATATCTTAGACACAGCGAATTATAGAGATAGGGTTCCAAAGGAAAAAATGTTTAGTTTTTATGTACGAACTTGCTGCAATATGTTTAAAAATTATATGCAAGCTTTTTAAGTAAAAAAATAGGGACATTGGTTTTTAGAGACCAAAAGTAAATATTTCTCTGCTTGATATTTTTTAAATAATTAATAAACCTTTATACTTAAGAAAGTACATTTTTCAGTATCAATTCTATGAGGATTAAGCTTTAACAAACTGCCTTGGTTGTCCACATTAATTAATAAAAGTTGTCATAAAAAATTATACCCGACTGGTAGTATCCCTTCCAAGTCTTGCATTCATCCCCTTATTGCAGCCAGCCCTTCAATTTAGAAATGTTATATATGATTCTTGGTATAACAACAACCGACATTCACTTTGTGCAGTTGTTACAATTTACACGCTGTCACTCAAATGCTTCTAGTTAATTGAATAATAGATATAGAGCTAAATCAATTATGGCCTTTTAAAACTAGATAATATACCTTTGATTTTGTTAAATAATTTCTCAGGTTGGAAGAAATAATACGATAGACTTGTAACACGTGTGTTTACATTAAGGCATTTATTTCAACTGAAAGCAAAAACGATTAGGACACAAGAAGGAGACATCATCACGATCCCTTCTACTTTTAAAATCAATTTAGGCTCGTAACAAGATTGCCCTTTTATTGAGAGTTTTTCTAATCACTTTGACATTCCCTCTAAAAATCTAAATACTCAATTTTTATTTATTAAAATATTATGAACATCCTTTTTGCTTACAAGGCCCAATTTTTGTTTTAAATAATCAAATGTTACTCGTGGTAAAGCCTTTGTGAAGATGTCTGCCACTTGTTCCTTAGTTTCAACATAAATTACATTAATTACACCATCTTGATACAAATTTCTCACATAATGGTATTTCACATCAATATGCTTGGTTCTTCGATGAAATTCAGGATTTTTTAACAATTTAATTGCACTCATATTGTCGATGTACAAATTATTGTTTTCATAAATTATCTTACATTCAGAGAGCAATCCTCGCTCTGCCAAGTTATTGCCGCACTTGAATGTTTACAAACAATACCCGAGGTAGACTTTCTAGACTCATTATCTCCTGCATAATCTGCATCACAGTAAGTCTCAAATGGACCATTTTTACAGTATAAAAGTCCCAAATCTACTGTTCCTTTAAGATAACGCATAATTCTTCTTACAAGTGACCAATATTTTTCGCTTGGCTTATCTAACATTCTCGCAGCAATATTAACTGCATACGCAATGTCAGGTCTACTGACAACCTGTAGAAAAATCAAATTCCCTACCGCTTCCCGATAAGGCGCATTTGTTTCTACTCTTTCTAAATCACTCGTATCAAAACCAGGTTCAATTGGAGTGGAAACTGAATTAGCTGTAATTAAATTAAATTTGTCTAATATCAAATTAATATATTTTTCTTGACTTATAAAGATTGATCCATCTTTTAACTTTTCAATTTCCATACCAAGAAAACAAGTTACTCGCTTTGTACTCGTTGACTCAAATTGTTTATTTAAACTTTTAAAAAATTTACCTAACAAATTTTCATTCGTTGCAGCAATTAGACCGTCATCAACGTAAATAGCCAAGAACAATTTTTCATTATCTCTCTTATACATATAAAAGCAAGGATCTGCTGAACTTTGTTCAAAACCGAATTCTCTAAGAAAGATTGAGAAATGCTCAGCCCAGCATCTGGGTGCTTGCTTCAGCCCGTATAAGCTTTTTAAGAGTATACATATTTTTGTACTTCCATCACTGAATCCTTCCGGTTGATTCATAAAGATAATTTCATTTAAGTTTCCATGTAAAAAAGCAGTTTTAATATCAAACTGACCGAGAATAATTATTTTTTGCTACTACACTTAACAGTGTTCTTACAGATTCGAACCGTACTACTGGACTGAACGTTTCTTTATAATCAATATCTTTTGTTTGCGAATACCCTTTTATGACTAATCGAGCTTTATATCTCTTTGTACAATCATCATTTAATTTTATTCTAAAAGCCCAGCGACATTGATCATTATTATTTTCAACTAAAGTCCAGACTTTGATTTTCTTGAGTGATTCAATCTCTTCTTGCATTGCTTCTATCCATTTATGATTATCTGGAGAATTCATTACATCCTGATAAGATAAAGGTAAAGCTTCTGCAATAAACGAGATTGGACACCCGTAAAACTCAGTTTGTTTCAAACTTTTTCTATCTCTTAATTTTCTAATTTCAGGTTCAATTGAGGATTGCAAGTGTTCATCAGAATCTTCATCTTCTGTTGCACTCTCATATTCGTCATCACTTTTGACCGTTTGTTTACTATTTTCCATTTCCTTTTCAAAATTTTCTTTTTTAATTTTAACATTTACTTCGTTAGGCGCTAATTTTTCTGTTTTGGACAAAACATAACGACTTAAGATTACGTCTCTTTTTTCTGGAATGTAAACTCTGAATCCCTTGCAACTCTCAATGTAACCTACAACAATACCTTTTAAAGATTTCTTATCAAATTTCTTTCTCTTTTGTTGCGGAATGTGTACATAACACTCTATTCCAAAGAGTTTTAAATTGTGTATACCAGTTGATTTGTTAAACCACAACTCGTAAGGAGTTTTGGTTCCTTCTTTTGACGGCCTTGTTCTATTAATTACATACACCGACGTATTCATAGCTTCTGCCCAAAGAAAGAGAGGTATATCGCTTTTTGAATAAATCATTGACCTTGAGGCTTCTACAATTATTCTATTTTCCCTCTCACTCATACCATTTTGTTGTGGTGTATATGGCACACTGACAGAAAACTTTATTCCCTTACTTTTCAGAAAAGATTTTACATTCGAATTTTCATATTCTTTTCCCCCATCTGTATGTAATTCTTTAATATTTTCCCCAAATTGATTTTCAATTTCCAAACAAAAAATTTTTAGCTTACCATAAACCAATGATTTTTTATTTAAAAAATAAATATAGCGATATCCTGTAAATTCGTCTTTGAATATTACACTGTATTTCTTTTTACCCAGGGATTCGATTTGCATCGGGCCGCATACATCAGAGTGAATTATCTCACGCGGTTTCGTGGCACGAATAACTCTCTCATCAAACTTGAGTCTATGGCTTTTCCCATAAGCACATCCATCACAAAAATCACTATCAACCGAGACAGTTATACCTAGCTTCTTTAGAAAATTTTGCACGTGCCTCTTGTTTTGATGACAGAGTCTTTCGTGCCATAGTTGTAAATTATCGATTTTACTCATGACATTACATTCTTTCGGTGTTAGTATTTTAAAATTAATTTTATAAAGACTGCCTATATCAGACTTCGTAGCTATTATCATTTTGTCTCGCGTAAATAAACATTTTTGACCTCCTTCAGTTATCGAAAAATCAATATTTTTCTTCGCAGCTACTTTTACTGAATATAAATTCTGTTTTAATTCAGGAACATACAAAACATCGTACATTGTACCCGGCAACCATTTATTATTAACAAAGGATTGTAATTCAATATTACCCTTACCATTCAAAGAAATTTCATCACCGTTACCGACTCTGATTTTTACTGGAACCTCGAACTCTGTATACTGGCTGAATCATTCCTTCCTATTCGTCATGTGATCTGATGCCCCTGAGTCGATCAACCAGTCATCATCCCCAACTGCACTGCATGTCCCCACAAAAGCCTGTCTTTCTGCCAAATTTTGCTGACCAGAACTTTCCCCTTGACGATTCGAATTCCTTTCCTCATTTTTTGGACAATTTCGTTTTATATGATTTTTGGAACCACATATAAAACAGCCTTGACAATTTTTCCTTGAATGATTTCTACTACCACACGTGTAACAACGAAAATTCTTATTTTCATCAGCATTGTTATTGTTTCCTTTCTTCCATGAGTTTTGTTTTGATGAATGACCTTTAGATTTTGAAAATAACGCTACTGCCTCTTCATCGGATTTCTCTTGACTTTGATTTCGTAATTCTTCGGCCATTAGCCTCGTGGTGAGATTTTCTAAAGTTTTCTTGGTTTCATCCACTGAGTCCCAAGCACTATGAAAATGTTGAAATTGTTTTGGTAATGAATATAAAATTCGTGACATCATCATAGAATTTGAAATCTCACTTTCAAGTGCCTTCATTTTGACTGAAATTTGCTACAGTTTGGATAAATTATGCGCAACTCCCTCATTTTGATCCCATTGAAAATCAAAAAATTGTTTTTTAATCATAGATAGGTTTTCGTCCGACTTCATGTCGTATACGGCGTTTAACTTTGCCCACATCTCCTTGGCTGAAGTGCAGCTTAACAAGAGATCCAAAGGTTTCCTATCCACAGTTGTGACAAATAATTTCCGGGCAGCTTTATCTGCCTTATTGTATTTTGCAGTTAACACATCAAAATTATCCGCATTGGCCACAGAAGCAACTAAGTTTCCTTCACACACTTTTAACAAATCTTCATCTTCTTCTAGTAGAGTCCTTATCACAAATCGCCACCGTAACCAATTTTCTTTGTCTCTTAATTTTTCCGCTTTCACACTCGAGAAATACATTGTTTAAATTTCAAAAAAAAAAAAAAAAAAACTTCACTTTTTATAAAAAAAGAAATATCCACTCATAGGCACATTCACTTTAACCAGAGTAAATCTGGGCCCATAACCTGATAAATAATTTCTCAGGTTGGAAGAAATAATACGATAGACTTGTAACACGTGTGTTTACATTAAGGAATTTATTTCAACTAAAAGCAAAAACGATTAGGACACAAGAAGGAGACATCATCACGATCCCTTCTACTTTTAAGAGCAATTCAGGCTCGTAACAAGATTGCCCTTTTATTGAGAGTTTTTCTAATCACTTTGACAGATTTAATCGTATGACCAAACAAATTAGAGTTAAACTCTAATCACTGTAACTGATTTTATCAAAATTGTAACAACTGCACCTAGTCTCCTCTATTTTTGACCCTCATGCGTACCTATTTTCACCCTAAAATTGTTTCCAAATGCACAAATTTTTCACAGTGTTGGATTTTTCTACAATTTGGTACCTAGGGGTTTTTGAGGTCGCTGATTACAAATCTGAGGTCAGATTTAAAAAATTCAAAATGGCGTATGAATTTTTAAAAAATTGTTTAATTGTAGTGAAACTTGGTATCTAGGGGTTTTTGGGGTCGCTGATTACGAATCTGAGGTCAAATTAAAAAAATTCAAAATGGCGGATCCAATATGGAGGACGAATTTTTAAAAAATTGTTTGATTTTATTAAAAAATTTCAATGAAACTTGGTGTCTAGGGTTTTTTGAGGTCACTAATTACGAAGCTGAGATCAGATTTTAAAAATACAGAAGATCAGAGCCAATATGGCCACCAGATTTAGAAATTTTTTAGATTTTCTATACATATATTGGTATTTTACGAGTCCTTCATAAACTACGTCTCTGTTATATGCACTGATCTCTATATATAACTGGATGGGCGACTGTATCTAAAACTGCAAAATATTAGAAGACCGGAAACGCCACATTTTAGATGCCCACTTTTACACAAATGGCGGAAATTTTTAAATATAAAAGTGAGATTGATATACGTTTTGCTGTATAGAAAAGTACTTAAATGATTAGCAAATTTTTTAAATTTAATAATTAATTAACCGTCAATTACTTTCTTAATTAAATAATTTATTATTTACTTATTTTATTTTAAAAACTGATTAATTAATATAGTAACAGAACTTTTAGTATTCAAACATTATATATAAACTCAAATATTATTTAAATAATATTTTTATTTTTAAATAATAATTGATTAAAAACAATATTTTTTTAATTTGGTAAGGAAACTAAAATTATTCAGCATTACACTATTATGTGTTTAACAACACGCAAAAGTGTGTAAAATATTCTACGCAAAAAGGAAACAAAATATAACCTAAAAATATACACTTCAATAATATGTATTTACTGTTTAAATATGTACTTTCATGTGAAAAGAAACACCCTTTGCTTCTTTTTTTCCACAATATAAACAAATTAACACCTTGTCTGTGTTTTATATCACAAAAGTTAAATTAAAATTATTAAAGCACTTGAGATGTCAAAACATTGGATACACACACACACTATATCAAAAGTACACTCACACAGCAACTCACACAATCAAAGTCGCTCTACGCTGTTACACCGGCATCTAAAGCGTGGCGTAGAGGGTTTCAATTATTTTCACACCGGAAGCCACTTTTCTACAACAATCGCCCATCCAGTTAATATAGAGATCAGTGGTTATATGTAACAACGTGCATCTTTTAGACTTCCTAAGCTGAGTAGTACTACATAATGATGTTTTATAAAAATTACAATTTAACACATATTTAAACAAATAATTAAAAATGTTGATTAACTCCTTGCACAAAGACTTATTAGAAACATGCTTTTTCCAAATTTTAAAATTTAACAAGATCAGTATTATTGTAAGATTCATGTTTGTTAATTGCAAAATTCAAGGTATATTATTCAGCTTAGTTAACCCTTTAACGCCCAAATGTGCTGTTTTACGACTTGAATTTTAACTTCGTACAACTATTAAAAGAAAGCTAAAAAAAATCAAAAGTACCATTTCCTACTATTTTCGGGGTCGCTCTTTCGAATGGCGTTGTCAAAATTTCCAAAAATGACATTTACCCCCTCTTTTAATGAAAGTTTCCAAAAAATATGCAGTAGTTTTTTTTCTTTTTTTCATTTTTCATTAAAAAATGGCGCCCGAACGCTAAATTTTTTTTTTATTACACATACAATTTTTTTCCTAAATTTACTTAAATTCGCTTGAAATTTGTTACTCGGGGGTTTATGAGGTCGCTGATTACGAATCTGATGTTAGTTTTGAAAAATTCAAAATGGTGGATTCAATATGGCGGATGATTTTTTAAAAATTTACCAAATTTCCCTGAAACTTGTTACTCGGGGGTTTTCAGGGTCGCTGATTACGAATATGATGTTACTTTTTAAAAATCCAAAATGGCGGATCCAAAATGTCGACCAATAAAATAAAAATCATTCGGATTGGCTTAAAAATTGGTACTCAGGGGTTTTTGGAGTCGCTGATTACGAATATGATGTTAGTTTTTAAAAATCCAAAATTTCGGATCTAATATGCAACAGTTATTCAAATAATAAAAAACATTTGTCCTTAGTAACTGAAGGTATCCCGAGATAAAACTTTTTTTAATTTAACCCTCAATGTGTAAAATCATATCAGCACTTTACCTCCCTTTTATTATTCGCTTAATAAAATTACCCTTGCCTTAGCTCAGGACGTGACAGAAGACAACCTCAAACAATGTTTAATGATGAAAAAGGTCCCCACTTTAAAGTTCAATAAGTAATTAAACTAAGTTTTATGAAAGTAATGTTTCAAGTTTGACATTATTATTAATTGAGTATAAGTAAATTCCAAAATTGACCCAAACAATTTTCAAGCCAATCCGAATGATTTCTATTTTTTTTGTCTGACATATTAGATCCGAAATTTTGGATTTTTAAAAACTAACATCATATTCGTAATCAGCGACCCCAAAAACCCCCGAGTACCAATTTTTAAGCCAATCCGAATGATTTTTATTTTTTCGGTCGCCATTTTGGATCCGCCCTTTTCGATTTTTGAAAACTAACATCATATTCGTAATGAGCTACCCCAAAAACTTCCGAGTACCAATTTTTAAGCCAATCTGAATGATTTTTATTTTTTGGTCGCCATTTTGGATTTTTAAAAAGTAACATCATATTCGTAATCAGCGACCCTGAAAATTCCCGAGTAACAAGTTTAAGGCGAATTTGGTAAATTTTTAAAAAAATCGTCCGCCATATTGAATCCGCCATTTTGAATTTTTCAAAACTAACATCAGATTCGTAATAAGCGACCCCATAAACCCCCGAGTAACAAATTTTAAGCGAATTTAAGCAAATTTAGAAAAAAAATTTGTATGCGTAATAAAAAAAAAATTTAGCGTTCGGGCGCCATTTTTTAATGACAAATGAAAAAAAGAAAAAAAGCTACTGCATATTTTTAAAGTACAGCTATCGGGAATACGGTTTTTATACCTTAGACGATATGTAGATACCGATATAACAATGAAAATTGCAATAAAAAAAAATTTTCATCAAAAAATCTTGCATTTTTTGGAAAATTTCATTAAAAAAGGGGGTTAATTTCATTTTTTGGAAATTTTGACAACGCCATTCGAAAGAGCGATCCCGAAAATAGTAGGAAATGGTACTTTTCAAATTTTTTTTGCTTTCTTTTAATAGTTGTACGAAGTTAAAATTCAAGTCGGAAAACAGCACATTTGGGCGTTAAAGGGTTAATTGCAAAATTAGAAAAAATTACATGCTTCTAGATGTTTTTTGTAAAACGTTAGTACATAACAACATTATTTGTTTAAACAATTAGAGAATCGTTCAATTTATTAGGAATCTTCATGTAATATTACTCAGCTTAGTTAATTGTAAAATTAGAAAAAAAATTGCATGTTTGTAGATGATTTTGTTAAAAGTTAGTAAATAACAACATTATTTGTTTAAACAATTAAAGAATCGTTAAATTTATGAAAAATCTTCATGTAGTATTACTCAGCGTAGTTAATTGCAAAATTAGAAAAAAGCTGCATGTTTCTAGATATTTTTTGTAAAAAGTTTGTACATAACAACAATTATTTGTTTAAACAATTAAAGAATTGTTAAATTTATAAAATATCCTTATATTGCTCAGATAAATTAATTGCAAAATTACAAAAAAACTGCATGTTCCTAGATGTTATATTTCTAATTAAAATCAAACAATTTTTTAAAAAATTCGTCCGTTATTTTGGATCCGTCATTTTGAGTTTTGAAAATCTGACCTCAGATTTGTAATCAGCGACCACGAAAACCTATAGATACCAAGTTTCATTAAAATCAAACAATTTATTAAAATCCATCCGCCATGTTAGATCCGCCATTTTGGATTTCTTTAATCTGGCTTCAGATTTTTAATCAGCGACCCCAAAAACCCCTAGATACCAAGTTTCATTAAAATCAAACAACTTTTTAGAAATTCATCCGCCATATTGGATCCGCCATTTTAAATTTTTAAATCTGACCTTAGATTCGTAATCAGCGACCTGAAAAACCTCCAATTATAAATTTTCAAGAATTTTGGATGAATTTTTGAAAAACTCATTCGCGATATTGGATTTTTTTAATCTGGCTTAAGATTCTTAATCAGGAACCCTAAAAACCCTTGAAATACCAAGTTTCATTAAAATCAAACAATTTTTTTTAGATAAGTATGTATTTGGGGCATTCTCCACAATATTTTCATTGAAAAATTTTATTTTGTTGGAATAATTTTTTTTTTGATTCTGTATCGAAAAAAAATAAATACGTATTTTTTTATTTTGTGATTTGATAAAAATTACGCAAGTTATTAATTTTTTAAATTTAATGGTTTTGAAAACAGTGACTTTTCAAAACCGATTTTCTCCCTCAATATTTCAAGTTAGAAAATAATATGACACATAAAATTTGTCGGAAATTTCATGAACTTTTCAAATATGCAATTATTAATAACGAATGTGCAAAGGGAATACCTAAAAGCTTGAAATTAAACTTAAAAGTGTTATTTCTCAAAGATGGACACTTTCGATTTTCAATTTCTGTCTCTCCACTTAATCTTTAAAAAATGAGAAATTTTTTCCTACTTATGAGAATGTGGTGTTATTTCATTTAATTATTATTTACAATATTTTTAATCTCAGTGCACGAATTTTTGAGGTACATTCTATGATTATATAACTAGTTTTATTCGATTTCTCTTGAATGTCGTTTGTTTACTTTTTGTAGTGAAGTGTCAAAATTATTTGCAAATTATTATTATTTATGATAATTTTTTTAATAATTTAAAAGGTTAGCAAGAGCGTTCAATAAAACACTTTATTTATAATAAATAATTATATTTTATACAATTTGCAAATTATTTTGCACTTCAATGAAAATAAATAATATCACAGGTTTACAAATTAAAAACTTTTTTTTGCCAATCGAACAAAACAATTTTTTTTCGAATAGTAGGTGTTTTTTAAGTAAGAAAATCATAGTTTTAATTTTTTTCCCTCCTGCAGTTTTTCTGTAGCTTCAAATTTTGCATTTTCGAGGTGCGACGCCACTTAAACTTACCTGTAGGAAAATTAGCTTGTCAAAATATAATAAATGAGGTATCATTGGAAAGGTTATTAAATTACCTTTCGATACATAGGTCACAGAATAAAGTTCAACAAAAAACGAGAGAGTTACAGTCGATTAAAGATGAAATTTCATGACAATTTTGATGATTTTTAGACATTTGAGTAACTTCTACTATTTTTTTCTACATCAAACAGGAAAGAATGTTTAGGTTTTAATTTTTTTATTGATGGACTATATCATTACACAAATTTTGAGCCCTTGTGGACCTCGATTGGATTAAAAATGACAATTCTACACTAAATTTAGTGAACGAAACTACATTCTTCATTTTTAGTATCCCTTAAACATTTGCAGCAAAAATTGAAGTAATAAAATTTAGTTAAGCTCTAAAGTTAGTAAAATCACTAATAAAGGATTTCTGAAATCGTAGATTTCGAATCCAATGTTAGTTTTCTAAATTTCAAAATGGCGGATCCAATATGGCGTCACGTTTTTAAAAATCGATTAAATTCGTCTTAAATTCGTTACTCGGGGGTTTTCGGGGTCGCTGATTACGAATCTGATGTCAGATTTTAAAAATTAAAAATGGCGGATCCAATAGGTGCAAATTCGATAGATTTTAAAAAACTCGTTCACCATTATGAATCCATCCTTTTAAATTTTCGAAATCCGACATCAGATTCGTAATCAGCGACCCCGAAAACCCGCGAGTAACGAATTTAAGACGAATTCAATCGATTTTTAAAAACTTGTCCGCCATATTGGATCCGCCATTTTGAAATTTAGAAAACTAACATTGGATTCGAAATCTACGATTTCAGAAATCCTTTATTAGTGATTTTAGTAACTTTAGCACTTAACCAAATTTTATTACTTCAATTTTTGCTGCAAATGTTTAAGGGATACTAAAAATGAAGAATGTAGTTTCGTGCACTAAATTTAGTGTAGAATTGTCATTTTTAATCCAATCGAGGTCCACAAGGGCTCAAAATTTGTGTAATGATATAGTCCATCAATAAAAAAATTAAAACCTAAACATTCTTTCCTGTTTGATGTAGAAAAAAATAGTAGAAGTTACTCAAATGTCTAAAAATCATCAAAATTGTCATGAAATTTCATCTTTAATCGACTGTAACTCTCTCGTTTTTTGTTGAACTTTATTCTGTGACCTATGTATCGAAAGGTAATTTAATAACCTTTCCAATGATACCTCATTTATTATATTTTGACAAGCTAATTTTCCTACAGGTAAGTTTAAGTGGCGTCGCACCTCGAAAATGCAAAATTTGAAGCTACAGAAAAACTGCACGAGGGAAAAAAATTAAAACTATGATTTTCTTACTCAAAAAACACCTACTATTCGAAAAAAAATTGTTTTGTTCGATTGACAATTTCACTGTAAACCAGTGTATTGATCAACAAAAAAAACAAATGACATTCAATAAAAATTGAACGAAACTAAGATTAATTTATATAATGCAACTGCAAAATGCATGCATTTAGATTTAAGAATATTGTAAATAATAATTAAATGAAATTACACCACATTCTCAGAAGTAGGAAAAAATTTCTCATTTTTTAAAGATTAAGTGGAGAGACAAAAATTGAAAATCGAAAGTGTCCATCTTTGAGAAATAACACTTTTTAAGTTTAATTTCAAGTTTTTAGGTATTCCTTTTGCAGATTCGTTATTAATAATTGCATATTTGAAAAGTTCATGAAATTTCCGACAAATTTCATGGGTCATATTATTTTCTAACTTGAAATATTGAGGGAGAAAAACGGTTTTGAAAATTCACTGTTTTCAAAAACATTAAATTTCAAAAATTAATAACTTTCGTAATTTTCATCAAGTCAGAAAATAAAAAAATACGTATTT
This sequence comes from Leptopilina heterotoma, assembly GCF_015476425.1. Taxonomy (NCBI): domain Eukaryota; kingdom Metazoa; phylum Arthropoda; class Insecta; order Hymenoptera; family Figitidae; genus Leptopilina; species Leptopilina heterotoma. The sequence continues at coordinate 452,504 of NW_025110941.1, read as the reverse complement.
ATTTTTTTTCGATACAGAATCCAAAAAAAATTATTTTACGAAATTAAATATTTTAATGAAAATATTGTGGAGAATGTCCCATTTGCAACTTTTATTGTGTGACCTATCCTCTACTGTTTATAACAAATATTTAATACTTTATTTATTAACAAATACTTTAATTGAAAACTTTATTATGTATGTATCATTAACTGTGAACCTTGCACTGTAAGTTGCACTTTGTCTCATGTGTTAAAGTTAATTTGTTTAAAAGTTATGAGAAAAAATATTCGGACGAGTATACTCGTCCTCGCGCATTTGGTAACAACTTAGTTTGGACGAGTATACTCGTCACGGTACGCAGGAGGGTTAAAAAAAATTTTGACATAAAATATTAAAAAATAGATAAGTTCAAATTAATTGTTGTTGGTGGGTGCACTTCTTGCCTTAAAAAACGTTGTGCACGATAGAGAGCGCAATTCTTATTTGAAATATAAAATCAAAGAATTTTAAAGTTCACATTATGTAGTTTCTATTTGAACTAAAAAATTCCAAAGAAATGGTAAAATTCTAATATTTTGAGAGATAAAACAAAAAAATAATGATTTTAATTGGTTGTCAAATTATTAAACATTTTTTTTTAATTTCTTTAGGTTAAATATGATTGTCAAACGGTTCCCCAACGTTTTCCCGAACTCAATTTCCCGACACATACTTTACACGAAATCAATTTCCTGACACCTTTTTTCCCGAATCTAGTTTCACGACAAGTATTTTTCCCGACAAAAAACAATTCTTTTTTGGTTGGTATGGAAAAAGTCAAACAAATAAATTGTCATTGTTTTTAAAAATTTGAATGTGTCAAAATTATTGTGAAATAATAACTCAATACACATAAAAACCAAAAGTATTCCGATTTAAAAGAAAATCCTTATGTTATTGGTGAAACTTATCAAATCAGTTTCTATTTACCCCAACTGATCCTAATTCTTTAATTTATTCAATTTTACAGTTAATTTAATTTTTAATAATTTTAATTTAATTATTAATTTAATTTTATTATTTCTTAAAAAGGTCGCTCCAACTATTTTTACACAATTGTTTACCATCTTGGAATTGGTTAAGAAAAATCGACGAAATCTTTACAGCTACATATGAATATGTTGCATTTCCTTTCGTTTATGCCTTGCTCTCCTCTAAAAATTTAAGGGGACATTCCAGTTCAAAACAGGCAAAAAGAAGGATTTTTTAGTATATATTATTAAAATAACTATGACATTTATTAAAAAATTTCTTTTACATATAATAAATAATTTATTTAAGAATTTGTAAAAACATTTTTTTTCATTTTTATTTCAAAATGGCGGCGATATACGCCATTTTCGAAAATGCCCATTTTTGATGGTAAGATCGATTCCAAACTTTCTAAAACAGATAAAACCAAAAACGAAGTGACATTCTCTTCGTTAGATATTTCTTTAGGTGTGGAACCTCAAAAAAGTGGAATTTTCTTCCCCCCCTTTTCTTAGAGTACTTTTTCCCCAAAATATGCAAAAAAAGGTGTTTTTATTCAGAATTTATCTTTTAAAAAAAAGGGAGTTGGAAATTTTCCAGTTTTTAAGGTTCCACTTATAGGCATGATGACGCTAAATCAAAAGCCGTTTGACTTTTTATAATCGCTTTAGAAGAACTCAAGATATCACTTTTACCAGATCAAAAAAAGACATTTTAAGAAAAATGCATTTAAAGTTTTTGTTCATAAGTTTCGAATTTTTTTTAAAAAATCATCGGATTTGCTTAAAAATGGTTAGGGATCATCCATAAATAACGTTACACTGACTTTCAGGTTTTTTGACCCCCCCCCACCCCCTTTGTTGCATTTGGTTGCAAATTACCAACACCCCGAAAATAAAAACAAAAAAATCGATATTTTTTGACATTTTGAACTGGAATGTCCCCTTAAACTTTATCTTCACATGATATTATTTTAAAATTATTTGTCGGGAAATACGTGTCGGGAAATTGCTTTCGGGAAAAACATTTGTCGCGACAAATGTTAAAACAAACTATATTTCCGCGGAAATATAGTTGTCGGGAGAATAGCTGTCGGAAAACTACAGTCGGGAGAACTACCGGTAATCTTGTCAAACACCCACGGTAAATGTTTTGCACTCGCCAAAAATCAATGGAAAACTTAAAAAACATTTAAGATTGGACTTTAAAACTTTAGGTATATATTCTTGGATGTATTTCTTGCAGATATAACCAAAAAAAATCATCGATTTTTTGACCATGTTAAGGGGTAAGGCCACTGTAGAATTTTCAAAACATAAATTTTTTTTTATTAGCGAAAAAAATTCTTTGAACCTTGTAGAATATAGTGCAAAAGGTTTTATACGTGTCTGAAATCGATTTAATTGAAATTTCGAGCTCTTTTACCGAGCACGCTGGGCCGTTCCGCAACGACTACCTGCGTTTGATGGCTACCTGTTGGGCAGAAACTGCTCAGATAATGATGATACAAATACAGAAGGATGTCTATGTGATGCTTTAATTACAGATTAATGGTAACAAATTTTTAAAAGTAACATTTTTCATTTTTTCATAGGTATGTTGTATATATCTCAAAACTTTAAACGCGTATTTCTCAAAACACGCTTTTTGAAATCGGCACGCAGCATAACTCAAACAATTTCCAATATTTTTAATCGGATTTTTTCTTACATCTTTATAATAACATTTCAAAGAGAATGACGTACGGGATTTTCAATAACTTAATTTATACATTTGTTATGAACAATTTAGTGCCGTTTTTTTTGGTCGAAAAATGAATCTTTTTTTCAAATGCTTGCCAATTTCACAAAAATCAATATTTGTTAAATCCCCTACGTCATTTTTTAGCTATTGTCATGTAGATAAAGAAAATTTTTTTTATTTTGTTCCAGATTAAATTTTGCACCCTATGTGATGCGTGCCGCGGAGCTCTTTAAAAAAAAGCATCTTATTAAATTTCCGTAACTCCGCTATTTTGTATTTTTTGTTGTTGAAAATTTACATTTTTTTAGTTCAATATATGACTAATAACATACTACATTATTATAATTGTATTCGCTTTTCTTCCAACAAAAAAAAATTCTTGAAAACTGGTCTTTTTTTTGGCGTTTACAGTGGCCTTACCCCTTAAGTAGGATTCCCCCTTAACAAAGAATTGTTATACGTACATATCTAGTCAACATGATATCTTTCGATACAATTTAATATTAACGTGTAATTTTTAATTTATTCTTCATTTTAATGTGTAAAAATAATTAATAAAGGGAAATTTTGTTTGTTCTTAAATTTTACTTATTTTCAAAAATTATTATAATTGTTTTATTTATTTATATTATTTAAGAAATTATTATTTGTCTTTTGTCTTTAATTCTAATTGGATTTTTGATAAAATTGAAAATTTTTTTAATTAATGTGAAAGTTACTTGAACTGTTTCTTTTTAAATTTGCAATATTTTTCTAAACACCATGTGAAAGAGCGATGCCTGAGCAATAAGAAATGTCCATTGACAAATTTTTTAAAATGCATTTTAACGTGTAAAAATAATATCGAACTTCAAGTATTGTCCATCTTATCCTTGAAGTTTGAAGCGTTTTTCTGAAACTTGTTGTTTTTGAAGTCCGTGTACGTCATAACTCAAAATCTACTGGACCAATCGTTCTGAAATTTTGTACAATACTATTTGACATAATTCTTCAGGTATCCCTGGGAGCTTTTTTTTATTTAAAAAATTACTAATTTTACAATAACGAATTAGTTAATTTTTTATTTAAAAAAAGTCTTTTGACTTCCAAGTATTACGAGAAATTGAAAAATAAGAAGAAATAAAAATCTTCCAGGGTTACCTGGATCAGATTTAACAAATACATTTTAATTTGTTTGTTTAAAAAGATTTTGTTGAGAATTACAGCGTACACAGCAAAACAACTTTTTTGGAGGAGCCTGATAAGATTCTCATTCATTCGTTAATTCTCAATATTTTGCCATGAAAATTTGGAAAAATATTGTTCAATTTGTGCAATATTGTATGAAAATTGATAAAATAAATTAACTCTCTCTGTATCGCCAAAAAAAATCATAAAAATATGCATTCTCTTCACCCAATTAACCTTACCCCCCTTTAATTTTAACTGCAGTAACTTTTATAGTAATATATTACTATAAATTTATAATTTCTATGTTTTAAATGTACATTGAAAAAAATGGTTTTGACACCTACTACAGAACTTTGTAGAAAAAGAATTGGAAACCACTCTGGTAGAAAATATTACATCGAAAATTAAATGTATTTAAATTTTTGACTCTCATAATACCTTGTAAAACCTTGTTAAAACATTTTAAGAAAATATTGTAAAACCTGTACGAACCTTATAAAAAATAGAACAAATCCCTGCTACAATCCCTCTTGAAAACTATTAGAAACCTAAGGGTGGCAGCGTTTTGCGCTTTGTAACTAGGTCATAAGTGCAAATATAGCGAACATACATCCCAGTAAAAAAAATTCGATACACGGACCGCGGAGTTCGTATACAAGCTCGGTAGCTCGTATGAGAAATATGAGAAAACTCTCATACGAGCCTTTTCCGTAATGAGAAGTGTATATAGATGCTTGTATACGAGGTGACTTTTAAAGCATTTTTCTTAATATAACACTATTTTAAAGTAAATGTAGATAATAGAAATGAATTTTCAAAGTAAAACGAAGCTAAATTTATAAAGGAAATGAAGTTTTAAGAAAAAAAGGATAATTTTGTTCAAAGAATTTATTCACACTGAAAAAAGGTTAGAATTTGATAATTGTTACTCTAACTTACCGACATTAGATATTTCTCGGATGCGGTAAGCACGATTTTGTATTGGCGGTAGAATAAATAAGTTTTTTTCATTACTAATTAATAATATATTACTATTTATTTATTATATAAATGTTCTTATATAAAATAATTAAATTTAATACAAAATCTGCTTACCGTATACGAGAAATATCTAATGTCGGTTAGTTAGAGAAACAAGGAATTATCAAATTCTAACCTTTTTTCAGTGTGAATAAATTTTTTGAACAAAATTATCCTTTTTTTCTTAAAACTTCATTTCCTTTATAAATTTAGCTTTGTTTTACTTTGAAAATTCATTTTTATTATCTACATTTACTTTAAAATAGTGTTATATTAAGAAAAAAGCTTTAAAAGTCACCTCGTATACAAGCATCTATACACTTCTCATTACGGAAAAGGCTCGTATGAGAGTTTTCTCATATTTCTCATACGAGCTACCGAGCTCGTATACGAACTCCGCGGTCCGTGTATCGAATTTTTTTTACTGGGATATATGAGACTCCGGATCTTAAAAGTGCACTTTTACTATTTAAAATCAATGCTGAAAGTGCCCTTTTAAGATCCGGAGCTTCATATCTCCATCTCTCTTACGCTTATTACCTAGTTACAAAATACAACACAAAACACTGTTAGGGGCCGTCCATAAACCACGTGGACACATTTGGGGGGGCGGGGGGGTGAATCAAAAGTCCACGTTTGTCCACGAAGGGGAGGGGGGGTGTTAAAGCAAATGTCAACGTGGACATATAATCAAAGATATTTCCAAAAAAGATATCTTAAGCTTAATCAGAATGATCATAAGTTTCAGTTAATCAATTTCCCTGACAATTTACTGATATTAAAATTAATTTCCCTGACAAAATTCTTTTTACAGGAAAATATGAATGTTTACGGAAAATGAGTAAAATTTATAATTTTAATTATTTTTTAAAATGACAATTATAACCCTTCCTGAATTCAATTATTTTCTACAATTCCCACCCAGTAAAAAAAAAGTATTGGAAGAGAGCGAATAGTATTGTCGGTGAGTTTCTGCCAATACGGTTTTCACGCGAAAACATATTGGCAGAAACTCACCGCCAATACTATTCGCTCTCTTCCAATACTTTTTTTTACTGGGCAACTAAACCTTCGTCTTTAAATCAATTAATTTAAATAATTTTCCGAAAGTTCTTCTAAAATTCTGTTATATTTTAAAATTATTTTTGAATTTGATTGATAAATTTTAATTAAAAATTTTTAACATGATTGTTTCCTCTAAAATGTTAAAAATAATTTTAAAATGTTATTTTTTTGTATATATTTGAATTTTTGAAAATATGTAATTGAGAATATTGAATTTTAAAAAATTAGAAGCTAATTTTCATTAATTTTCATTTTTAAATTTACCTTTAAAGATTTTTTATTCTACAAAAATTGTAACGAAAGACTTAAAATAAATTAATTATTTTCAATTAAATTTTACAAAATTTCAACTATTCAAAAAGATTTGTTTATACAGGGTGGCCATTTTTTTGTAAAAAAAAATTCACGGTCATTTCCTGGTCATAAATTATTTTCCCGGTCATAAATAATAACTCTGAAAATAAATTATTCCATGAAAGATTGAAAGAATTTCCTGATTTTTAGACAAAACTTTGACTTTTTCCTAAAACCTAAAAATATTTTAGTTTACTCTAAAAATAATTTTGAACTTAAATAGATTTTTTGAAATAAATATTTAATTATTATCCATTATTTTTCCATATAGTAGGTATTCAAATTTAAAAAAAATTCAAATTTTAAATCCTTTAAATTTGAATAATTTTTAAGAATTGCTACTGTAACTTATTAACAATTATTTTCAAAATTTCAATTCAATTATATTCTAGAAATAACTAAAATATTTCTAAAATCCACTTGTTTACAAGACAATTTCATGAAATTTTGAATAATTTAAAAATTTTTCAATTAAATATTAGGTACATATTTAAAAACATAACTAATTTGAAAAAAATGTGAATAAAAATATTTTTAAAAACTGACTTATTCAGAATTTTTAATTAAAATCTTTTAAAATTCAACTTTTCTAAAACTTAAATTTGAAATTTTTTAAAATTCAATCTATAATAATTATTAATTTAACATTCTAAAATACAGAAAAGTTTGCTTATCAATAATTGCAAAAAAAACTAATTGATATTAATGCAAAATACGATTTTTTAAAAATTTATTTTCTAAAGAAAGAAATTTTATTTATTTTTATATACATTATTTATTATTCTAAAATTAATTTTTATAAATTTCGTATCACTTTTGTTCTAATTAGTTCAAATTTTTAATAATTCTTATTTGTTTTGTTATAATATTATTGCAAACAAATTTTTAAATTGATTTATTTTTCACTATTCTATACGATGTGAAATTTTTTCTCATTGAAATTTTTTTGACAAGTTTAATTAAAATTATATTTTGTTTAATTATTGTTAGAAATAGAAAGAATTTAAAATTAAATTTAATATTTTCTTTTTCTAAATCTGTTACGTTGGACAGCAAAATTCATAATTTTCTTATAAATTCTAGAAATTGAATATTTTTATAGTACTTTTTATAAAATTCTCTGACAAAATATAAATAGATTTTATAGAAGATCGTTCAATCTTTTTTAATGAAATATAGTTAATACCTAAGTCTTGAAATAAATATTTTTATTTTTTCTCACAAAATAATGTGTGTTTTTAAAAAAAAATCCAAAATCCCGGTCAAGTTCAAAATTCATTGTCAAATCCCGGTTTTCCCGGTTTCCCGGTCCAGCTATAATTTATAGTTATTTTTCACATTATAAAAATCAAAATAACTTGTACTTTTTTTTTACTAAAAATTGTGGTATTTTGTCGCAATTATTTTAAATGAGTCGAAAAAAGTCACAATTTTCTTAATTTCCCCGACAAAATTTTTTCCTGACATTTCCCTTACTTTACTGACATTCTTGCTTTGAAATATGTTCAAAAATAATCTTTTTTATTTTTTAACATACAGGAGTAAAAAAAACTTATTTTTTTAATTTGCAATATCCACGTGGACAATTGTATAGGGGGGAGGGGGTTTGACAAATGTCCACGACTGTCCACAACGGGGGGCGGGGGGGTCAAAAATTGGTGAAAAATTGTCCACGTGGTTTATGGACGGCCCCTTATGTGACTCCAGCCAAAGTCTAAAAAATTCCTAAATTTTGTTAAGGTAGATTTTTAGCATCGCACTGCCGTGCTACAAAGACACGTTTTTTCTCCATGTAAGTGGACTGTTTCAAGGATGTACTGTATTTAATTCTACTGATAGTATAAGATACCTCGGTGGAAGATAATTTTGTTATAAAGAAAACTTCAAAACAATTGATGGTATTTTTGTTTCAAGAGGTGGCAGCACGTGGAAACCTACTGTTACACCCATTGGCTCCACTCTTCCTTCTCCAACGCCATCTATACCAGCAACTAACGTTTCTCCAGTAACAAAGACTTCTTTAGTATCGAAGAAAATCGATGAACCACTTATCGGAAGCGGTCACAATTTCAGTCCCAAGCCTTTTGTAAGTATCGAGGTATTACACAAAAAATTTTTAACAAAGAGCAATAATCTCAAAAAACCTTCTCCCTTCGGATTCTAGTTGAACGGTACTGGTGAAGGTTCAATAAAGTCCATAGTCAATAAACAGTACAACAGTCCCGTGGGCATTTATAGCGAAGAAACTATCGCTGAAACTCTTTCTGCACAAGCCGAAGTTTTAGCTGGAGGTGTTTTAGGGTGAGTTCTTTGAAAAGTAATTTTAGCAGATAATTTCTATAAAAAATTTCTTTTCTTAATTACTATGCTTATGTGGCATTCTACGTGTAGTGATCCGGGTTCAAATTTGAAATGCTTGGGATCAGGACATAAGTTTGCACAAACAGTAGTCCTTTTGGATGCCATTGAAAACACCAAATATTATTCATTTATAACAAATGTAAAAACTAGAGGTGGTCATACATAGTTTAAACTTTTTGTCTTACCTGGCATATTTCTAAAAAAATGTATAGGTCAAAACGTGGGAAAAGAACTTTTAACTGGTCTAATTATATTTTTTAACTTATGTATAGGTATAAATAATATACATGTAAAATTAAGAATAAGATTACATGAATTGAATTAATAAATCTTGAATCAATTGATCAATCTTGGAAAAGAAGTTTGAACTTTTTCTAATAAGTCGATATGGCCCATAAAAAGTTCAAACTTCTTTTTAGGGTTTCGTGGCCAAGGGCCAAAACCCTTATAGCGAGACTTCGGTGTCCGTCCGTAGTTCTTAAGTTTTAAGTTTTAAGTCTTATGTATTAAGTCTTATGTCTTAAGTCTTATGTCTTATGTCTTAAGACAACATAACAACCGTTGTCATGGCATCCGTTGCTATGTTAATGGTTGCTATAACAACCGTTGTTATGTTAATGGTTATATTGACATAACAACCGTTGTCGTGGCAACCGTTGATATAGTATAGATTGCCATAACAACCGCTGCCATGGCAACGGTTTTTTTGTCATTTTAGGCCACGAAACCCTATGATGTAGGCGCATTGCGCCTACTTCTCTGACTGATTTTTTTTAAAAAGAGTTCTGTCCTTACCAATGAACATACCTAATTGGGCGGTTAGACTTGAGATGGGAGCTCTTCGACCACTTCAACTTGAGCATAAGGTCTTGAAATACACTCTAAACTGGATCCTACACTGAAAAAAATACATGAGACATTTTCAACTACATCCCCTTAGTAGAGTAAAAAGTAATAAAACGAACTACTTTTTTAGTTAGTCTGGCTACTTTTTATACTTATTTTAACTGTTTTATGTACTTAAAAATTATTAATTAAATTAATGTAATTTTACAGTTAACTTTGTAACTGCAGGTATGTTATAGAAATGACTACAGAAAGTAGTAGATTCTACTACTTAAAGTAGTTCGATAGACTAATTTTGTAGTAGTTTTTACTTCTTCTAGGAGTTGAATTATTTTCCATGTAATTTATGTTATAGATTTTTATAGAAGATTATCAACTGTGAAAAGTTGTAAATGCAACTACTTTAAGTAGTAAAATTAACTACAGTTATCAGTTGAACTGTGTCTGGAATGCCTATAAGTATTAAGCAACTCATCGAAGCGGGCGAGCGTGGTTAGGTGGTTAGGTTATCGGTTTACGAATGTTTGGGTCGAGCGTTCAACTCCCGACGTTTAGAGATTTTTCTCCGTTAGGTATATAGACATTAAATAAATAAGGTATAGGTAAACAAAAGTGGGTAGGGGGAAATATAAAAAAATACAACTCGATAATATTTATAATAAATTATAAATAATTTTATTTTACCATTTTCAGTAGTTACTTTATTACTGAGTTATCTTAGTAACTTTAACTACACGGAGAAACTTTTTCTTCTAATATTAAATATATTTGGTTATCTTTATTCTAAAAGTACGTTAGAATGTGAGGATTTTTCGTGCGTTGTGCTAATAATTTCAACATTAATACGAAAATATGATAAGTTCGTTATATATTAAGCAACCTTCGGTGTACAAAAATTACTATCTGCATTAGAAATAGTCTTATTTTTCTTTAGAAAAGAATAAAATGCTAGTTTTTGTTTGTGAAATAATACGGTAATTCTAACCTTTTTTCCACATATAGATAGAATATATAACAGACATTCTAACGTAACATACCAATTTTGGAAGGACTGCGGGCGGACTTAACCGATTTCGCCCGAGCATCACCGAGTCCATCACCTGACGTCGCGAACTAACCCTAATGTTTTCGAAGTTGAAATTCACACGTGTATGAAAGAAAAAAACCTTTTATTAATAAACGTGAATGTCTCCTCATGCCAAATTAAATTCAAGAACTGTTCCTCAATATAACATAATTTTTTTCACGACTTTTACTTATTTACATAATTTGATTAGTAAGTTATTTTAAAAAATGCTCTCTCTCGAAGGCACATATTTTTCCACTCGTTTAATATATAAGGACGATTCAGCTGTGTACTTCTAACGAATCGTGCGATCTTTCGGTTTCCGTGACCAATCGTCGTGTCTTTACTTGCGTGTGCGTGTGTGCGTTAATAATATAGGTTAGGTTCTTACGTCGTGTTAAATATATTTACCTACAGTTACAGTGACATACACTAATGCCATCTACCATCAGATCCAAGTATCACTATCATCTCTATGAGTATCTATAGACAATTAATTTGTTGTGTTTCTTTTTAATTCATGGCTTTCCCAACTTTGCAAAAATTATTATTTTCTTTCTAAAACAACATACTAATTTTCGTTAGTTTCCTTATGAAGAACTGTAAAATATATACTGAATGAGTGTTTTTGATAGTCTCAATAGCAATTTCTATAACCTATGTCGTTTTTCCCTTGAATCTAACCTAACATACTAAAATGTCTCACCAGTTTTAAGAATTAGTGGTATTAAAAGTTTCTCCGTGTACATATCAGCAGTTAATTCTACTGCAAAACTGTCATTGGTTCCTATTTAACTAAGAAAAGTAGTTAATGCAACTGTATTATCACTTCATTCAACTACATATCTGATAATTAATGTAAGTTCAAAATTATCTTTGGGGACTTATTGAACTAAGGAAAGTAGTTAAAAAGTAGTCAAATCTACTAAGAATTTTTTTCAGTGTACACGGAGAAAAAGGAATAGTTGACACATCCAGATACATGGATATCACAGCTATATTATATTGAAAAATACAGGATATCCATAGTTAAGGTTGCTGCGTCCATATTCTATGGCTGGCTATATATTGTTGGAATAGCAAAAGATCTATGGTTGGGTGATCCATAGTAATGGAAATGGGAAACGAAAAATTTGAATCACTCAATTAGTTAAATTCAATGTCACTTGAGATATTTTATACACATTTTTGTTAATTAATACACACCACTTATTGAATAACCGCATATTAACGAAATAAATTATTAACCGATGGGGGGAGACACGAACCCTAGACCTAACGCATACTAAACACTAACGCTATCCACTACACTATACACACAACTACAATATTTGAGCATATAATATTCCTTATATACTCTACACATATTTCATGAAAATGAATTTACATAAAAACTAATAGACAATAACGATAATAAATAATAAACAATTATAACACTATTTATACACAATAAACTCACAACGTGATTATATAGACGTGACAGGAAACCGAAGCCCAACCATGCCTATGGATGTCACATCCATATTTGATTCAACAATATAATATGGCTCCCTCATCCATTGAATATGGAATGTGCTTCCATTCTGAAAGTTGTCTCTTCCATTGAATTGGATAACACAACAATATTCTGCTCAACAATATTTTTATGGATATCTCTTCCAGACCTTTTCTTTCCGTGTAAGGATCTCTCGCATGAACAGTTCTAGATACCCCAGACCGTGTTTCGAAAGACTTAGAGCTCTATCGATGTATCGGAATATCGCACCGAAAGACTTTTCGTTTCAAAATTTAATATAATGTATGTATATGTTCCTTGCCAATCTTTAGTATGAACCATATTAATACGTTGATTAATACGTTGATACGTTCATACACGGAAAAAAAAGGTCTGGAAGAGATATCCATAAAAATATTGTTGAGCAGAATATTGTTGTGTTATCCAATTCAATGGAAGAGACAACTTTCAGAATGGAAGCACATTCCATATTCAATGGATGAGGGAGCCATATTATATTGTTGAATCAAATATGGATGTGACATCCATAGGCATAGTTGGGCTTACAATTCATGCTATGGATTTTCACATATGGCTGTCTCATCCATATAAACTTTGGTTGGGAGATCCATAGTTAGTTCAAAATTTCGATACATGTTGCGCGCAATTCATTATCATGGCATCCATTTAAAAATGGTCGTCTCAATTTGTCCGTCGCTTCGGTTTCCTGTCACGTCTATATAATCACGTTGTGAGTTTATTGTGTATAAATAGTGTTATAATTGTTTATTATTTATTATCGTTATTGTCTATTAGTTTTTATGTAAATTCATTTTCATGAAATATGTGTAGAGTATATAAGGAATATTATGAGCTCAAATATTGTAGTTGTGTGTATAGTGTAGTGGATAGCGTTAGTGTTTAGTATGCGTTAGGTCTAGGGTTCGTGTCTCCCCCCATCGGTTAATAATTTATTTCGTTAATATGCGGTTATTCAATAAGTGGTGTGTATTAATTAACAAAAATGTGTATAAAATATCTCAAGTGACATTGAATTTAATTAATTGAGTGATTCCAATTTTTTGTTTCCCATTCCCATTACTATGGATCACCCAACCATAGATGTTTTGCTGCTCCAGCAATATACAGCCAGCCATAGAATATGGATGCAGCAACCTTAACTATGGATATCCCGTATTTTTCAATATAATATGGCTGTGATATCCATGTATCTGGATGTGTCAACTATTCCTTTTTCTCCGTGTACGATTAAGTAACATAAAAACATTGTTTGTCCCTGTTTGAAATGATCATACTAACTTTTGAAACTCAAAGTCTTTCAGTGCGGTTTAACTGCTTCACTCGGTTGAGAGTTTCTTTTTTCGAACCACAAGGCATGATCGATTGTTGGCAAGATCTGACTGTGGACTCAATTGCAAGCCTTAGAAAACCATGTCCTAGAGGGTTGCAAGGTTATTTCTTTAATATGCGGTTATTAAATAAGTGATGTGTATTAAATACAAAAAATGTGTATAAAATATCTTAAGTGACATGGAATTTAATTAATTGAGTGATTCCAATTTTTTTGTTTCCCATTTCCATTACTATGAATCACCCAACCATAGATCTTTTGCTGCTCCAACAATATAGAGCCAGCCATAGAATATGAATGCAGCAACCTTAACTATGGATATCCCGTATTTTTCAATATAATATGGCTGTGATATCCATGTATCTGGATGTGTCAACTGTTCCTTTCTCTCCGTGTATTACATGGTCTATTTTCATTGTTGTAGATATAATTTGATGTTAGTTTATCAAGTCCAATAATTAAAATATAAAATATTTTCACGCATGTTCGGGGCTACCCGACAAATTGTTGAAGGTTGGGATTTTAATACTCATAATTTTCCTTATTTCTTTCCTCAAAGGTTTGTTTATTTTACAAATGAATTTATGCTACAGATTGAAAGAAGCATTCTGTTTGACATACAAATATTTTTATTAACAACCAAAAAATATGGAAATAAATTATTATTTACCTAGAAGCTTAAGTGTCCGGGGATACACAAATCTCCCCTAAGTGCATTTTCCTATAAACAAATTTTGTGTTCAATTCTTTTAACGCAATTCCTGCAGCTATTTTTAATCAGTTTTTTTCAGAACTTTTTTATCTCATTTGTTTAATTCTTTTAACGTAATTCCTTCAGCTTTTGTTTAATCAGTTCTTTTCAAAACTTTTTTATCTCATTTGTTTAATTCTTTTAAAATCCTGCAGCTTTTTTCAATCAGTTCTTTTCAGAACTGAATTACAATAAAATAATAACTTTTCAATTGTAATAAATATAGAAAGAAATAATTAATTGACCAGTGAAAAGTTCTTGTCCCTTGTTTTAACTTATACATTTAATTTGTTGTAAATAAAAAAAAGAGATACGTATTTTTTTATTATAATTTTAATAAATATTTAATGGTGCCTCAATGTACGTCAAATTTTACAAAAAACCCTTTTTTGGAAATTTTTTATAAAATATTCGAACACCAATATTTTTTGACCGGACTACTTTACTTTTCTTCAGATATATTCAAGAAAGAACATGTAATTAATTATTTAAAAAATTGTTCTTGTTTACTATATTTAATAAAACCTCAAATACTCCATAAATGCAAAACAATGTAATATATTAAAAAATTGCTTATTATGAACAGGTCTACGTTATGAATATAGTTCTAATAATATATCTCATATACGTTCTATTGTCTTACTTATTTCATTCTTAAATGACTTTTGGTATAAATGAGTCTGCGTTTTTTGTGGTTAAAAGAATTTATGTTATTATTTAAATGTAGAGCGAAGTTAATTTGAGTTAGCATTTTTGATCCATGATGTCAAGTGAAGAAGTTTTTCTGGTTGGAGTTATCGACAATCAAATTATAGGTAGTAAATTGCCATCAAAGCGAAATTGTCTAAGTGTTTTATTTTACAACATGAGAGTTTCTCAAATGAACCAGCGTGATAGTGCCGCTCTTGTCATTGAAAACAAAAATTTTAATTACCAAGAAAGAAAAAGTGAAGTTGAGGACAAGAAAGAGATTTCAAGAGATGAAGAAGATCTTACAGGTAAGTTAATAAACGAAATAAATTAATAATTTTATGATTTTGCAAATTAGAGTTTGATATAAATTTTTCTTTGTTAGAAGATCAAGAAATAGTTTCTACTTTGAAATCGATTAATTTAAATGAGGATGAGCTTTTGGACAAGAGCAATTCGAGTCTTGAATCGGATGCAACATCAACTTTTTCACTTTCATTCAAACCGAAAAGAGGAACGCGACATATTTTAACTGAAAGACTTTGTGCTGCATTCGACAAGTGTAAAGTTAGTGACAGAGATGTTGCTCACATTTTAATGGCTTGCGTAATTGCTCTTGATTTAGATCCGAGTGAATTTATTATAAATCGATCATCAATTAAAAGAAAAAGAGAAGAATTTCGTAAAGAAAGTGCAATCAAAACACAGAATGAATTTATGAATTCAAATACAGAGTTTGTTGTTGTTCACTGGGATTCCAAGATTTTACCCGATTTAAGTGGAAAAGAATCTGTAGACCGCCTTCCTGTAATTGTAATGTCTCAGGATAAAGAACAATTGCTTGGAGTGCCTAAATTATCTTCTGCAACAGGAGAAGAAGTAGCTTGTGCTGTTTATGAAATATTAATGCAATGGTCGTTAGAGAATAAAATCCAAGCATTAGTTTTTGATACGACGGCTTCTAATTCTGGTCGTTTAAATGGTGCTTGTGTTCTTCTAGAGCAAAAACTAAATAGAGATATTCTCTTTTTAGCTTATAGACATCACATCTACGAAATCATGCTTGCGAGTGTTTTCGAAGAACCAAAACTTTCTTTTCAGACTGGCCCAGACATTCAAATTTTTAAAAAATTTCAAAAAATTGGACAAAAATCGATAAAACTAAATATTCTACTTGGAATTCAGACAATGATGTATGTCAAACATTACGTGACGTTAAAGAAGATGTTCTCTCCTTTGCCACAGGAACCACCAAAATTTCAAAAAAATCTATTATTCTGAATTGACTTCACAAAAATATGAAACGCGCATTCAAAAGAATCAGAATCTACAGCAAATCAGTAGAAATTTCTATTCCACTGAATTGACTCACTACCACTCAAGATTCCACAAGAAAGTGAGGTTAGGTTTCAAAATTTGACGTTAAACATTGAACACATTAAAATTCCTTTCAGTAAGAGCATTTTATATTTTATCGTAAGCACTTTGTGTTTTTTAACCATATTTTCACTAGTTTTAATATTTAATTTTAATAGTTTAGCACTGAAATTACAATGAAATTCACACGACGCGAAACATAACTGTCACTGCGTTTTATTTTAAGACAATAATTAGAGGAGCTCCTACAGACAATTGGAAATATTAGGCTTTTCCAAATTGTTTGTCAAAAGTTGTATTCATTTTAATGCGCTTCTGAAATTCGAAGCAGTCTTTTGAGAAGAATAAATATTTCAGATTTACTCGTCGAACATTCTATTCTTTTGAATTGACTACCTAGAATCGTTAGCAGTCAATTCAAAAGAATAGAACTTCATATTTTTTTCAAGAACTTGCAATACCATAAAACTTTGCGCATTAGGAAAAATAGAAAATTTGAATTCTTTTCTATCTCCCGATCGACGAGAGCAATAGAGAAGAATTGATTTTTCTAAAATTTTGATGGTTCCCGAGGAATAGAGCTTCGAGGTAAATTCGCGTATTCAGAATAATTCAAAATTCTCGTTTTCAAGCATATATTCTGAAAATTGAATTCTTTTCTATTCTACGCTTCTTACCGGGTAGTTATCATTTTCTTAGGAGAAATCCCACCAAATGGTATTCGATTTAAATGTCCTGGAGCTTATCACAGAGCAAGATGGATGGCGAAGGCTATTTATTGCTTGAAAATATTTTTATTTAGGGAACAGTTCCAGATAAATAAACATGAAAAAAAGCGATAAATGAAATTTGTTGCTTTGTGATTACATGTTACATTCAAGCATGGTTTTGTACAACAAATGCTATTGAAGCTCCATTGACTGATTTCAAATTTTTGCAAAGCTTAGAAATGTATAAGAAACATAACAAAATAATTGCCGAGAAAGTACAAAAGAAATTTTTAAATCATTTGTGGTATTTAAACGAAGAATGTGCTGCAATGTGCTTGTTTGATGACAGACTTGATAATCAGAAAAGAAAATGCATTGCTAATAAAATCATAGAAAACGAAACTGATGAAGACTGTAATATCGAAATTCAAAAAAAGAAAATGTTGTCATTCAAAGAACTTGATTTATTTCTTAAGTCAGATTTTCCAGAAAATCTAATTACAAGTGGATCAAAACAGCTGTTTCAGAGATTTAACATTCCCACAGATTTTTTATATCAAGATCCTTCGTTATGGAAAAATCACGAAAGCTATTTGAAAGGACGTAGAATTTTCGCATGTCTGAAAGTAGTAAATGATGTAGCAGAGCGTGGTGTAAAACTCATAGAAGATTTTAATAGCAATTTTACTAAAAATGAAGATCAAAAACAGTATTTACTACAGGTATTTACTTATCTGAATTATAATATATTTAATATTAATTCACTATATTAACTGTACTTCTGTGCATTATATAGGGGAGAGTAGGCTACATTGAACCAGCGTCAACAGTGAACCACTTCAATTTTCTGAGAAATGACTGAGTAAAATTTTTTCCTATTCAATATATAAGTTAGTTTTACCAAAGCAGACTATGTCCAAAAATTTCCGGCACGTAGGTTTATTATTTACAAAGGAAAACTAAAAAAAACTGTTTTTCACGTACAAAACAAAAAATTTTGTGGAATTATAATGAAGTTTTTTTATTGAAATAGGAAGTTTTAAAAATTAGTTAACTTGTGATTTATTTCGCTTAGGGTGTCAACTTCAATATTTCGATGTGATAAAGAATTTTAAACTTTACATAAATTTATTATAAACCATTTTTGTTGTGAATGTCATGTGTATACAGTGAGTGCAACATGATTAAACCACCCGAAAAAGCAAAGAATTTTCAATTTTAAGAGTGGTTAAGTTGTCTGCTCTACTAATTAGTAAGAAAAATACTGGAAGACATGCTTTCATTACAATTGAGTGCTTGGATACAACAAGGAGACGTACGCTCGGCGAGCCGCTTTAAAGTCAGTCAAAGGTACCGTAAAGTGTAAAAAATGAAAATTCAAAATTTTGAATTTTGAAAACTGCCATCTTATAGGAAATAAAAATGCGCATCTTTTTTTTCTTTGAAATTTCTTTGAATAATTAATATTTTTATATGATAATGGAAAAAATGTGATTAATTTTCAATGTTAAATTTCATTGAATTTTAAAATATAAATCGTCGTATCTCCGACAAAAATGAATGAATTCTTTTGATTTTTGGTATACAAATGCATTTGGACCTATAGAAGACGACAATATCACGAAAATGTTAAAAGCAATTAATTGTTTATTGATTTTTAATTGTTAATACTGACCGGTCAAAAATAATTTTTTCTTATCTTTGGCTGCAAAAAGTATGCGGGGAACTTTAAAATTCAAACAACTTCCAGTGAGACATTTGTTTATTACGATGTGAAGAAGTTTTCTGTAAAATTGCAGAAAGATTAGTTTTATATTTACAGAAATACAATAGTTTTAAGAAAAATGCTCGCGCCGCCAACGATCCCTACCGCACAGATTTTAAGGTTAGTTGCACAGTAAAGTTTTATTTATATATAAATATATATGTGTAATATTTGCATTGAATTATTTATTAACTATTACATACTATGTATACAACATAGGTATAAACTTTTTTAATAATTTTGTAAAACATTATGTGTATGAATATAAATATTACAAATAATTCTAGCAGTATTTAATTAAATTAAGATTAATATCTGTGTTAAAAGAAATGTTTTTATTTTAAACATTATTAAATTTATAAAACGTTTTTAGATGTTAATATTATTGTTTAAAAACTAGGAAAAATTTTTATTTTAAACAATTTTTGACAATTGTGATATTTTGAACTATTATATTTTAATAGATATTATTAGATTATACTAGATTCAACATAGTATGTAATTAAAAAGGACATTAAGTGTTGTTGCAGCATATTGAGTAATAGTTTTAATACATTATAGAGTCGATAAAAATTGAGTTGTAAATAAACGATATACTAACAAAAATAAATATCAGAAATAATCTTAATTTAATTAAATATTGCTAGAATTATTTGTAATATTTTTATTCATACACATAATATTTTACAAAATTATTAAAAAAGTGTATACCTATGTTGTATAGTATGTAATAGTTAATAAATAATTCAATGCAAATATTACACACATATATTTATACATAAATAAAACTTTACCGTGCAACTAACCTTAAAATCTGTGCGGTAGGGATCGTTGGCGGCGCGAGCATTTTTCTTAAAACTATTGTATTTCTGTAAATATAAAACTAATCTTTCTGCAATTTTACAGAAAACTTCTTCACATCGTAATAAACAAATGTCTCACTGGAAGTTGTTTGAATTTTAAAGTTCCCCGCATACTTTTTGCAGCCAAAGATAAGAAAAAATTATTTTTGACCGGTCAGTATTAACAATTAAAAATCAATAAACAATTAATTGCTTTTAACATTTTCGTGATATTGTCGTCTTCTATAGGTCCAAATGCATTTGTATACCAAAAATCAAAAGAATTCATTCATTTTTGTCGGAGATACAACGATTTATATTTTAAAATTCAATGAAATTTAACATTGAAAATTAATCACATTTTTTCCATTATCATATAAAAATATTAATTATTCAAAGAAATTTCAAAGAAAAAAAAGATGCGCATTTTTATTTCCTATAAGATGGCAGTTTTCAAAATTCAAAATTTTGAATTTTCATTTTTTACACTTTACGGTACCTTTAACTGACTTTAAAGCGGCTCGCCGAGCGTACGTCCCCTTGTTGTATCCAAGCACTCAATTGTGAACGAGATAAATTTAAACTGTCACTTTTGCTACCTAACCTGACATCGAAATATATTAATCTCCTATATTAACAAGTAATAACAATTAAATAACAATTTTCTATTTTTTTGAGTGGAAAACAAGATTTTTTTACAATGTGCAAGTGGAAATATTATTTTTGAAGTAAATTGTAGTGTTTTATTAGAGGTGGTTCAATGTAGACACACATCCTTCAAAATAAGAAAAGTGTAACTGGTTAGAAAAAAATTAAATTTCATTATTTAATCATAATAATTTGAGTATTAACTAAAGGAGTACTTCAGTTTTATTTTTATACAAAAACCTGATCAAAATTTGTAAAATTTAATCAGTTCTTGGACTTTATAAAAAACCTGGTTCAATGTAGCCTACTCTCCCCTATTAGAAAGGAGAACTATTATACAGTTATATTTATTTCTTTTTAAATTCTTGGTACAAAATTCGTTTTCAGGTTGTCCAGAAATATCGAAAAAGGTTTCCCAGTTACAATAAGTCAGCTTTGAAAGATTAGAAATTTAAACAAAACAAAGAAAAAAAATAACAACAATAACAGATAATATTTTTAGTATTCAATAAATTATTCAGCTTATGTAAGCCTTGAATATAAATAATTCAACCAATTGTGAAAAAATATTTCACATTAAATTAAAACCAGTTAATCTTTTAGTTATTTTGACAATGTAAATTTGTAAAATTATAAGAGCATGTTGTATCTCTTAGAACATTTCGAAAATTGTTTACAAAAAACAATATTTTGTTTAAGTAATTATTAAAATCATTACATATATTCGATAGCTAGCCTTTAATATTAATTGGTAAAATTTTTATAGGAGAGAGTCTCCAGTTGTGAGACACCTCCAGTTGTGAGACAGTCAATTTTTTTTAACATGCAATATTAAAAAGACGATTGGTTTATATAAAAACATTTCTTTTTATATAAGCCAACTTTTTCGTGTACGCCGAAGCGGATATATAAACTGTTTTTGTTAAATACCAACACTGTGTGTGATAATCGACTAAAAAGCGTTTTTTCAATAAATGCAAAGTACTTTTTTTCCAAGTTAATTAATTGGAAAAGGTAAATGTAATGCATTTTCTGTTAGTGTTTTCCTTATATTTTGTGATGCAATATTGCATTGTTCCAATCTACGGTTGAAAATAATTTAATTTTCCTTTTTCAAAATAGCGCTAATTTCTGGGTGTGAGACACAGCATATCACCAGTTGTGAGACGGTGTCAACACCCATCTGGGCAGCATAAAAAATACGACTTTGCAGGCATACTATTTAAATGTTGTTTTGATTTTTTGTCTAGTATTTTGGGCATGTCAAGTGGAAAAAAGTCAATTGATTCAGAAGAAATCAATTTTAATGCTCTTGTTGAAGCTATTAAATTGTGTTTATTTCATAGTCATATTTTGGCGAATAAATATTATTATATAGTATATAATAATATATATTATTAATATATTTAATTATTTCTACTAAACATAACGTTTT
Organism: Leptopilina heterotoma; assembly: GCF_015476425.1. Lineage (NCBI taxonomy): Eukaryota > Metazoa > Arthropoda > Insecta > Hymenoptera > Figitidae > Leptopilina > Leptopilina heterotoma. The sequence continues at coordinate 430,801 of NW_025110941.1, read as the reverse complement.
ATGTCAAACTTATTAAATTTTAGCAATTTTTAATGAGTGTCTCACAACTGGAGACATTTTTTTTTTGACAAAAGCGATGTGCTCGGAAAATGTATCGTAAAATTTTTTGAGTTCATCGAAACACTGTACTTTCTTTTAATAAAAGTTGCGTATTTCTGTTACCTTTCGAACGGTGTATTTTATTTACAATTTCGTTTACCCGTTTACAATTTACGGGTCAAAAATGAAACCCGTCTCACAACTGGAGACTCTCCCCTTTATAATGAAATTAATTTATTTATGCAGCTGCCTAGATATCTACTAAGAATATTAATATGAAATTATGATATTTTGTTTAATAAGTTATTTACAAAATTGTATCACAATTAATATTTGTTCATAAAAATTTTGAGCAATTTAGCATTTACTTTAAGAATGGTTTTCTTATTGTTCAATAAGTGTTAAAATAGTTGAAAATTAACAATTATAATTTGTTTAAAGAATTTTGAATAGTTATGTAAATACAAATAAAAATACTTTTTTAGCTAAGAAGAGCAAATTCTACTAAAGAAATCAAGAACAGATAAATAATAAGCAATTTTTCAATGTATTACATTGTTTTTTTATTTAGAGGGTATTTGAGGTCTTATGAAAAATAGTTAACAATAAGAAATTTTTAGAAATATTATTGCTTGTTTTTTATTGAATATTTCTGAAGAAAACTAGAGTGGTCTGGTCAAAAAATATTGACTTGCAGGCAAACCTTTCGTTAATATGTCCCTAACAAAAAATTGTATTTAACGTTTATATGCTTTAATATACGATGTTCCCAATTGTGAAGCTAATGAATCACAATTGGCTTTGAGAACACAATTGGCTTTATCTTAAAGTCACCAAACAAGTTTTTAACCACTCTAATTCCATCTAAGCACTGACAAGAGCTACGTACTCCGCCCCGGTGAGAACAAAACTACCGTAGTTTGTTTCCTGATTTAGAAAAATTCCTTCCTTGCTCTTCTGAATTTTGATTTCAAGAAAGTAGTGAAGCTCTCCCAGATCATTCGAATGAAAAACGCAACTCATCAAATACAACATCTCTTCCAGTTAACACTTTCCATACGTCCGAACACCAGAGACGATATCTATTAGGACAGTATCCATGCATAAAACATTGCTTAGTCTGAGTATCGAATTTCCCAGAATTTATTTCCTTTGGAAAATGCAAAAATGCTACTTCATTCAAATACTTTGAGTTTTCCGAAATTAGGCTTCTCTCCATACCACATTTCCGCTGGTGGTACTTTATTGTTCAACGCACTAGTAGGACTTCGATTGATGAGACCGCGCCGACTCCGACCAAAACATTTTGATCAATTTTGAATTTAACAGCATTCACCGAGCTTTCTTGATAATCGTTCTGTTCATGCTCTCAGGAACAGCGTTTTGCTAAGGGGTGTACCGAATCGTGAGTGCGAATTAAATTTCATGTTCCTCAAAGTGATGTTTTATTTCATTTGAGACATACTCACCGCCATTGTCACATCTAAAACGACTAATCTTTAAGTTGAAATGAGATGTTACCACAGCTTCACAGAGAAAAACTGAACTCAAAATGAGTCGTAAAAGTGACTCATTATGAGCTGCATCAAAAATGAACCTCGCAGATGGCGCCACGTTCTATGTCATTTAACATAGACTCATTTTGAGTTGCAACAAAAATGAGTCCGATTTTTTTCTGTGTTCATACATTTTGAAATATCGAAACACTTCAGACTTGACAAGTTAAATATATGCAACTGTAAAATGAGTATAGTCATCAATAAATGTCAGCACATTTCTATTGCTGTAATGCTATTCAACATTAATTGAACCAAGTAATTTAGTTAATTAATTAATTAATTAATTTAGTTCTATTTTTTTTTAATTATTTAAATCACTGTGTACTCTTTGCAAAAGACTATGAGTCTTAGTTCTTTCCTGCTGATGAGCTTGCTGTGTCTGTTTTCCTTCAATGCATTCTTGACAGATTTTAGAGATACCCAAACATCTATGCCACATTTCAGCGTTTCCAAGTGATGAAAACAATTTGATATTTGCTTTCTGTCATATTTTCGATGAGCAACAGCAACGATTTTATTTACCGTAAGACTTAAACCCTTACCATCTACAAAAAGACTTTTAAAACCATTCATGTCTAATTTTCAAATAGACAACAAATTTTTTAACTCCGGAACTAACAAAACATTTTTAATAAATATTTATTGTCTCTTAACATTATCAACAATTGATGAAAATCTAATATCTCTAGTTATTGTTGATTCAAGAATTTGTCCGGTTTTTGCTACTTTAATTTTAACTGATTCATTCAACATTCTAATATTAATTAAAAAATCATCTTTGCTCACCATGTGTTCAGAAATACCTGAATCCAAATATCAAGTTATACAATCAGACTTGTTACCTTCCAAAACATATTTACTGTTTGTTTACAATTTCACAACTTGGACATAAACAAAAAATATGGAAACTCTAGATTACAAAATATTTGTTTGCTTATTTTTATTTTTGTTTATTTTCACCTAATGTTTTTAAATTTCTGAAATGATAGTCAATTCTAGATTTTAGTCATAGTCAACGCATAAAAATATATCGAAAAACACAAAAATTGTAAAACATATTAACCAATGTAGACTTAAGTAATATAATAATATAAGGTAATATTTACTGCATTATCTCATTCTAGGGTCAATTTTAAGAAAAACGAAAAGAATTATAATGCTGAGAATAGTGAAGTCTTTAAGATGGTCCAAGAGGCGGATAAGGAACCAAAATCACCTGAACCTGGTTAGTTACAAATTTTCCAATAACAAATTTTTATTTTATAGGATATTTTAATTATTTTTTTCATTTAGCCTCCTAGTCTTTCATAATTAAACATTTGTAAACTTTAACTAAATTGGTGTGAAAACTCTTTCGTAAGTAATCGCAAGCACGTCGATGGCCTCTTTTGAAAATATAGTTGACCTACCAGTACAAAGCGGAGCAGTATCACCCCCATGTCCAGCAATAGCGGGTTTAAGACCAGTCACGGCGCCAGAAACAAAACTACAACCAACAACTCCTCAGTCAAGTTTGCCTCCAGGACAGAACATATGTGCCGACTGTGAGAGACTTATTGTGTAAGTCCATCATTGAGTGAGCCAAGCAAGTGAAGTTCCTGGCTCTGAACAACGTCTACAACATCAACAAAGACATACAAAATTTTAAATTATCTTAAGTAATAGACTGAGATAATAGCTAATTTCATTTGAAGACCAAGAAAAGTCTAAAAATTACTTTTTTCTGAGAATTAGGTGGAATTAGATAATATTTTATGGGAATTTAGTAAATTCCTCTCAAGTTTTAAATATTAGTTATAATAGATCGAAGTTCAACATTTCTTTCGTTACTTTAGTTCATTCACGGACGAAGATTTACTCCTCGGCGAGCCACGCGGTTGGCGGAGAAGCAACTATACCGAATTCAGCGACATCTCTAAATCAATCACTGGGTCTGCGTCAGACAATTTTAAATTACCACAAAAGCTTTTCACTTCAAGAAATTCAGAAGAAAGAGCGACAACAAGAATATTCATCCTCTTCGTTTACTTCTTCTGATTCACCTACTTGTTACAACTGTGACAATGGGATTGTGTAACTATATAGCTAAATGAAACAAATAATCGTCTTTTAATTTCTTCTATATTTTTAGTTACTTTTAATTACACATAACATCTAAAAATTTTCAATAAAAATTCAAGATGTTCCTTCAAAATGATCGATTAAATGAATTTTTCAAAAGTAGTATTCGCATCATTATCTGAATAAACAGGACATCAGATTGAAGAAAAAAGATTCTGAAGATATGTGTCTAATTCTCTTGCATTTTGCACAAACTAGGAGAATTTTATAGTTATTTTACAGTACAGTAAAATTATCTTTTAGAACATTATTTTTAATCGAAATTAAATCCATTCAATAGTGTAATTATTAGTTCAAATCACACTGTCAATTAAATTGCCAAAATGACTCAAGGATGTTGCATTCTTGGCTTAGAACGGATATTGTTCTTCAGCCAAAAGGAAGTGGAATCGAAAATTTTTATCGATGCACCTGTCAATTTTAGCAACATAAACAATGGATAATAACCTTGTCTGTAAATACATCCTTGAATTATTTTTCTTTGCTCTAAATCCCTGTTTTTAATTTTCCGGCTATTGATGTTGGAAACTAATTTTTCTCACACTTTTTCTCGTAAACTCAAAATCTTTGATTTTGCTTTCTGGAAAAATACACTGAATTGTTTCGATTTACTTATAATAAGTGTCAACTACAGTTTTTCTTACTTCATTCTTCCTCCTTGTCGTTTCTTAGAAATTTTATTATATGAAATTCTTTTCTCGATGTATAAGGCGTTGTTCTTGGCTACAGGAGTTTTAAATCGCTTTCTATCTATATTATTTCAGGGTTCCTACAGAACCTTTTTCATTCAAATATTGGAAAAGGCATGAAATTTTATAAAGTTTTTACTGCATTCAAATTTTAAATTAATTTAAATTCCATGAAAATTATATTCAAAATTTAACTGGAATTATTTAAAAAATGACCTGTGAAGCATGGAATTTTGAATTAAGTTTTTTGTAGGAACCCTGTATTTATTTTTTGTTGACTGTTTCGAAAATTTCCATTAATTAAAAATAATTAATGGCTTTCTTTGTTTTTTAAGCACTGGACACTTCTTAATTTTGTTTATTTTACAGAGGTGTCTTCGTCAGAATTAAGGACAAGAATTTACACGTGGACTGTTTTAAGTGTTCAACTTGCGGCACATCACTGAAAAATGTTGGGTACTACAATATTAATGAGAAACTCTATTGCGATATACATGCGAAAATGGTAGCTAGGCAACAAGCACCATCTGGACTTTCACCAGTCACTGTATCTTCGTAAGTAAATAAATTTTTTAATATTTTTAAGTGACTATAATAAATTACTAAATTAGTAACATATAGGGTCAACAAAGCACCAGCAGGAACCATATCAGCAGCACTCTCTAACATTGGGCCTCTTTCACCATCTCTCAGCAATCATGGATCATCACCACAACTTTACCCGGTTAGTTTTTTTTAAAGTGATTTTTTAAATCTTGATACAAGAGTAGAAGTATGGCTACTTTGTAACTTTTATTGAACTTTAACATATTGAAAGGCTCGCTTCAATTCTTTATTTTTGCCACATGAGTGTCAGAAAGAATTCAGATAAAAATTTAAAAAGTAAAAATGAAAGATTCTAGAAATCAAGTCTGTTTATTAATATTAACACTGTGTGTTTTGTGCGCTACTAATCGCTTTTACAGACATGCTATCAACTCAACTCCGACCCAAGGCTATCATACCAAGTCGAGTCAAAGAGTAATGGCTACTCAGGACATAACGAGAGCAATGGAACATCGACAACTTACACGAGCACCATAACCATCCAGACTGGTGTCAATGAGGTCTGCAATGTCGACGGCGAGCTCGACTATAATCGTAATCCTACTAACTCTAAAGCACGCCTGAAATCAGACCAAGTCGATGAATTCCAGTTTGACCCTTTCATTTCAGAGGACAAAAGTTTCAAAAATGATTCATACAATACTCAGAAGTCCAGTTATTCCCACTTGGACAAGGTGAATAACATAGTAGATATAACTTCACTAAGGTCAAACCTTGAATTCTTTTCTCATTAAATGTTTTAGAATTTGCACATTTTCTAATATTTAGAAACTTCCAGGAAATATTTATCTTCATTCTCAAAATATACTCCATTTTCTAATCCCCAAATACAGTTTTACTGTCTTACTTCTTCTACCTTTAATTTCTTTTATAGTCACGGTTTTCGTCTAAACAGAAAACTCGTCGTACATTTTTAACATTACTCATAGTACTTCTATAAAATGAATTTTTAAATCATATTCAATTTCCTCATTCTTTCCATTTTAAGGCAGACTATTCATCGGTTTAACTTTAATCATCACAGTTGTTAATCCCTAGAAAGAACATTTGTTTAATGCATGACTAATTACATTTTGCTTGCATTCCTCTGTCGAAATTATAGTTATGCGTGGCACGTGACCATTGTGTATCATCTGTTTTGCAGCCCACCCATCTTGGCACAACAACCGTTGATTCGCCTAGCTTACGTCCAGTCCAGGTAACGTCTTCGTTCGATCAATACCATTCATCTAATCCGTCTTCGGACACGCAGTTCAACTTCGGTACGCAATTATCAAAAGATAGTTAATAGTGTGATCTCAACTAGATTTTCCTTCATCCAATTTAAAGAAACTCATTGAGTTTGTGTGCATTTAGCTTGAAATGTTGTGAAACTAGTGCAATGTATCATAGTCGTGAATTAAAATAATCTGGAACAGAAGACAAATGTTTTTCAAATTCAGACGAAGAAGAATTTTATTCCTTTTACTTTCTAAGCGGAAAATTGACTTATTTAATGTGCGAAGTTGAACGAAATTTAATATACCATAAAATATTACTAATTCAGTGATCTTTTCATCAGGCTCCAACATCTAACAACATCGGAGGCGCAAAACTTTACGGAGGGTCCAGCATTAACACACCAACGTACAATTCCGCAAGTTGCACTCTTCCACGACAACAGAGTCATAACGTGACTGGTGAGTCAAGTATTATATAAGCAATATTATGAACCTCTTATTTTTTATGACAGTGGTTTAAGTTGAGTATTTTAAAACTTTTAAGAATGGCGAAATACTTCATCTATTATTCTTTAAAATTATGTATTTTTACGACTTTTATTCATATTTCAAACTAAAATAAACTTAACCTTGAATCCGATTCTTGTGAATAGGTCGGTTATACACCACCTTGCCAAAGCCAAAAAGTTCCTCCTTCAAAGGTATGCTGATAGATTGGAGCTAATTGACCGTGCCAAATCGCTTTGGCTTTTTTTCACTTGTCCTATAAACGTCAGTCTCATTTTTGTTATCGCAAGTGCGATTGATTACATTAATTCCTAGCTTTTTTATTTTATCTGTTAGAGTCGGTTTGGTTTTCCTTTTTTATTATCATTTCTTAATTCAAAAATGTCGGTGACGATTCGCAATTGGTACGTTGAGAGCTGCCAGCCGCGATGGTCTCGACTCAAATAAACTTCTTCGAATTTAAATTCCAATCAATCTACCTTATATTAATTTCTAATACCATTATTTATTTCTTTTAAGATCACTACTAGAACAAGTTCTCATGTAATTTCTGAATTTTAGGTTAAACATGACCTAATAAACTATTTTCAATTTTCTTTGATTTGAAATTCGTGACATTTTCTTTCAATCATACTTACAAATTCACTCTATAATTCGTATTTCTTAATCTCTTTTTTCAGCTCCTTCATCTTTCAACCCAAAACCAAGACCCTTTTCCCTCTCCTTCGCGTGAGCATGGTAGCTCTCAACTGTTTTCTCCGAATTATACGAATTAGATTTGTAATTCTTAAAAATTATTCAGACTCATTTTTGCAAGGACCAAAATAAATATTTGAATTTAAAATAAAAAAGACGACATACATTTTTTATCAATTCTTTCAATGCTCATTTCCTTCACGGCACATTGCAGCTACCAATGCATATTTATTATCGCAAATTGTTCGCGCTTAAACTTTTTCTAATCATGCAGTTTGCAGTTTTTTGATTCAACAATGCAAATAATTCGAAGGAGTGTAATTCCTCTTATAATGAAATTTATCATAAACCACTAAGTTTTAAATTTAGGTTATAAGATTTTTTTGGAAATAATTTTATAAATTTTTTTGCTAATTATAGTTTTCTGCAAATCACCCATGGCCACTAAAACTTTTTAAAATACATATAGTGTCCATGAGTGATTATCGATTAACATGCTTCTACTGACACGAATTTTCTCTGTTTTTCTTTGTTCTTTGTAATTCGTCTAACATCTCTTTTCTTGCTTACAAAATGCATGACATGTGTGTATGTTAATTTAACTTCCTTGTTCCCAATCTATTTCCTTCGAGACTGTACAGAAGCTTACGAAGAGGACTCATACGAATTCTCTGAGGAGGTGACACAATTTGTTATCGAAAAACCGCCAACTCCAAAACCAAAATCACACGTCTGGCCGCCACAACGGCCAATTGAGGAAATAACTTATCCGACTGCGAGTCCTTTATATATTGATCCCAATCCTGCACTTGATCGACGTGCAAAACAAAACCTTCACGAGAGACGATCAAGTATTGAAGATAGTAGTAGAGATCAGAGTAGAAGAAACAGTTTTGCAGAAAATTTTGAGGAGTCCAGAGTTTTCTGTCAGTTTGAGACGAAGATGGACCAGGTTAGTTGTCCTGGACCAGTTTATCGACGAGTGGAATTATTTAAAGAAGCACGAAAAGATTGTCGACAAACACGTTGCGATTCGAGGGAAGGTTCAACTGATGGTGTTCGAAGATCTTTGACGCCAACACGTATCACTCAGCCTATTCCTCGACCATGGACAGCCACTGTCACTACAGGTGCAAATTTATACCAACAGGCATATCCAGTTAATCCGCCTGAACCACCGAAACCAGTTTGTAGTCGAACTGTTTGCAGACGTCAAATATGTCGACGGGAATGTGTTTGCGATGGAGAAAGCGGAACGCAGACGACCTATGAGGAAAGACGCGACTATCAAGAGCAAATTTGTCAACCAGAAGAAAGAGTTGAGACTCCAAAACCAGATGTGGAAGTGCACGCATGTGTCCGTTTGCCGAATTCTCATTCTCGAACAAAGGATATTAATTCAGATTCGGAAATTAGAGATTTATCGAAACTTGTTCCACCAGATGTGGCCGTATGTCCAAAGGGAATAGATGGTGAGCATGATCTTTATACAGAAATGGAGGAAGAGGATGTTGGTAACCTACATATTAAAAAGACGACAACTTATGAAAAGACAGTGGAATTAGTTTCCCCAGATAGAGAAATAAAATCTAGTGCAGAGCCAGAACCTAAGCCTCAAGTGGAGAAAAGACATTGGGAACAAACTTGTCAAAGATCATCAACTGTCGATCGGGAAGTGGAAAATATTTCATGTCATCGAAATATAGAGGAATCGACGGAAATGTTGACATCTACAATTGACATGCAACAAATGATGGAGCAAGCTAAAAGAGATGAGGAAGAAGCACAAAGGAGAAAAGAGGAATATGAGAGAAATGAAAAAGAAGAGAGGGAAAGAAAACAACGCGAAGAAGAAGAAAGGAAACAAATGGCAGCTCAGGAACGTAAGCGGAGGCAAGATGAAGAGAGACGTCTAGAACAGCAGAGACAAGAGGCAGAACGTTCTCGCCAAGAAGAGGGAGAGAAACGACAGAAAAGAGTTTGCTTCAGTGAAGAGCGTGAGTTTATTTGTGAACATACTTGCTGTCCTAAGGAACGAATAATTGATATTCAATTAGAAGGTCCAAAGGAACACATAATTGATATTGATGTAGAAGGACGACCTAAGGAACACATTATAGATGTTAAACTTGAGCAGGATGAACCCTGCTGTCAATGTCGGGAGGAACGTTTTAAAGAGTTAAGAGAGGAAATCAACATTCAAAAAAATTTTGAACAACAAGATCTAGAGGCACAAAGACGAAGAAGTTTGCGTGAACAAGTACAAGTTCATAAGAGTTTGAGAGATCAACAAGCTCCAGAAAAACACCAAACTCTTCAAGAACGACGTCTTTGTACCAAGTATGGTCCGAAGACGCAAGAATCGCAAAGTACTGTAGAATCTTGCAGGAAACAAGTACAGTTTATCAGTCAAACTGAAAGCGGACCAGGACCAATTCCATCTTGCAATGTTCAAAATACTATCCCCAAAGAATGGAAATCTGAAATGGTGAAAGCTTTAACTACAGCACCAGATCAGTCTTTTTGTTCACTTGGTAACGATAACAATGTCAGTAAGGAAATTTATACTTCCCAAGTTACATACAAAGAAACTTCTCAGTGTAATTGCGAACCTTCATTACCACCAGCTCCTTGTCCATATAGACCTGTTTCCCCATTTCAGTCTGCCTTAACAACTGCACCAGAAAGAGCATACTCACCACTAGGTGGAAATGTCAATCCTTGCAAAACTTGCTGTCGCCGATCACAAACCCCTACTGCTCCTTCTGCTAATGACGGTTACTGTGCACCTGCTCAACTTCTATTCAGTGAAAATAAAGAAATAGTTCAAGAGCGAAAAAAGCCGCAAGGACCACAACCTTTGCCAATTCCTCCATCGGACTATCGTTTAAGAGATTCTTCAAGATCACCTTCCAGATCTAGACCAGGAACCCCAGGGAATCGCTCAATGATGACGGGCCTTAAAAAACCGGATACTATCCCTCTGTATCAGAAACATTTAGTTGCTATGAAAAATGGACCGGTAGAAGGTAACATGTTCGATCCCAGCAGAACTCCAACTCCATGTTCAAGATCTAAATCTCCTGCGCCAAAAACGGAACAAGAATGTGTTTGTTACCACTACGAAGAAGATACCCCCTCAGGACATACACATAAAGATATTCAATGCACTAAATGTGTTAGCTATTCAGAAGACGAAGAAGGTACACATACTCATATACGTGAACGGAAAGTTCAAAAAATAACGGAAAGTCCAGCTTCTCCAGTATGTTGTGTCAGCCGAAACAGTAGTGTTTCCCCTTCCCTGCCCTGTCCGTCTAATCGCGAAAGCGTCTCTGAAAGAATTCAAAGACAAGGAGTTAGAGTGCTACCTCCTTGTAACACGACATCATCATCAACCGAAGTTCGTCGAATTCGTCACGAAATTGTCGAAACTCCTCCTAAATTATGTCCAAATACTGGTGTCACTGTTGTACCTTGCAGAACAGTTTCTGAAAGCGGTTCAAAGACCGGAGTGGTTGTTCTTTCCTGTGACGGTTCGCAATCATCATCATGCGACAGATCCGGAGTCTGTGTAACGCCTACCATGGACAGACAAGGAGTCTGCGTATCTCCGGCTGCACATAATTCTGATACAAGTTGCAAACAACCCTCTGGTGTCTGTGGAGTGCGTTCCGGTGGTTGTAGCATTGATGCAGGTACATGCAGTGGATCAGGAGTTTGTGTAACTCCTTGCGGGGATGGATCCTTTTGCGTGGCACCATGCAGCGTCTCAGGAATGTCTGCTTCTCAATGTACGAAGTCAATTCTAAAAAGTCAATGTGACAAAAATATTCCTTTTCCACAGATTCCTTTACCCAACGAAGAGGCTCCAAGTTTCTGCAGTAGTTGTCCTTTTTCACAAACTGAGAAGCCTGATGCTTGCAGCAGCTTTGAATCTAAACCTAAGCCTCGCACTAATCTAAGCAATCAGCTTACGCAACTTACCCTGAACAGAATAAAACCCCCCACTGTTCAGTTGTACAAACCACAAGCTCAAATCTGTACAATCAAATCCCAGTCGATCCAAACTCAATCCTTGTGTCAATCCAAAACTCAGTCTTCTTACCAATCCGCACCCCGTTGCCCAATTGGAAAACCCCAAAATTTAGTAGACCCACCAAAAATGTCATCCCAACCGAATTTAGGTGCTGGAGTCGGTGGAATTTGCAGCAATAAGAGTGGATCTTTTGCTGGAAGCAGTGCTCCTAAACGCGGAAAGGGAATTCTAAATCAAGCTGGAGGAAGTGGATCTCGTGTCCCACAATGTGCTCGCTGCAATAACTACGTCAGGTACTGGACCAGTCTTGAGTTGTGGAATTGCTGTGACCTCGTGAACTTGCCATAACTTTGTAACTGTTATAAGCAAAATTATTAATACAATTTACATTCATAATGCTTGGTTCTTAATTATACTAGCTACTATTTGGACAACTATAAATAGAAAGCTTGAAAATTAGATTTTATGTTTTGACCTTAATGTTTTTCATGTATTGTTTCCTTAATGAAACATATGTATGATTTTACTAACAATTTGTTTTGTTGCATGATGTTTGCAGCTATTGAAGATAATACTAATCTACAAACGAATGGACAGGCTTTAATACCGGTGTGTTGCCATTGTAAAATACAGATAAGAAGGTTTGTATTTTTAAAATATCGGGAAAAAATAGCATTTTTATCTATATGAACTTTGTCTAAAAGAAGTTTTTAGTATTAGATAATTTCGTATAAACTGACATTTTTGATAAAAAAATTCGGACAAAATAGTCATTAAGTGACAAAATATTCAATTATCAAATGATAATTGCAAAAATAAAATAACTCAATATTCAGACAAATAAAATTTTGTTCAAGTAGAATGTCGGATATTTTATAAATATAAAAACAAAAATGTGAACAAATGAAATTTCGGATAAATAACACCCCTCATGAATTATGGTAAAACCGAAAATATCAATCGCCTCTATGGGTAGTAAGGCAGTGCTAGGGAGCAAAGAAGGGGGCGAATTTATTTTTGGTGGTCTTTTTCGGTTTTAGCACCCCAAAAAACATAAGAATAGACACCGTATTCGACTTTTCGTGAAAATTGAAATTTCAACCCCTTCCCGGGGATATTAGGAGGATTCTAGTGGGTAAATTAAAAATCGATCTTCTGTTACAGTTTTTAATATTTTTCAACGAAAATTTTTTTTCCATACTTATTTTACAATTATAAACAACTTCTCGCATGGATTTGCAATAATATGCAATAGGTCAAAAGAAAAAAATTCTAACCTCTTCCAAAATTAAAATTAAATACTTTTGACCATCTTATATGTTTTCAGGTTAAAAATGATGCAAGAAAAAAAGATTACCTCATTTAATAATTTCATTTTAAAGGTGTCATAATAAAAGTGGGGTCACCCCTTAAATGATTTAGTGAAAGAAAACCTTAAATATAAATTAAAAATAACGATACTCATGTTGTATACGTAGTATCAAAACAAATATAGCAGTAGTACTCCTCTTATTTTGCACAAAAGACCATGGATACTGCTTGAGAATGTCTGTTTTAAATTTATGTTTATGTTTTAATTTCAATGCCAACCTAGCACAATATATTGTAAACTCGCAAAGGTAAGACACAACAGTCCGCCATTTGGAAAGCTTATATATAAAGCTTCTGTTAAACTTACACGGTAAGTTTGTTGTAAGCTCGATTGGTAAAGCTTTGGTAACTTTATTATTATGTGGTAAGGTTGAAGTAAGGTTGTGGTAAGTTTGCTGTGATACTGAGCTAAATAAGGAACAATCAGAGAGAAAATTTACCTCCTTAAAAAGTAGGTGGCCTTATTGTCTCCACTTTAAGAGCAACATTAATTTTTTCTTTTTCAGTTCTTTATTTAACCTTGGTTAGTTGATTAGGATTCTAGTTGTATGAGAGTCGATCGTGGGTTCAAACATAATCTTTTCGAATTTGTTTTCGAAATTTTGTGCGAAAAGTTAGCTTTTTAAAATGGAGTAGGGAAAAGTCTTTAAACTTTAATATTTATTTATTATTAATAATATAAATTATTTTATTTTCATAGACTGTGACGAACCAACTTCGTCACAATTTATCCTTGTGGGGATAAAACATAAAATACTCTAGACAAATGTACCCTAACATAAGATGTTTATAAATAAGGCCAATTCGAACCTTACTTCGGTTGAATTAACAAAAGGGTAAAAATTAAATATAACGTAAGTCCACATTTAATGTCATTAACTTCCTTGGCATTCGTGTTTCACAATATTTATGAAGACACTCAAAAGATAAAGTGTCCGACCTCAATGAACTCGGATCACGCCATTCTCAAAAATGCAAACACTGCAAAATGCACTGGTCAATGACCAAGTGTTATTAAAAAATGTCGATTTCCCCACCCGATCTTCGGTGTACGAAACAGATCAAACGCTGGAAATCGAGGAGTTGGTTTTGGACTTTTTTAAAGGAACGACCATAGAAAAGTATCGTTTAGTTTGAGACCTGAATAAATAGGTCGTTTGTTTTGTAGAGAAGGCAAAGTCGGAATTTATAAAAAGTGAAACACAAAGTCAAGCTGTTTAGTGATATTAAAGGATATACTAGTGGAAATTAAATTGGTTCTAAAAAAAGGAATAAAAAAACCGGAGTAAGTTGAACTTACTAAGAATAAACACATGTAATAAAAACACAACACACACAATACACTTCCACTAAGAGTAATATTAAATAAAATACAAATAAAGATAATATTTGAGTAAACAAAGATTTAATACTAATTGATAAAGATCGTTTTAAAGGACATAGATAAATTTGGGGAAAATATATTTTTATGTAACACGATTTAACTTAAAATATAATAAAACAAGTTGTTCATTTCATGATCATTAAGCTTTCTCAATATAATATATACCAATTGTTTAATTTTTTATTTTAGAATAATTATTTTAAAGTGTTAAGATAAAATGTCAAAAAATACAAAATTTCAATTTTTTGTAAAAATTTAAAATATTTATTAATTCTATAAATTTTGATAAAATATATACTTTATATACATGAATCGATTCGTTTTTATGTCAGGAATGCAATTTTGACAAGAATTAATAAAAATTTTAATATAGAAAAAAGTTATTTCAAAAAATCCAAAAATTAATTTTTTCAAAAATTAAAAAATTGTTGAAAAAAATTTTTTTTTAGATATTTTTGAAAATCCTTTTGTCTGATTTTTGGTATTCGTGACCGTAATACACCTACAAAATTTTATGAAAATCCGTCAAGACGTGTAAGAGAAAATTTGTCCACAAGAATCGGTGACATACACACACACACACACACATACATACACACATACATCCGGACATTTGTTCCTCTCGACGAATTATGTATACTACACTTGAAAATTTGTAAAAATAATTGGTTCTAAAAAATTCGGAAATCGACATCACTATAAGGCTTCCTTTATGAGGAAGCAAAAATATAATAAAATAATAATAAATAATATAATAATAATAATATAATAATATAATAATAAATAATAATAAATAATAATAATAATAATATATAATAAATATAATATTGTTATATAGTAATTTGTATTTATTTAACAATCCTTTATTTCCTAAATTGACACTCCGCCTTAGAAATAGGGATTCTCAACCCACAAGCTGAATTAATATCTGTTAGGAGGGGGATCCTTTACCAAACGGGTTTAAGGATTTCAGATTTTTATCCGTGTAAAATTCCTTTAAATTATTTTATTGTAACGATTAATTTATTGTCAATAATTAATTCGTTTATCACAATTGGTGACAGCGGTGGGATTCGAACCCACGCCTCCGAAGAGAAATGCCACTAATTGTAATAAACGAATTAATTATTAACAATAATTTAACCGTTACAATAAAAGAATTTAAAGGGATGTTACACGGATAAAAATCTGAAACCCTTAAACCCGTTTGGTAACGGATCCCCCCCTCCTAACAGACTATTAATTCAGCCTGTGGGGTGAGAATCCCTATTTCTAAGGCGGAGTGTCAATTTAGGAAATAAAGGTTTGTTAAATAACTAAAACAAAAGTTATGCTAATGAACAAAATATATAATTGTATTAATTCAAAGTTTCCCGTGCATAAAAGGAGGCGTCTCCCAAATTTTACTTTACTCTTTATTCAAACAATAACAAACTTTATTTTGAGTCAATTCTGACGCAATTTATCTTACAAGAATTATGTGTTTAGTGTAGCGTGTTGTAGTCTTATATGACATAAAATACAATTCGACTTACTATGGTTGCTCCTCAATTTAAGGGGCACACCTAGTGCGAGTGACTGAAAAAAACGGTGATTTTTAGGAATTTTTTTTAGGGAAATTATTGCATCTAATTTTTTTTTAAAGTTTTGTACATGTATATTTGTATAAATAGTGAACATTTTGTAATTTTTTTAAAGAAAAATATCTTTTTTTTAAAAAGTTATTCGCTATCTCCTGAGTATCCGAAAAAAAAGTTCTCCCACTGCCGCAGTGATTGCGGCCTTCTCAGTGACCTAAATCAAAAAAACCAAAAAGATTATTAAACTAGAAGATATTTGCCGTACAATGACCCTCGGACGAAAAAAAATATTGAATTGCAACAAAATGGCGGAGTTTTGAAAAAAGCTTATAAATTTCGCCTAAAAAATCCGATAGTTTTTGGCATCCCAAAATTTTATTTTTTATCCAAAAAAAATCTGGAGCCTCATAGTATGGCAAATATTTTCTAGTTTAATAATCTTTTTGGTTTTTTTGATTTCAGTCACTCAGAAGGCCGCAATAACTGCAGTAGTGGAGAAACTGGTTTTTTTGGATATAGCGAATAACTCTTTAAAAAAAAGATATTTTTCTTTGCAAAAATTACAAAATGTTCACTATTTATACAAATATACATGTACAAAACTTTAAAAAAAATTAGATGCAATAATTTCCCTTAAAAAAATTTCTAAAAATCGACGTTTTTTTTAGTCACTCACACTAGGTGTGCCCCTTAATCCTTAATATTTTCTTAAATTCCACTTATATTTTTCTCTCTGTTTAGAATATTACACTCCACTTTAACTTCCAGAATTTTCCTTAATTGCCTTGACTTTACATATATCTTGATCTACTTTGACTCAACTTTAACTTTAGTTTCCACTTTACTACTTATAAGGAATCTCTTTTCTATCAAACAAACAACCTATTTATTTCAGGTTTCTAACTGAATAACCTTTCTGACGAACTTCCCTAAAGAAAGTCTAAAACCAACTCCTCGATTTCCACCGTTTGATCTGTTTCATACACTGAAGATCGGGTGGGGAAATCGACATTTTTTAATAAGACTTGGACATTGACCAGTGCATTTTGCAGTGTTTGCATTTTTGAGAATGGTGTGATCCGAGTTCATTGAGCTCGGACACTTTATCCTTTGAGTGTCTTCATAAATATTGTGAAACACGAATGCCAAGGAAGTTAATGACATCAAATGTGGACTTACGTTATATTTAATTTTTTCCCTTTTGTTAATTCAACCGAAGTAAGGTTCGAATTGGCTTTATTTATAAACATCTTATGCTAGGGTACATTTGTCTAGTGTATTTTATGTTTTATCCCTACAAGAATAAATTGTGACAAAGTTGGTTCGTCACATAGACCTTACCTATTAAATTTTTTTTACCTACTAAACTTACCTAATAAACTTACCACAACCTTACCACTTAATAATAACCTTCTACAGCTTTACCATTTAAGATTTACAACAAACTTACCATGTAAGCTTACCAAAACATTACCATACATGTTTCCCACAAGATTTACGTATAAGCTTACCACACTTTTATATGTTCTTCATATTGGAACCACCATTTTGAATTTTTAAAAACCGACATCAGATTCGTAATCACCTATTTAAAAAATTCCTAAGTAATCAATTTTTTTCAAATCTGATAAATTTAAAAAATTCCATCCGTCATTTTGAATTTCGAAACCGGACATTGGATTCGTAATTAGCAATCCCAAAAATTACCGAGTAACGAGTTTTATGTAAATTATACAATTTTCGACAAATTTTCGAAAAATTCGTCGGCCAACAAGAGCCATCTCCTATTTTAAATTTTGAAATCCCGACATCAGATTTGTATTCTGCGATTCTAAAATATTTGGATGTCGCGTGGCAAAAAAATTTTTCTTAATTCTTAATTTCATCCACCACTATTTTTAAACCACCATATTGAAATTTTTAAAGTACGGTTTATATTAGAAATGCTTAGGTCTTGATGTCGCAATATTTCGAAGTTTTAGGCCAATTGGGTCTGACATCAGATTCGTAAATAGCGTCCCCGAAAACCCCTAAATATTAGTTTTAACCCCATTTTAAATAAAATTTTTTTTATCCCACATGCACAAAAATGGCGCTTTTAGATAGCTGACGACAGGGAGTAAAGTCACTCATTTGTTCGACCATATGAAAATGGCGTCCATTTTCTTCCATGTGCAAACATAACCGCTGATCCCATGCGTTATTTTTGCCCAAGGGAGAAAACGGCCGCCATTTTCATATAAGTCGAACAAGTGAATGACTTTTTCTCCCTGTCGTCTGCTATCTGAAATCGACACTTTTGTACATTAGGAATAAAAAATATCGTAAGTAACATGGGAATAAAGGCAGCCAATTTGTTTACGATGATTTTTGTGACACGAGTGGAGGTCGAGGGCGCCCTCGACCTCCACTCGTGTCACAAAAATCACCGTAAAAAAATGGCTGCCTTTATGCCCTTGATGCTTAATATACTATTTTTTTTAATTTTAATATTCAAAAATACAGTGGAAACCTCTCCGACATCTAAAAAGAAGAAAAAAGTTTTATTTTGTATACCTGTGTAATTCCTGTTTCAAATTCACATGTATGTTACAGTTGTAAAATTACATGTGTATTTTTAATAAGACAATAGATAACCTTAAAAATTTCGTTGATCATTTTGAAAAATTAGTTGCTGTAAGGGTAAGAATAAACGTATTCTTTTAGTGGAAATACTGCATCAGAAAATATGAACTGGAATTTATAATATGCTTGTGGAAAAAGTTACTTATCTTAATTTTTGATTTACTTACAAATTTACCACTATTTTTCAGGGGACCATTTATTACGGCTTTGGGGCAAATTTGGTGTCCTGAACATTTCGTTTGTGGAAATGCTCAATGCAACCGTGGACTGCAAGACATAGGCTTTGTAGAAGAAAAGGGACAACTTTATTGCGAATACTGTTTCGAGAAATACATTGCACCACCTTGTGACAAATGTGGAGGCAAAATCAAAGGCGTAAGTCTGCATTATATTACGCCCCAGAGTTTTTTCAAATTGCAGTTCTATGTAAATAGAAAGCATAAAACCGAAAGCAAAATTTTACAGGAGTGGAAAGGATACT
This sequence comes from Leptopilina heterotoma, assembly GCF_015476425.1. Lineage (NCBI taxonomy): Eukaryota > Metazoa > Arthropoda > Insecta > Hymenoptera > Figitidae > Leptopilina > Leptopilina heterotoma. The sequence goes on along the minus strand of NW_025110941.1, from coordinate 411,884 downwards.
GCTATATACCTGTCGCTCTTGCAACCATGAAATTGTGCTTTTGGTTTTATGTCTTCCACTCACATGGGACTACACAATTAATACATTTGAATCGATTCTGGTGGTCTTTTTCAATTATATACTTTTCTTCAATTTTTAATTGCTTTTTATTTTTTGTTGTAGCATTACGTTCCCTTACATTAGAATTTTTCCAGTAAATTTTTAAATATCCTAATTTATAATAGCAAAATCAAAAAGAATAAATAAAAATTAATAATAGATGTATTACATATAATGTTATAAATAGCATAACTAGGTGGTTAGTAATTATTAAGTAAAGTTCTAATTATAGAAATAATATTTTAATAACTAAAATAATAGTTATTAGACAGACCAACGAATCTGATGAATCCTTATAAACTCTATTTAAACTTATTTGAATAAATATTAAAAACAACTTTATAAAAAAGGGAAATAGGATTAACTGATTATCCTGATGTAAATTTTTTCAATGGGTGAGTTTATTAAAAATGGTGAAGTTTTATAATGTGTATTCGTCTTTATCAAAACAGTAGTAAATAGAATAATTATATATCGTACTGTTTTTGTTTAAATGTTTAATTTCATACACAAAACATTAAAAAAGTCTTTATTACCTGCCAAAACGTTATATAGAGTATTTCTACATATGATAGAAACATTTGTCTTGTGTTGTGAACATATACTCATTCTAAGTTAGGGAGCGTTCACACACACCTGTCTTAAATGAAAAAAAAAGTTCGTCCCCGATGACTAAAAATATTGTATGGTATATTATGAATCTTTGGACCTCAAGTAAACAAAACTTGGATAATACAAAATCATATCTGATCCTCCTGCACTATTTTTATGGGTTGAATGTTACTTAATTCATTAAAATGAAAAAATGCTTTATTACGATATTCAAATTAATTCAAGTTATTAGTGCAGTTTTTTTTTAATTACTAAATTGACATATAATTTATGTGATGCTCCACAGTGAAAACAACTTAAGAACTCTTCATGTACTGTGCACTATTAGGCTAATTGGCTAATACTCATCAAAAAATAATGTTATCATTGTAATGCATTAAATGAACATTCAAACTATGAAAAATAGTGCAGGAGGATCAGATACAGTTTTGAATCATTTAAATTTGGTTTATTTACGGTCCAAGGATTCATAATATACCACCATTATTTTTTAATAAAAATTTTTACCACCATTATTGTGTTTAAAGCAATCAATACTTAAAATTTTGCATTTTGTCAGTTCTCAATATCATTAATGTCTGTTTAGGTTTTCAATTAGAGGCCATACTTAAATTACGTAAAGCTTCAGGGGGTAGGGGGGGGGTCAAGATATTTGATACACTCAGCAAGAAAACGGCGCTAATGTATGTAAAAGTTTGTTACATGGGGAAGGGGGGGTGTCTAAAATTGCAAAAAAAGCGTTACGTAATTTAAGTATGGCCCCTTATTTACAAAGTTGATAACCTTTTTATGTGTAGGTTGATTGTAATTTATTGGCAAAATAAAATATATTTATATTCCTTTAATCTTGCTTTCAGGATTGCTTGAATGCAGTTGGAAAACATTTCCATCCTGAATGTTTCAATTGCTCTCATTGTGGCAAGTTGTTTGGAAACAGTCCCTTCTTTCTTGAAGAAGGTTTACCATACTGTGAAAACGGTAAGATTATAATTAAATATGGATATATAATATATAATTAAAAATAAAAAATAAAATTTTTTAATTTCGTGAATTCTAAAATAAAAATAAGTTTTAAAGACGTTCAAAAATAAAAATAATACTAGTAAATAATTCATGCTGGGCGAATACGTTGAAAATTCTAAATTAAGTTTAATACGATTTTTTTAGTTCTTTAGGACAAATAAATAAACGCGTCTTCTTTTATTTGGTGAAAAATTATTTTTTGGCTAAGTTATGAGGACTTGAAAATTTTTTGACAAATAGTGATTTTAAAGCTAAACGCCAATGAGACTCACTGAGACGACGGCCTTAAAAAATTCTCAGTGAAGACACTTAGCGAGACCTGACTGTATTGTTTTCAATGCTTTTTCTTAACAAAATTGAAATTCTTTTGAAAATTATAAAAATGGTGTCCATTCATAATCTTTTATTTATGAAAAACTTTAATTTATTTTATTTAACATCAATTTTAGGGTTCCGTACACCGTGGGTGTACTGACGGAACCCAATTGGTGAGACTCCTGCGTCCGTAGCCAATATCGTGCCCCCCCCCCCTAGCCTTATAAATAATAAACCTACGTGCCGGAAATTTTTGGACATAGTCTGTTTCGGTAAAACTAACTTATATATTGAATAAGAAAAAATTTCACTCAGTCATTTCTCAGAAAATTAAAGTGGTTCACTGTTGACGCTGGTTCAATGTAGCCTTTTCTCCCCTATACTAGTGTATTTTTACAGTCTGATCACAAAAAATTTATTTAAGAAAATTTTTGAAAACAAATTTTAGAATAACTTTTTTTCAGAAAAATTTTGTTTGTGTTGATTTTTAATGATCTGAATATTATTGTACGGAACCCATCATTTTAGTGCGAGTGTAACTCGCACTTGCCCAGTTTTTTTATTTTTCTGAAAATTGTATTGTGGTTACAAGATGAAAAAAATAACTTCCTCTCACAGGTTTGATTTCCTCTAAAATGTTTTGTAAATAGCTACAATTTTTTTTTCTAAAAATATCAAAACTGATTATTTTGGGTAATGTATCGCTATATATTTTTCATGTATATATTGTGATATTAATGTACCGATGGTATAGCTCGGTTGGCGGAATCTCGTGGCTTGCGATCACGGAGCGGAGGTTAAGCACATTTGAGCGCGGTTAGTGCTTGGATGGGTGACCCTCTGTGAATCGCTACAGTCTCGGTTTTTTCGCTGATCGAGATATATAAAACGGGAGGTTTGACGCCGAGGTTATGTTTGTGCATTTGTGATGGCTATCCAAATGTACATTCATGACTCGACGTCAATAAACCGGTGTTGTACTCGGGAAGTGGGTTTTCTGCAGTTTTCCTCTCCCCTGGATAAATGTCCAGGCGAATGCGAGTACTCCTAACATAAGTTGGCTGCAGCCGCAAAAGTAGGGACCCCAAAGAGTTTGTGAGTTAGAAAGGTTTAGTAGTGATGTTGAGGAGATTGTAAAGGCCCGAAACGGCATACAATGAAATCATACTTTACTTTATTGTGATATTAATAAGTTCACTGTTAGAAAATTCTGTTGTGATTTTACAGCAAAAGTACAGGAAACAATTATCTATCAAAATAATAATGTAATTTTACTTAACTGAAGTACTGTAAATTTACAACAGTATTTACTATAATTTTACAGCGAATTATTCCTTAATCACATTCAGAATTTTTTTCAAATTTATTGTCAATATTTTCTATTTTAATTAGAAATTTTCTAACTTAGTTAGATACTTAATAGTGGGCGTGGAACGGATAACTGCCTGTAGCGCATGGACGAAAGGGACTATACCAGTCAGACAATAGTGAGCGCCTCTAGGCCTCTCACTGGTATAGTTCCTTTCGGCCATACGCTACAGGCAGTTATCCGTTCCACGCCCTCAATTTTTCTCCCGCAATTTAAAAGTATTTGGTAACTAATTTTTAATTAGTTTTCCTATATTCTTTTTATTTCACAAAACATGTTTTTTTACAAAACTATTTATTTTACAAATAATAATAATAAACAGTAATAAAAATAATATAATTATATACCAGATTAAAGAAGATTAACTGAGCGGATGGGAAGAAGAACTCGCCGAGCGTGCGGTTGAAAGGGATAATATCAGTCAGGTAGCAGTTAGCGCCTCTGGGCCACACACTGCTACCTGACTGGAACTATCCCTTACAATCGCGCGCTCGGCGAGTTCTTCTTCCTATCCGCTCAACTATATTCCACATTTATAATTAAATTATTTATCCCGGGAAGTGGGCTATCGACGAAAATTACACATAAACAGATTAATTAATTAAAAAAATTCACTATTGTCTACTGTTATATAAAAATAACATTATACAAATATTTATTTTTAATTAAAAACCACACTTTTCATTGAAAACACTGTTTAAATACACAAGAAGGCTTCTACACGCGGACTTAGGTTCTTTGCCGAATGCTGAAGAGCATAATAACTAATTTCTAAGGAATTATGGAAAATTTCCGAAATAGTTTCTCTTATTTCCTTTTATCCGAGAAATTTCACAAACTTTCTGTCTAAATTAACCTATAATAAAAAAACGGGTATTTGAAAAGTCATAAAACAGAAAGTCTTGCAAGGCGAAACCCTTAGCTGACTGTCCTAACAATAAGACAAACCAGATGTGACACAAACGCCTACAAAACGAGAAAATATTTTCAGTTTAAAATGAAAATATTTGACTGTACAAAGCAGAAAATTTTATTTAAAACTTCCCAGGTAGCAATTTCAACTCTGTAATGACCAGTAACTGGGAAGTTTTTCAAGATTCTGGCCAGTGATTGACCAGAAAATCTGGCAAGTGATTGATTAGAAATGTAACGCACTGCTTTAGCAGTCACTGGTTAGATTATCTGGCCAGTGACTGACCAGTAACTGGACAGTTTTCTGCTCAAAATCTAGAATAAAATATAAGTTTTCCTGGCTCTTTTTATTTGTTTATAATTACATATTTATTTATATTTTTGTGTTTATTTAAATATTTAAGACTAATGAACAATTACTTTACCAATAACACTTAAATCTAAGAATGAAAAATTCGCACGCATGGGGGAACGAACCCTACATCCTGGAGACACAACGCATGTGCGTTACCACGCGGCCCGGCCACGGTGACTAGATAGTAACTTATCATAACTACAAGTTTAAGAACTGAAGTTCTATTCCGATTGTGACCAGAATTTCTGGCCAGTGACTTGTCAGAAGTAATGATCAGAAATCATGACCAGATAAACTGTTAAGTCACTTGTCAGAGACTTGACGGCTTATCTTGTCAAAATTTATAAAAATTTAAACTTTGGTAATGTGACAGTGAAACGATCGTAACTTTAAAAAAAAATTACTTTAGACTTTTCTGTTTTTGACCGTATGCAACATAAAAATTATTTTTAATATCTAATTATAAATGATTATGTATTTTTATGGGACAGGTACTTTGTTTTTTTCCTTAGTAACTGGTCAGTTTCTGTGTCCGCAGTTTCTTTTTTTGATAGTGTCAAGATTTTCTGGCTAGAGATATGAAAAAATCTAGAATAATTCTTTTAATAGGATTCGGCAAGTTTTTCGGATCAGTGGTGGACCACTTTTTCTAGGAGGAATCTTAAATAATTCTTCAAATCTGTGACTGGCCAGTGTCTGTAAAGAAATTCTTATCATGATTATGATCAGATTTTCTGGTCAGTGACTTGACAAAAGTACTGTTCACAAAGAGGAATTGTTTTTATCCAGTGAAACTGGCCAGTCACTTATTCAGGACTGGCCAGATTGTCTTGGCAAGTAAAACTCTCTCTTGACTCTACAGCTACTGGAAGGAAACAAGTAATAATTGACAAATTTCTACCTGGGTTATTTATTATACGTAGCTCTCATGTATAATTTTAATACACAGTCCTTTCTATTTATTTTTAAAAAATAGTAAATTGATTATTGTACTTGCAAGTAATTCGAACCTAATTTGCAATTTAATTCTTAATTTTTGTTAAAAATTTCTTGGTATTTTTAAATTTTTCCAAGTGTATTTTGTATTTAAATACAATCTATGTAGTTCCAATACATCACAGAAAAAAGTCTGAAATTATTCATAACTAAAAAGCAAATTAATTGAAAAATGTTTTTTTATTTAAACTATTTTTAAGCTTAAAAATTGATTCAGCTATAGTTTTAGGACTTAAAATCATATTCTCAAGGTTAAAATGTAGTCAAAACTAGCTATAATGTAAAAAAACCGCAGTTAAAATTAGTTATATTGGCTATATTGCTGCAAGTTTAGTTGTTGTAGTGTTGCAAAAAATTTCGTATGGCACTCGTGCGTAAATCAGATTATATACTTGTGTGACTAGCAGCACTCGCCTTCGGCTCGAGCTGCAAACGTCAAACTCGTATAATCAACGATTTTACGCACTTGTATCATAAATAACTATTATTTTATCGCTTTGCATATTATTGCAACATTTGAACAATATTTCTCTAAATTTTAATTACACTCTAACTCGCAACAGAATCATCAAAATCAAAAAAATCAAAGTATACACCGCAAATCAATTTTTTTTAGACGTCTGAGAAAAATCTCATTATCTCGCTTAATTCTTAATATTTTTTAATTAAAATTTGGAGAAATATTGTTCAAATATTGCAATATTATATGCAAAGCGATAAAATAAATTAACTTTCTGCATATCGCCAAAAAAATTCTTAAAAACATGCTTTTTTCACCGTTTAGACCTTACCCCCCTTAAGAAAATGAGTATAACAGCTACAAAGGTTCAGTGTGTCATCTTCCTTATTGATTGATTTTTTTGTAAATTAATTGTTTGACAAATTCAATGTATTAATATATATTTTCCACATTTAAGGAGTAAACTTAATATTATATTATAATACTTATAAAAGTGCAAGCAAGTTTACCTTAATATTGAAACTTAGAACATATAGGTATTGATCAATTTGTTTTTTTTTCATTTTGTTTCAGACTGGAATAATTTATTCACTACTAAATGCTATGCCTGTGGATTTCCAGTGGAAGCAGGAGACCGTTGGGTCGAGGCCCTTAATAATAATTATCACAGTCAATGCTTCAACTGCACGGTAATTTTCCCACAATTAAAATTTTTAAAAAAATTTCAAAAATAAATAGTCTCTTATCTGGTTATATTAAAAAAATGTAGGTACTTCCGAAAGCTTTAAAAATATACAATTTAATCATTTAGAAAACTTTGACAACCAGTGTCAGTTCTCTTTTGCCTAAATAAAATTTTAGATTTGAAAAAACTAAAATGTAAAATATTATAAAAACTATCTAATAATAAAATTAATTTACCATTTTTTAGATGTGCAGGAAAAATCTCGAGGGCCAAAGCTTCTACGCGAAAGGTGGACGTCCATTCTGCAAAAATCACGCGCATTAATAGGCATAGTCATTGAATTATAATTTTAACGAAACCAAAAAAACAAACAAATCCATAATAAAACTGTAAATTAATTATGATAATGCAATAAATATTTTAAGCGTAAATATCTTTACTAGCAAGCTCTAATAACGATAATAATAGTAATACTAAAATTATTAATAAAAAATAAATGAAATTGTAATTTAATAATAATTGATTGTCTTGAAGATTTTGCTCTTTTTAACGTTAAATCTAATGTCAGCGATTACTGAGAAGTAACTGTATGATTACTTTTTATAATATTTAAATAATTTAAGAATTATTGGAAAACGATTTAGAAACATGTTAATGTTCCTCTTAAAATCGTTGTGTTCTTAGACATAAATTAGTGTTGCATTCGAGAGAGTCGATACAAGAAATGTCAAACGAGTTCGAGTTTTAATTCATGAAATTCTTATTATCCTCTCGTTTCGTCTCGTTACAAAACAAGTATTAATATGATAAGAGAACAACAAAAACAATATTTATTTATTAATTTTTTTTCTATAACAATGGCGACATATGAGAATTTATAACTAATAAATTAATAACGTTAATATTATAGGTATTATTTTATTTATTACTTGCTATTATTTCATAATGTTATTCCATATATTTTTTAGGCTTACTTTGAAAAATTCATTTTTTAGAGGGTATGTTTCTTCTCATACTTTTTTGAATGGTGTCGATCTAAATGATGTTTCAATACAGACGTAATCCAATCTTGCATTTTAATGATTTCTTCCTTTTGTTTATGTTCACAAATTAAGCTTTTTCCAAATTGTATTTCATTTTGAAGAAAGTATTGAAAATAAATATTCAGAAGTTTATCTTAATTTTTTCCTTTTTCATATTGACAAGTAGACTTGGTTAAATGATTAGAAGTACTTGCTCAGGTTCTTTTCGTTTAATTATATTTACACGAGATAATAAAAAAACATCAATTCACACCAACAAACCCAAATTAGGTGAACGAGTCGCCCAATTTGGATGAGATGTTCTCCTACGATATTGAGTAAACAGGTAACTGCCACCTGTAAGCCCAAATTTGCTCAACCAAAGTCGCCTAATTGGGAGAAACGTTCACCCAAAATAAGAGCAATATTTCTATATTTTAGACATCAAGAGATAAGAATATCACAATAAAAATGTCAGATTTTGAGATTTTCAATGTTTTTTCGAACGCTATTTTTAATACTTTTTAAATTATATATAATTTATAAATTTAACATAAATAAATAAATTTATACGAATAAAACAAAACACAGACAGAGAAAATCGTTTCTCAAAAATTAGACGATCGAGCAAGAAGTCGAGCGAGTTTACCGAGAAAACTCGACTCGAATGCACTACTAAAATAAACGTCAAACCGACAGGACTGAAGATTATTATTTTATTAATATTTAAGTTTTTGATAGAAAAAACTAATTCTTTTAATTCAAGGGCATTATAATTATTTAAATTATTTTACTACAGTATTTAGAATTTTTGTCTTCAGTTTGATTTTCACACTCAAAATTACAACAATATTACAATCGATCTCAAAACTAATAAGATTCTTGAAATTATGTGAAATTCTTTAATTTATTCGATGTGAAAAATGAAAATTAAAATCGTGTAAAAAATTTGGAGATTGAGGATTAAGGAAACTACTGCACATGAGGATTAAATGTTTGACATTCAAAATGATTATTAACATTGCAGTGTTTTTAAATCATTTCTCCAAAGTATATTAAAAAATTATTTATAAAATTATAAGAAAGGGTTATGCAATTATTACTTAATAATGGATGCTTTTAGGATACTAACGAGTCCTATGATATTGCATATTATAAATATTCGGTCAATTGGTTTCAGAAAACATCTTAATTACTATTATATGTAAATATGATAAAAAAGCAATGAATTTAGCAAGGGTTATCGTTATGCACATCTTTAACCTGTTAATAAAATTTCAGTAATTGTTATTTTCGAGCAATAACGGTAACCTTTGTACATTCATGAAAAGTCAAAAAAATAAATAAAGTACTATATACTTTTTAAAGAAATTTAAGCATATCTACAAACTTAATCGATAAATAATTTACATAGATATATTGAATCACATTTATATCAATATTAATTCAATAAATACTTATATATAGAATTAATATTAATATATGACATCGTGTATCCAGTGTATTAGTATTAAGCGGACATAAATATGTTAATCAATAATAAACATTGATACTTTCATATTGCTTATTGATGTTTGATACCAATATCAAAAGCTGATACAAACTTGAAGCTAAAAGTTTTGTTTTCATTTCATGAACGTTTTGCTTCATCATGAACATTTTTATTTAATTAACATTATTATCAAACATTATTCTAATTCAACATCAACAAAACTACAAAATGTCACTTTCTTATGAACGTCAATTTCTTAAAAAATATTAATAACCTTGGCAAGAGATCAAAAGATGCGTCTCAAAACGAGCTATAAAAATGAAAGAAAAACATGTAAAGGTCGCAGAACATTTTTTAAAGTTTTAAAAAATGTCAAATTAAAATTTTTGTTCAACATTTACATATCAAAATATATACCATATGCAGTTTTTTCGTTAACAGTTAATGAGAAAAAAAACAAAAATAGACTATTTTGTTCTTTTCATGTATTCAGGTACTGTTATTAAGTGTCGATTAATCAGTAATAATTTTATATACGTGGGTGATTCTCCGCGTAGCGCAGAACTTGTTTTTTTTCATGTTGTAATGGAAAAATAATAAATAATTTTCATATATTTTTACAATTCCTACGTGAAAAGGTTATATATATGTGACGCTCCACGAGAAAAGGGACCTTATTTACTCTTGTCATAAGGTCCCTTTTCTCGTGGAGCGTCACATATGTTTAGAAACAAAAACCAATAATTACTTTTGTATCTAATATTATAATTTTTCATAAATAAGCGGTTTTAAGGCTAAAAACGTCAAAATTTTACCTGTCCCCACAGGAAGTTTAGAAAAAAAGTTAATAATTTTAGTAATATGCAATAATAAATACAATTATTATTGACATTTTAGTATCGTCTACTTTAGTACAGTTGAATAAAAAAATTTTAAAAAAAATTCATTTCATATATGTTTTTTTTCAGTTTATGCTTGACAGCAAATTTTGATGCTATTCATTATTTTATTAACAAACAGTAAATTATTTAAATGAAAATCAAATGTCAACTTAAAATTACTTTTGTAAACACAAAAAATAACTTCCTTAAGTTAATTCAGGAAAAAGAATCAATGTTCCAATTGATTTATTCATTTTTCACTCATTTTAAGTTGGAAATTTGATAAGGGAATCACAAAATAATCTCCACCGACCCTTAAATATTTTACCACAAATTAAACAATTACTTATAAAAAAGGTTAAATAAACCGATTGAAAATTAATGATACTTTTTTCAAAAAATTAAAATATCCAAAGTCGGTTGAAAAAGTTCCCAACAGCCTGAGTTTCCACCGACCTCAGAATTTCCACCGACCTTCGTATTACGAAGAGCCTAGTGCAAATGTAGTGTTATGGTGCCACATATATAAGGAATAAAAAAAACCTATAGCTCAGGAAAGTTTACCATAAATTACTTAAATAAATTTCCATAAATCACCACGAAAATTTTTATAAATTACCGCAAAAATTTCCATAAATTACCGAACTAAAAATTTTCAATTGTGATTTCTACTTTGCATATTTTTAAAAATTACCGACAAAATTTCTTTAAATTACCTTAGGGGCCGTCCATAAACCACGTGGACACATGTGGGAGGCGGGGGGGGGGGGGGTGAATCAAAAGTCCACGAAGGGGAGGGGGGGGTGTTAAAGCAAATGTCAACGTGGACACATAATCAAAGATATTTCCAAAAAAGATATCTTAAGCTTAATCAGAATGATCATAAGTTTCAGTTAATCAATTTCCCTGACAATTTACTGATATTAAAATTAATTTCCCTGACAAAATTCTTTTTACAGGAAAATATGAATGTTTACGGAAAATGAGTAAAATTTATAATTTTAATTATTTTTTAAAATGACAATTATAACCCTTCCTGAATTCAATTATTTTCTACAATTTCCACCCAGTAAAAAAAAAGTATTGGAAGAGAGCGAATAGTATTGTCGGTGAGTTTCTGCCAATACGGTTTTCACGCGAAAACATATTGGCAGAAACTCACCGCCAATACTATTCGCTCTCTTCCAATACTTTTTTTTACTGGGCAACTAAACCTTCGTCTTTGAATCAATTAATTTAAATAATTTTCCGAAAGTTCTTCTAAAATTCTGTTATATTTTAAAATTATTTTTGAATTTGATTGATAAATTTTAATTAAAAATTTTTAACATGATTGTTTCCTCTAAAATGTTAAAAATAATTTTAAAATGTTATTTTGTATATATTTGAATTTTTGAAAATATGTAATTGAGAATATTGAATTTTAAAAAATTAGAAGCTAATTTTCATTAATTTTCATTTTTAAATTTACCTTTAAAGATTTTTTATTCTACAAAAATTGTAACGAAAGACTTAAAATAAATTAATTATTTTCAATTAAATTTTACAAAATTTCAACTATTCAAAAAGATTTGTCTATACAGGGTGGCCATTTTTTTGTAAAAAAAAATTCACGGTCATTTCCCGGTCATAAATTATTTTCCCGGTCATAAATAATAACTCTGAAAATAAATTATTCCATGAAAGATTGAAAGAATTTCCTGATTTTTAGACAAAACTTTGACTTTTTCCTAAAACCTAAAAATATTTTAGTTTACTCTAAAAATAATTTTGAACTTAAATAGATTTTTTGAAATAAATATTTAATTATTATCCATTATTTTTCCATATAGTAGGTATTCAAATTTTAAAAAAATTCAAATTTTAAATCCTTTAAATTTGAATAATTTTTAAGAATTGCTACTGTAACTTATTAACAATTATTTTCAAAATTTCAATTCAATTATATTCTAGAAATAACTAAAATATTTCTAAAATCCACTTGTTTACAAGACAATTTCATGAAATTTTGAATAATTTAAAAATTTTTCAATTAAATATTAGGTACATATTTAAAAACATAACTAATTTGAAAAAAATGTGAATAAAAATATTTTTAAAAACTGACTTATTCAGAATTTTTAATTAAAATCTTTTAAAATTCAACTTTTCTAAAACTTAAATTTGAAATTTTTTAAAATTCAATCTATAATAAATATTAATTTAACATTTTAAAATACAGAAAAGTTTGCTTATCAATAATTGCAAAAAAACTAATTGATATTAATGCAAAATACGATTTTTTAAAAATTTATTTTCTAAAGAAAGAAATTTTATTTATTTTTATATACATTATTTATTATTCTAAAATTAATTTTTATAAATTTCGTATCACTTTTGTTCTAATTAGTTCAAATTTTTAATAATTCTTATTTGTTTTGTTATAATATTATTGCAAACAAATTTTTAAATTGATTTATTTTTCACTATTCTATACGATGTGAAATTTTTTCTCATTGAAATTTTTTTGACAAGTTTAATTAAAATTATATTTTGTTTAATTATTGTTAAAAATAGAAAGAATTTAAAATTAAATTTAATATTTTCTTTTTCTAAATCTGTTACGTTGGACAGCAAAATTCATAATTTTCTTATAAATTCTAGAAATTGAATATTTTTATAGTACTTTTTATAAAATTCTCTGACAAAATATAAATAGATTTTATAGAAGATCGTTCAATCTTTTTTAATGAAATATAGTTAATACCTAAGTCTTAAAATAAATATTTTTATTTTTTCTCACAAAATAATGTGTGTTTTTAAAAAAAAATCCAAAATCCCGGTCAAGTTCAAAATTCATTGTCAAATCCCGGTTTTCCCGGTTTCCCGGTCCAGCTATAATTTATAGTTATTTTTCACATTATAAAAATCAAAATAACTTGTACTTTTTTTTACTAAAAATTGTGGTATTTTGTCGCAATTATTTTAAATGAGTCGAAAAAAGTCACAATTTTCTTAATTTCCCCGACAAAATTTTTTCCAGACATTTCCCTTACTTTACTGACATTCTTGCTTTGAAATATGTTCAAAAATAATCTTTTTTATTTTTTAACATACAGGAGTAAAAAAAACTTATTTTTTTAATTTGCAATATCCACGTGGACAATTGTATAGGGGGGAGGGGGTTTGACAAATGTTCACGACTGTCCACAACGGGGGGCGGGGGGGTCAAAAATTGGTGAAAAATTGTCCACGTGGTTTATGGACGGCCCCTTACAAATTGCCATAAATTACCGCGAAAATTTCCATAAATTACCAAAATCCAAATTTTTAATAATAATTTAAATATTACATATTTTTATGAATTATCGCGAAAATTTCCATAAATTTCCAAAAATTTCCATAAATTACCAAAATAATAATTTTTAAATGAGATTTACGCTATAATATTGTTTAAATTACCGCCAAATTTTTTTTGACAGAATGTGTCCAAACAGTGAATTAGTTAATTACTACACTTGTTTACAACAAAAATTATAAATAATTTTTCCGGCCCGCTATGGATTTTTCTTTTTAAAGCCTTTATCTTCAAAAAAATATATTGATAATAACCATAACGATAAAAAAAAATTTTTTTAAATTTCATAAACCAAATCATGCGCTACGCGGAGAATCACCCATGTATAAACATTTAACATATATGGATATTTTATATCGATTAATCGATAGAGGAATAATGATATGCACTTTTAAAAGTGACTTATGACTTTAATATTAAAATATTGATTAATGTTTATTAAATACCCATTTTACTTAAATTGTCCAGCTGACTTGAATTTACGAATATTGCATAAAAATATTGTAAATGCAATCTATAAATAATCTAATCAATGAAGGTTTTCTGACCGTAGGTTTGGTTTTGTAAGGTAAGGTTACCGAAGTTTGTGCCATTGTCGAGCTTTTTCTAAGGTACACAGTTACGATATAAAGCTTTTTGGTTCAATTTTGCCATTTTAAAAGATTTTGTAAAATTATTCTGAAATAGTTTATTAGATAAAAAAATACTTATATGAAAAGTAATAATTCAATAATATTGGAGATAATAATATAAGGTGTGGCAGAAATAGACGTTAGCAGAATGAGAAAGTTAATAAATGTCAGAAATATGTGATACTATATGTACAAGATAATATTTATCAATAATGAAGTTCATAAACTTGCTTCTATAGAGAAAGTTTTTGATTTCGACACGCACAGACAAAGCATGAAAAGAGATTTTAATAATTTACAAATCTCACTGTATTTGCACGTGTCTTTTATTTTGTTGCTATTAAAATAAAGAAGTAAAACAAGCCCTTTTCATTATTTGAATTAAGCCAAGCTTTTTTTCTTTTTATGTAAGAGACAAATTTTCTCAAACTTATACCAATCAAATACATATACTTTGGAAGTATATGTGGAATTTTTTTATATCAATTTTTGTAAAAATGGCGCACTTTTTGAGTAAAATAATCGATTTTTTGCTAAAAAATAAACAGTAAATTGTTTGTAAAAAATAAAGTTTACATCCAATTAAAAAATCTATATGTACTTCCAAAGTTTTAAATAATAGTTTATAAAATTTCTTTGTTTTTTGTTCTAGGACTTAAAATTTTCAAAAAACCTTTCCGTTCGTAAAAAATAGTGGATTTTAAATATGAAATTTACCGCCGCTATTTTGTCATATAACACAGCTGCCTGTGTCCTTTTTGTTTCTCATGACCTGTTCCCGTATCCGTATTTATTTTGCGTTGGCCTTGACTAGGGTTTGTCCGCCAGGCTCCTCGATATTGTCATTGGGCAGCAATGCAAGAATTTTGCAGACAACATCGAAGCTGAGCGCATAACGCGGGAGAACCGGCGCGCATCATTTCCGAGATTTTCGAGCAAGGAGGCTCGCGCAGCTCGACTATCAGAAAGCCTCCGCCAAAATGAGTTCTTCGAAGAAGAGGAAAGATTGCTGTATGGCCCAGGAATAGCTGATTAACATTTAATTAGTGTCAGAATTTAGGCCTGTGCGGTAAACCGGTATACCGGTTTTTTTTCCGTATTACTGGAAACCGGTTTCCGGTTATGAATTCCCGGTTTAAGGTTTTGTTTTTTTAACCGGTTTTATTTTTTAAACCGGTTTTTCTCGAAAAACTGATTTTCTTTTTTAAACCGGTTTTTCAAGAAATACCGGTTTTATTTTTTAAACCGGTTTTTCAAGAAATACCGAATCTAACCGTCTTGCGCATTATGCCTGCGCAAAAGTGACATAACGCCAGAATAGAAACAGATGATTGAGAAAGATTAATCTTTTTTATTTTTATTAGACATACAGTGATTTTTTTTACTTAACAGTTCAATTAAAAAATGTTGTTTTTGAAAAACAACCTGATTTTTGCAATAAACCAAATTTTCTTAAACCAGTTTTCTTTTTAAATAAAATGGTATTTGAAAAACCATTTTTTAAATACTCGTATTCAAAAAACGGTTTTTTAAAAATACCGGTATTTAAAAAAAAACCGGTTTAGAAAAAAATACCGGTTTAAAAAAAATACTGGTATTTCTTAAAAAACCGGTTTAAAAAAAATATCGGTATTTTTTTTAATACCGAAAACCGACTGAAGAACCGGTTTTTTCAAAAACCGAAAACCGGTTATGGATTTTTAATACCGCACAGGTCTAGTGTCAGTATCCAAAAACTTATATTTTTTGGACCGAAAACTTTAAAGCGCGTTTTCTCGAATTTTCATTTTCACACGTCATAGAAAACGGTGCCGTCGATAGCAAAAAAAATATTTGTCCGATCGACAAAAATCAAAGTGATCTAGCTTTAGTATTAAATTATCTTCGATTTGAACTATAATAGTTAGACAAAAGTATTATTTAAACTACTTCTTTTGCAACTTAAAATGAATTTTTTTTCAAAAAGTGAATTTTATTTTCAAACTTCGAAAAAATTTGGAATTTTATAACTTTTTCGGTATTTTTTAGTTCAAATAGAAAAGAAACTTATAAAAATTTAAAAAAAATTTGGTTTGACTGTTTCAGATGCATCGCACGACCTCCATCACCGGCACCGATTTGCAAGTGCAGACTGAAGACGCTTTACAAAAATTGTTATAACTTAGAAGAATTTCAATATTTTTTAATAGTAAAAATTGTTTTTTAAAGCTGAAATATAGTAGAATATCACCTAAAAATGTCGTGTACCGTAATTGAAGCTCCCAATTCAAGAACCGGTCGGACGCTCGGACGACACGCGCTAGTACCAGTCGGGTAGCAGTGAGTGGCCCAGAGGCGCTCACTGCTCACTGACTGGCAGTTGCGCGTGTCGTCCGAGCGTCCGACCGGTTCTTGAATTGGGAGCCTCAATTATTTCCTTACCTTTCAAAAAAATTGCTGAAAAACGCTTTTTTCGACTTCTAAAAGAGACTACTTCCTTAACAAAACCGTATTAGATTTTACTGATAATGACACATATTATTAAAAAACATAATTAACATAAAAATTTTCACCTTGGGGCAGGTTGTTACAGTTTTGAAACGAATAGAATTTTTATATTGATAATTTTAAGAATAAAAGTATATTGAATTGAATACTATTTATTATTTAATTTTTTATTAAATAATTTTTAATCCTTTGAAAATTTCTTTATTGGATCTTTAATAAAATACTATGTGATATCTCATTAAATCCTAGGTGAAATCTTGCATGAAATCCTATGTCAATTCCCATATAAAATCCTATGTGAAATCCCTTGTAAAATTCCAAGTGGATTCCCATGTAGGGATATTCAATAAGGCGGATAATGTTTTTCACATGGGATTTGGTTTAGGATTTGACATGGGAAAATCATTATAAATAAATGATACTGTTCTTCACTTGGGGATTGACTTGGGAAAATAATTATAAATAAATGATACTGTTTTTCACATGGGATTCGGTTTAGGATTTGACTGGGAAAAACATGTGGGATTTGATATGGTTTTATGCATAGATGAACTGTTCAAATTCCCCATGTCTATTCCTAACTAAAATCCTGTCTCAATTTCCCATATGGTTTGACATGGGAAACCACATGGTAAACCACGTGGTTTCCTTCATGGAAGTAGGGTTTTACATGGTTTTTGACATTGTGGCGAAACTTCGCGAGACTTGAGTATTTTTGAAAATTAAATGAATGAGGATAAGGGTTCGGCTCACGACAGTCGACACAAGGGTTAATGAACGAAATCTTCACACATCAAAAGTAGACTTTACCAATAGTATTAATTAAATGAGCAATTGCAACATTAATGGAAGACGAGACCAATAGACGAGATAGAGAAGATTGAGCGAACTTACCAAATGATGCAGCGCAAAGGTTATCCCATAAATAATATTCCTAATGATGGGATAAACACAATAATACCAAAATAATTAAAAAGAAGATATTTAATTAACTGTAAAGCGCGTTACAACTATGCGTCGAAGCACAATATGCACACACACACACACATACACGCGTTATTCTACGTTTACAAAAAGAGATCTCGTAGATCTCTTCGGTGTACGAAGGCACGCTTCTCTCTGATGAGAATTTTCACGTAATCGTCATCGTAACCATAAGACCATTCGTCTTTGGTCCGATGACACCCGAATTTATAATTCTTTTAACGACCGGTGGTCGCAGTAGCTATTAGGCTAACACCTAGCGCGATAAGTTGTGAATTGGGAAAACAATCAGAGAATGGCATATTTAAAGAAAAGTAAGAAAACGATTTTGGATCGTTACAATTCCCCCCTTCTAAATTGCTGTTACAGATTGTTTGTCCAAGCTCGATCAATCGTTTTTGAATTATAATCTCATCTTTGATTACTCGTCTCAAATCATAGAGTTGTGCTAAATTAAATGCATAAGAAAACATAAATGATTATTTAATTGTGTCATGAAATAGAATAAAAATTGATAATTTATAAATTATTAACCAAAAATTTTTAACCAATAATAATTTGCAATTGCTCATTTTGGAGTGATAATTCTAAGTAATATTCGCAATAATATTCAAATCACGCGCCAAATAATTGTTTTGAAAATGTTGAAAAACAATTTCGCTGTATATAAATTTTCTAAATTAAAGATCGATGTTGGCTTACAATTTATAAATAATATGTAAAAATTTGTCGAAACAAGAGAGAACGAGAATTCGAAGTCGTTGTGGGTTTGTTGTCCGGGACGGTCCATTGCGTTTTAACAGATGAATTTTATCCGTGGATTTAAATCGCTTTTTGTCAACCAGATCATGCGCTTTAGCTCCATCTCTCTGATGATCACGTATTGTTAGACTGATGCTCCCGCAGTACGAAGGTTTGACTTTCTGGTACACAATGGGTAGGCATCTTGGTAGTTAAAACAAAGTTGTAAACATCAAGAAAAACAGGTGACTGTCGATGACACCGATGATGACACATCATAACAACTTTGAAATGATAATTTGCTCGAATGTGTTTGAGGAAATTATTTTCGTTTTCTAGTGTGAGAAACTGTGGATTGTCTCACATAATAAACTGGTGCTTACTATGATAGCACGTGCAAGGGTTGCATAAAAAAACATCAATATAAGAAATTAATTTTCCTTTCGCTGATAGCAATGATTTTCGGCCGAGTGTTGTAACTGGTCGGACATCTTCTTCAAATTGCGATATCGTGATGCGAAGTAGAGGATAAATTTTTTGTAGGCTCTTGGATCCAGGTGATGAGAAAACGCGCATGACCAAGGTTTCTAAAGAAGCTAAGTTCGGAGAAAACATAACCAATGGATAATGTCCTTGCTTTGAGAAATCTCAAAAATAACATTTTATAGCCATTACAACTGAGATAGCTAATATTCTCTAAGCGGTGGTGATGGTTGTTAGCAGTTGCTAACCATGACGCGTGCGCTGGTACAGATGAGAAGAAGCTGTTTCTCGCTTTGTCTCTTGCAAACTAATCTACAATTTTTTTTTTTGCTTTGAAGGAATCTTCCGTTTTTCTTAAATTACAATTTCATTAACGCGAACGTAAAATTTTTTAGAGTTCTTATTTACATTTTTTTTTGTTAAAATATAAAATAATAATTTAGCTCTATAGCTGAGAATTAAATGTCGAATCACGTCACAATCATACGTTGCGCTCTTAAGCGTTTTATTGTAATGAAAAACGTTATCTCTTATAACTGAAATAATAAATTTTTTTTTTTAAATAAAGTAAATTAAGTATCTTTGCTTTATATCAGCCTTTAATAATTTTCGCGTTGAAACATAATATATCATTTATAGTTTCTTTTTAGTATTTATTGTGATTTAATTATTATCAAATTTTCCTTTTATTTATTTAATAAATGATAGCAAAATATTTGTACTAGAGGTCCAAATTACTGAATGCGGATAGTTGATGCATTACTATAAGCGCGGATACAGTATTGAACCAATATACAAGAATTTGTCATTTTATATTATAATATTCTTTGTTTCATTTTATTTTAAATTTTCGCGTGTAATAATCGTGCTATGATTTTGACTTTGCGTAAAGACTCGCCAGCTGTTGTTGATAAGCAAGCAGTCGGCTTTGCTATAGGCAATGAACTAGGCAAAAGTATACTCGATCCTACCATAAGCAAAGGGGTGATGGTGGGGAGATTCTGCTAATGTCTAAGTGTTGCGTCTCAGATTCGACAAAAGCAATATTTCGCATTTTGGAGTTACTCGTGAAATCTCTACTAACTAAACGTTTGATTAGGAATTACAGTATTTTGAGAAAGACACCTTCAGTCCGAACGATTGCCATGAAGAATTGCACGTTTATTAATTTTAGCGCGGTATTTACATTTCCTTTTTTTTTAAGAATGTACTATACAATATTTTTTTTTTTTTTATTATTTTGATAATTGACAACCGATATTTAACGATACACTAGCATTGTTCACAGGGATTCTGACTGTGTCGATGAATCAGCTGGGAGGCGCGTTGAATCTTATCGATGGGTCGATTATTTTCTTGATTGTTAATATTTTTTGTCATTGAGATTTGTTTACTCTCTTAATTAATTTTTTTTTTTAATATTTGACAAAGTCCTCGCGAGTTAAGGAAACACTAGTGTATTCATCATGACTTGTAATGAAAACACGTTGTTTCCTTCGAGTTAAGAAAACACTAGTGTATTCATCATGAGTTGTGATGAAAACACGTTGTTTCCTTACAAAGGAAGTAAATCTCTTTGTGTTGCTTATTAAAGCACTAATATATATAATTTATTAAACATAATCTTATACGAATAAGATTTATTGTTAATAAATATGCGAGAGAAAAGTAATGCGATATTTTTTTCAATTTTCGAAACACTAGTGGAAACGGATTGTTTATCAACGTTGCACGTTGTTTCTTCATGAAATTCGCAAAATACTTTTTGGACTTGTCAATAGTAAAAGAAATTACTATTTTCTTATGTTACGCTCCTTTCTCGATAACTGAGCGTTATTATATTTGCCGGATGCGTTACGCGCATTTGTGTACGAACATTGTGGTACAAATGGAGAATGACATTCTAGCGGATAATTTGACGGAACATATGGCGAATAACTTTGATAACAATAATTTTGTTGAGGATAGTTTGGTTGCCATTGTTGATAAGAATTTGCGCAGTTGTTAAATTTCGTTTGATTTAATTTACTGGTGCAGGTATTCCGCTGAAAATTGTTATTTTGTGGGCAAATGTAATTTTCGTGATTTACAGATTTTTTATTTTTATACCGACTTTCTTTACAGCTCGGATACCGTGGACGATTACGACGCCCATTACTTGGCGTTCGTCGCTTAGAACGGTAGTCTTGGTGCTGTCTATTGACATCTTCGCGATTTGTTTGCGTTGACGATTGGTGTCTCTCTCCCCCCTTCTGCGATGAAGTAGAACTGAGAGAGCAAGAAAGATCTTGACTAGATCGACAATGCAAACTGGGAGTGAAAGACTCAAAAATGCTATCTGAATCAGCGCAGGTTGTAGATTCAGATAATTTCGCGCCATTATTCTGTATTTCTAACAATTCAATTTTTTGTTGCAAAGAAGCGCACTGGCGCTTGTAAATTGAAAGTTTATCAGTTTCGCTTTTTTGCAATTTATTATTCTTTGATTTAACATTTTTCACCGTTTTGCATTTAGTTTTTACCATTAAGGTTGACTGTGTAAACGATTTGTGCATGTTTGTAGCAGTCCCTATGCTTAGTGGGATATTGGAGGTGGTTATCGCTACCGAATCTGAAGAAAGGGTGGGAGGGAGGGGTACGAACTTGTCGGTGTTATGGCTAAGACTATCGCTGTTCACCGAGCAACTCGAGGAATCCTTTTCCAAGTTTCGCATTTTTAATTGCGCAATTTCTTCTTTCAAGGTTGAAAATTTACGAGTAAAATTTTCCTTTAAATCTGCTATTAATTCGCGATTGGAATTATTTATTTCAAAAATTTTTGATTCTAAGGAATTTTTCAATTCCCATAAGAATTCATTTTGTTCATTAAATTTATTTATTACTTGAGCAAGTGCTTGTTCCATTTTAAAGAAAAAGAAACTTTGAAATAATTTTAATTTCTAAAGTTTTTAATTTTGGATATTTGTAAAATTAAGCGAGCTGATATTGAACAAAGTACGTGTTTACGTTTTTGAAAGGTTCTCTGTGTTTACATCGAACGATTGAATAAGAGATAATGCTTCAACAGAACACTTTAAAAGTAATATACAATATTTGAAATATTATTTTCGAATGGAAAATTTTTAGAATTTAGGCCTAGAAATCCCTTATGGTGATTAACAAATCAAAATAAAATATTAAGAATTTTAAGAATCATTACACAGAATACAATGATAAATTTTTGAAAAATTATTGACGCTTTTTATAAATCGGTAATGTGAGAGAGAAGCGAGAGCGTGTTGCGCAAAATAATTTAATATTTGAAAATTTGTCGCATATGACTTGTGCAAATCTCGTTCAAAAATTTGTGTTTATATTGGCGTAGAAAAATTGATTAAATTTCGTCAAAAATCTTGAAAAGAAAATTTAATGCGCAATCATATCAATATTTTATTACGTCAGAAACACAATAAATTGCTTTTCTATATGGAAAATTCCATGTAACGCGCCATTTTTATGCGGTTGTAATGGAAACTTCGATAAGAAAGCATTGATAAATTTTACTTTAATTTTTAGTATTGAAGTGAGTTTACTTTAAATAGTTAAATTACGATAAAATTACAATTATTTAAATAAAGGAACAGATAATTTCAAAACGAAAAAACCTGTCCCTGTTCGCGCGCCAAAAATTTGGCGAAACTTCGCGAGACTTGAGTATTTTTGAAAATTAAATGAATGAGGATAAGGGTTCGGCTCACGACAGTCGACACAAGGGTTAATGAACGAAATCTTCACACATCAAAAGTAGACTTTACCAATAGTATTAATTAAATGAGCAATTGCAACATTAATGGAAGACGAGACCAATAGACGAGATAGAGAAGATTGAGCGAACTTACCAAATGATGCAGCGCAAAGGTTATCCCATAAATAATATTCCTAATGATGGGATAAACACAATAATACCAAAATAATTAAAAAGAAGATATTTAATTAACTGTAAAGCGCGTTACAACTATGCGTCGAAGCACAATATGCACACACACACACACATACACGCGTTATTCTACGTTTACAAAAAGAGATCTCGTAGATCTCTTCGGTGTACGAAGGCACGCTTCTCTCTGATGAGAATTTTCACGTAATCGTCATCGTAACCATAAGACCATTCGTCTTTGGTCCGATGACACCCGAATTTATAATTCTTTTAACGACCGGTGGTCGCAGTAGCTATTAGGCTAACACCTAGCGCGATAAGTTGTGAATTGGGGAAACAATCAGAGAATGGCATATTTAAAGAAAAGTAAGAAAACGATTTTGGATCGTTACAACATAGGATCCCATGTGGTTTCCCATGTGGTTTCTTATATGGGGATTTTCAATAGGGATAAAAGCAGTTACGCACAACAACGGTCGAACAAATGTTAACGTGCTTTTTTTGAAAATTTGGTTATGCGTCAATTTATCGAATTATTAGCTTTTCTATCGATGCAAGGTCGCAGGGGCGAACTATTGACCTTACAACTCTTACCTTTATAGAAAGACATTTGATCAATTTAATACTTGAAATAACGTCAGAATGACTTTCTCGTCACATTCTGCCCCTTCAGAGATGACGTTAGTTTAAGAAAAATAAGCTTTCCAAAACGAAAACAGCAAATAATTAGTCTGAAAAGAATTAAATTAATAATATTTTTTATATTCAATACAAAATAAAAGTAATTAATGTCTGCAGACATCAATCACTTTTATTAGTATCATGCTTGATTCTAAGTTAAAAGTTAATTTAGCATTCTTGGAAGTTTCTTGACGATCGACAGTTCAATTAGAAAACTCATTTATTTATGAATTTTAATCATCTTCCCTAATCGAGATCAACCTTAATCATTAGACAAATCTGCAGATCTATTTCGCTGACTTCTTGTATATAGTCGGCACGATGACCTTGTATACGACTCCATCCGAAAATTCTGGTCTCAATGCCATCACCTCATCAAGACTCAGATTCGCAAATTTTGCTGTCAATGACTTTATCGCCAACAACCGTTTCTCATCCGATAATTCATTTTTAGAGGGCTCCGCCTGATTCGCTAGTCTCTCTACAGTTGATAGGGCATTTTCCCTGCTTATAAATGATCTCATACTAGGGAAATCGATCTCGTTACCAAAGATTGCCTTGGTTCTCCGGCGAAGTTCCTCGACCTCATGCTCGTTCACCAGATAGCGATGATCAAGCGGTATTGCCCAAGTTGTCAAAGTAGCGTAACTTAAACGTGGCCAATCGACCAATCCCGCCTAGCGAACTTTGCAATCTGGGCATTCAGGACAATAAATGCTCAGATCATTTGAACAACCAACACATTTCTTCAAAGCCAATTCTGTTCAATTCCATGAGGGTATACACAGTCCTTTGTCTCGAATCCCTCCGTACCACAGATCAAACAAATTCCTGGTCTCATCGGCAGCTTGCAGTCTACAAAATGATGATCCCGTGATTTACAATTCACACGTACCGCAGATCGTTGTTTGCCGGTTACGGAAACAAATGTCTGAGTGCTTCGATCTATTTTCTCCGAATCCATCTTTTTAAGGAAGATCTCAGCCCTTTTTGTGATCAATCCTTTCAGTAGCTTTTTCGACAGGATTCTGTAATCCACTATGTAGTGTGGATGAGATTTATTCTCCTTATCAATCATACTTGATACTCCTAAAAATTTAGGCCTGTGCGGTAAACCGGTATACCGGTTTTTTTTCCGTATTACTGGAAACCGGTTTCCGGTTATGAATTCCCGGTTTAAGGTTTTGTTTTTTTAACCGGTTTTATTTTTTAAACCGGTTTTTCTCGAAAAACCGATTTTCTTTTTTAAACCGGTTTTTCAAGAAATACCGGTTTTCTTTTTTAAACCGGTTTTTCAAGAAATACCGGTTTTATTTTCTAAAACCGGTTTTTCAAGAAATACCGGTTTTATTTTTTAAACCGGTTTTTCAAGAAATACCGAATCTAACCGACTTGCGCATTATGCCTGCGCAAAAGTGACATAACGCCAGAATAGAAACAGATGATTGAGAAAGATTAATCTTTTTTATTTTTATTAGACATACAGTGATTTTTTTTTACTTAATAGATCAATTAAAAAATGTTGTTTTTGAAAAACAACCTGATTTTTGTAATAAACCAAATTTTGTTAAACCAGTTTTCTTTTTAAATAAAATGGTATTTGAAAAACCATTTTTTAAATACTCGTATTCAAAAAACGGTTTTTTAAAAATACCGGTATTAAAAAAAAACAGTTTTTTAAAAAATACCGGTATTTAAAAAAAACCGGTTTAGAAAAAAATACCGGTTTAAAAAAAAATACAGGTATTTCTTTAAAAACCGGTTTAAAAAAAATATCGGTATTTTTTTTAATACCGAAAACCGACTGAAGAACCGGTTTTTTCAAAAACCGAAAACCGGTTATGGATTTTTAATACCACACAGGTCTACTTCTAATTCCTCCATAGCCTTTTGGAAAGTAGGAATGTCATTGATCGTAATTGGTAAAGGATCAACCTTTTCAGGAGGAGCAACAACTGAATCCTTGAAGTTGTACTTCCAGCAAAAAAGGATTTGTTGTCATCCAATAATTCACACAGGCACACAAAAAAATAAAAAAGTCAAAACCCAGAGGTCACACCCCCCTATCCCCATGTTTTTGGGGTCGCTGAAACCCAATATGACCATGAAAAATTTTTCTCATCGGCCATTTTCCCGCTACCACCCCCTTACACCTGCTCCCGGGGGTTGGAATTTCAGTTTAAAAAGAAGTGGAGTAGGGTGTCTATTCCTATGTTTTTTGGGTCGCTAAAACCAAAAAAGACTACCAAAAACAAATTCTTCCCTCCCTTAATCCCTTACAATCCCCTTAACACCCGAAAGGTGGGGGGTCGAAATTCGAATTTTCACGAAAAGTCGATTACGGTGTCTAAACCTACGTTTTTTGGGTCGCTGAAACTAAAAAAGACTACCAAAATCAAATCCTTTCCACCCTCGACCCCCTACAACCCCCTGCAATAATTTTTGATAATTAATATTTAATTTTCAATTTCCCAAAAATCGGTTCGTTTTATTTGAAAAAAATTATTGCAGGGGGTTGTAGGGAGTCGGAGGTGGAAAGGATTTGATTTTGGTAGTCTTTTTTGGTTTCAGCGACCCAAAAAACGTAGGTTTAGACACCGTAATCGACTTTTCGTGAAAATTCAAATTTCGACCCCTCACCCCAGGGTTGTTAAGGGAGTTGTAGGGGGTCAAGGGAGGGAAGAATTTGTTTTTGGTAGTCTTTTTTGGTTTAAGCGACCCAAAAAACATAAGAATAGACACCCTACTCCACTTTTTTTAAAACTGAAATTCCAACCCCCGGGAGCAGGTGTAAGGGTTTTCATGACAATCGCAAACTTTGACGTGGTATTTTTAAATTAATTACAGAGTATTTGCCTATGACTTTACCATTTTTTTTTGTTATTAACAAACTTATACACGGCAACGCATTATTTCTGGTTAAACTTGACTGTAATAAAATTAAATAAGTTACATATACTTTAAATTATGGTTTATTTCTAAGTTCTTAAGATTTTCTGAATATTAATCTAAAATCAGATATGCAAATTCAAAATGGTGGATCCAATATGTCGGACAAAAATTAAAAATTTAACAAATTTGCTTGAAAATAGTCTCTCGGGGGTTTTTGGGGTCGCTGATTACGAATCTAAAGTCAGTTTTTAAAAATTCAATATGGCGGACAAAAATTAAAAATTAAACTCAAGAAATTTGCTTGAAAATTGTCTCGGGGGTTTTATGTTACATGGTTGCCATCCCTGTCAGGCAATTCACAAATGTCTAACCTAAAAAATCGTTTTTCATTTCTTATAAATGCGATAAATCGACTTCAAGTATTAATGTTTTGACAAGTGCAAAGTGTTTATTCATTATAAACAATCATTTTAATTCATATTTTTATGAATTATTCCCAGTTATTCCAATGTTATTGTAATTTTATCATAAACCCAAAATTATACCGCTTTTTACTCATTTTGAGTCTTTTCTCCAGAAACTCAGAATGAGTCGAAGGGGTATCATTTTTGTTGCACTTCAAAATGAGTATCATATGATACTCATTTTGAGTATAGTTTTTTTCTGTGTTCTGATTAGTAATCAGTGATCTAGAAAAAACCTAAACGGTAATTTTCAAACAAATTTGATGGATTTTTTATTTCTTCGTCCTACATATTACATCCGCCATTTTGAATTTTAAAAACCTGACTCCAGATTTGTAATCAGGGACCCCAAAAACCCCCGAGTGACAACTTTCAAGTCAAATTAAAGAATTATTAATTTTATAGTCCGCCATATTGAATTCCGATATTTTGAGTTTTCAAAATTTTGAAATTCTGATTCCAGCTTCGTAATCAGCGACTCCGAAAACCATAGGTACTATACCTATTGTAGATATTTTTCAATTCCCCTAATTATGGGACTGAAAGGGTTAATACGTGGGGCGTTCCATGCACAGATTTTCTTCATAATTTGCCATTTTGTTGTCTTAGGGGACATACATAAGTTGTAAAAATAGTTTTGCAAAATTTTGATTATTTTTCAAGATATTGTTATTTAAACTTTTAAGTCACTTTTTTCAACAATTTTTATTTCTAAATCTATTATAGTTACAAAAAAATGTTTAATATGAAAATTGTAGGGAATCTATTGAATATTAATAATATTTTATTGGAAAATAAATATTTAATTGTTTTAATTAATTTATTTAAACAATAAATTTAAAATAATTTTTTTTACCAAAAGTACCAAAAAAATTTTCTCCAAAAAATATTAAAATGAAAACTTAAAATGTCCTTAAAAATCCTTGAAAATTTCAGATAGGTGTGTTACATCCCAGATACATTTTGTTTAGATTGTAAAGGAATATCTGTAATGCAACTTCACTATCTTATATTCAACACATAATACCCGTGTTAAAAGGCGTAAAAATACAATAATTGAGATAGAAGTTATAAATGAAATTCTATACTTCGTCCTACATATTATAATAATGATTAAAAAACAAAACCAGAGATAGAAATTGACAAAAATAGGAAACAATGCGTTAAGTCAAAGAGTGACTCACGTAAGCTCGAGCGCGCTTGCTATGACCTACTTTTGTAACCCGAGCTGCGTGAATCACTGCTTGTAACTCTAGCTTCACTTTTTCCATAATTGAGGTAAGAATTCAGGTCAATTTTCGAAGAACTGCATTCTTCTCAAAATCAAACACTTAGAAGCAAGTTTCTTTCCTTAAAAGGTGCAAGAAAAGCAAATTGACACTTAGAATCAATAATTTTAAATGTATTAACTGTCGTATTTTGCGTGTCAAGTTTCATTAATTGTAGCTTTTCACTAATTCTTTTTTTAATCGGCAATTCAGTCCGCGTTGTACTTGATTATTGTGCAAGTTGCTTTTCTCACACTTAGAAACAAGTTTCTTTCCGTAATAGGTGCAAGTGACGATAAGTAACACTTAGAAGCAGTACTAGCTCTTGAAACAAACGCAAAAACCCTAAAGTTGTGAAAGTTACATATAAGTGTAACATAACAAACTTTCTTAGTTTCATTCAATTGAAACAACATCTTGAAAACCAAACTTATACCGACCAGCGCTATAACCTGTATCCTACGACTAATCTGTAATAAAAGTAAGTAACATTTATGTAACAACTTAGTAAACATTACATTTGAATATTGAATAAAATTGTTAAAAGGGAATATTTATTGTGTTGTTAACGCAAAACCCGTAGTTTTGACAAGTACAAACGATCCTACTTAAAAATAAAGGTCAAGCTTTACCAACTTGACCATAATCAGCCTACCATTCCTCCAAAATTCTATAACCTAACCTATAAAATTGCCTTCTGCTCGGGATGTAACAACCGCTGCCACCAAATCAGCTGTTACATCCCGAGCAGAAGTCAATTTTATAGGTTAGGTTATAGAATTTTTGAGGAATGGTAGGCTGATTATGGTCAAGTTGGTAAAGCTTGATCTTTATTTTCAAGTAGAATCGTTTGTACTTGTCAAAACTACGGGTTTTGCGTTAACAACACAATAAATATTCCCTTTTAACAATTTTATTCAATATTCAAATGTAATGTTTACAAAGTTGTTACATAAATGTTACTTACTTTTATTACAGATTATTCGTAGGATACAGGTTATAGCGCTGGTCGGTATAAGTTTGATTTTCAAGATGTTGTTTTAATTGAATGAAACTAAGAAAGTTTGTTATGTTACACTTATGTAACTTTCACAACTTTAGGGTTTTTGCGTTTGTTTCAAGAGCTAGTACTGCTTCTAAGTGTTACTTATCGTCACTTGCACCTATTACGGAAAGAAACTTGTTTCTAAGTGTGAGAAAAGCAACTTGCACAATAATCGAGTACAACGCGGACTGAATTGCCGATTAAAGAAAGAATACAATAAATTTTGTATAACTAAAGGGTCGCTCTACAATGACTACTAGTCTATAAAACCGCACCGGAACATTTGACAGCTTTGATGAAAAAGGTTTGATTTATATACTCTAAAATTATTAAAAAGTGGGAGAGTTTATAGACAATTATGGGGATAAAGTGTGTTACTTTCTTGGAATTTACATTTGCTCATCTTAGACCTATTTATAGTTTGATTTTGAGAAGAATGCAGTTCTTCGAAAATTGACCTGAATTCTTACCTCAATTAAGTAAAAAATAAAATCTAATTATTCGTCTTTATAAAAAATTTCTATTTAAGGTAATTTAAAAATTACATTAAATAGAAATTTTTTATAAAGACGAATAATTAGATTTTATTTTTTGCTTATGTTAAACATGAAATTAAATTTTATATTATTTGTTACAATCCAAAATATATTGTGAAACATTGACGTAATTCGTAAATCTAATTAGCAAAATTAATACAATAAACCAATATAAAAGCTTTAGTTATAAATTTTACTTGGTAAAATTTTATTTCAGTAATTGTTTGGACAATTACAAAAACTTTTACTTGGCGGAATTTGATTTTATTTTTATTTATTGTATATACGGGCTCAAAGGCCCTTTAAAGAGTAATATATAAAAAAGAATATAATATTGACTTAATCCTAAACGCACTCCTAAACGCTCACACACAGCATGCTGCGCACCAACAACACACCTATCTACTATCGGCTCAAAAGTATAGGTCCCTGTGTTTGAAAGCTCATAACTCAGGTAAAAAAATTCACACGTTAATAGGACAACTTGGATTTAGAAGAGACACTATTTCTACGTTAGTATACGGAAATGCAAGAAATAAAAAATTTTTTTTCGCTATTTACGGATTTTCGAAAGTAAAAATACATGGTTTTTTGAAGAATTTTGACAGGAGCCTACTTTGAAAGCTTGTAGCTTATTTAATAAGTATCGCATTGTTATGCTGAATTCTTCTATGAAGTTTAAACCCTACTAAAACAATATATATAAAAATTTTTGAATTATTGCATCAACTTTTTGTTATTATTTGAAACAAAGATAAAAAGTCATCGCCTTTGCAAATAATGATACAGGTTTGAGACAAACTGTAAATTGCGTACACAATATGGTATTGAAAATAATGCAATAAAAATAAATTGTTTAAAAATTTTTTTGATGATTTATTTAGAAAAAAGTTTTTAGTTTTTTGCTTTATTACCCCATTAACCCGTTGCCTGTTTCCGACCCACGGGTGGGTCGTGTTCACTATCACTCAAAATAAATATAATTTGTTTATAAATTGATAGATATTTTTCTTTACATCAATATTATAATATTATAAGGGTCATTAATGATATTTTAGAAAATAATTGAATAATTAGTTATAATTTAAATATATTATACTATTTGAAAAAGTATTAGATTCCGCTGGGCATTTTGGGACAATCATGTTGTATTTTCCTCAAACAGTTAAGGGGTTAAAGCAAGGTGCAGGCGGTCATGAACCCTTTTGTCAGCGACAGGAAATTCAATAGCAGCGGTCCCAAACGGTCCACTACTGTACATTTTTTTAAAGATTTTTCTATTATAGCGAGTTATTTACAACTTTAAAACCTTCGTCGAGTGATCTGTACTAAAGGTGTCGGCAAGACTGCCTGCACCTTGCTTTAATGGGGTAATAAAGCAAAAAACTGGAAACTTTTTTCTAAATAATTCATTAAAAAAATTTTTAAACAATTTATTTTTATTGCATTATTTTCAATACCATATTGTACGTAATTTACAGTTTGACTCAAATCTGTATTATTATTTGCAAAGGTGATGACTTTTTATTTTTGTTTCAAATAATAACAAAAAGTTAATGCAATAATTCAAAAATTTTTATATATATTGTTTTAGTAGGGTTTAAACTTCATAGAAAAAATTCAGCATAACAATGCGATACTTATTAAATAAGCTACAAGCTTTCAAAGTAGGCCCCTGTCAAAATTCTTCAAAAAACCATGTATTTTTTACTTTCGAAAATCCATAAATAACGAAAAAAAAATTTTTATTTCTTACATTTCCGTATACTAACGTAGAAATAGTGTCTCTTCTAAATCCAAGTTATCCTATTAACGTGTGAATTTTTTTACCTGAGTTATGAGCTTTCAAACACAGGGACCTATACTTTTGAGCCGATAGTAGTGCTGTCCATAGACAATAACAATCCGCGCAATAAGGCTCTAAAAGCTCAAAAAGAGATACCAAAAAGATCAATTCTATCATTATACGCATTTGCCTCTCTATGATGTCTTTTGAAAACTGAATAATATCCATAATTAGTTCTATGGAAATTAACAACAAAAGGGGAATGATATCTTAATAACCTATTGGGAGCCTCAGAGAAATTAATTTTTGAAAGAACAGACGGACATTGAATAATATTATTAATAATTTTGAACAAAAACAAAAGGTCATTATATAAAAATCTATTCTCAATTTTAGGTAAGTTAATTTGTGCTCATAAAGTGTCATAATCGTGTAAATAGAAATCAAAAGGTAAATTTAATTGCTTTGCAGCAAAACGCAAGAAACGATTTTGCACACGTTCCAATCTTAGTGTGTGAGGCCGTGTCCACAACAGAAGTTTTAGTGAACAACAACGCGCAGGTTGCATGCAACTGTGCGCAGGTTGCATGCAACCACTGAAAGTAAAATACTTGTTGGTTCGTTCCGCCTGTTTTGAATTTGTTTACTTTCGCATAACCTCCAATTTCTGTCAGGCGCGTGTATAGAATATTGTTTGCAATATCATGCTATATATCATGCCAACCACTGAAAGTAAAATACTTGTTGGTTCGTTCCGCCTGTTTTGAATTTGTTTACTTTCGCATAACCTCCAATTTCTGTCAGGCGCGTGTATAGAATTTTGTTTGCAATATCATGCTATATCATACAAAATGAATCTTTGTATGATAATTATTCTTTTAACCATGCAATGGATGAATACTATAAGGATTTATATACGGTTAAAAAATCGGAAACGATCGTTTAGACGATGGTGGGTTAAACCACATATTCAAAGACAAGTGCGACGTGCAGTTGGTGCTTACCATAATTTGTTTATTTATTTTATGCAAGAGGACCACGAAGAATTTTTCCGAATGACGAGGATGACTCCAGAGGACTTCGAAGTATTGCATGCGATTGTTGGTCCACGATTAAAGAAATTTAGTCTCAGAGAACCGTTGCCAACAAGGCTTCGATTAGCGCTAGCCTTGAAGTAAATCTCATTATTTTTAACTAAATATATATTCAAAATACTATTCAAATTAACCATAAATGTTAAAAAATATCATTCTTATATGTTTCGATGATCCACGAGGGTATAATAAAGACCTGTAAATTGTTTTCTAAAATTCGACTATTTGCAAAAGTTATTAAAGGTCAAAGTTATTTATAGCGTTTTAGTAAATAACTAATTACTCGCGATCGGATCAACCGATACTAATAAAAATTGGCGAAGAGTTTACCTGAGGAATTGTTCTTTAGATAAATTATCAAAATTTTAAATAAAAATTATAATTTGTTTAAATAAATTGACTTTTTATTTTTTAGGGTTAAAAAATTGTGTTCTCCATCTTTAAAATGTTTTTTTTTTAATAATCAAATAGAGAAAATACTTTTAAGATTTTATTTGAATAATAAAAAAGTGTAATTTTCTATTATTTTAGAAAATATAATATTTTTAGTTACAACATTTTTCTGAAAAGTAATCGATTTAAAATAAAACAAATGAATTCGTGTCGATTTCATGGTTTTATGTGTATATATCTATGATTAATAATCTGTAATTTTTTTGGTTAAAGTTGTCGAGTTAAATTTATGTATATAATGAATATAAACCAAAGAAAAAGAATTACCAATAAGTTATCTCAAAAACACTATTATTATTTTTAAAAAGAAACTCAAAAAATAATCTCTTAAAAGAAGGTAGAGTAGGTGCATTTCTAATATTTAATGATAATTTATTCCACAATCTAGCACCTCTGATAATAAAAGATTTTTGTACTCTACAAGTTCTATGCGGCGGAATTTTTATAATAGCCTTTTTATTTCTGAGCTTGACAAGGGATGATTCATTAGGATCCCTAAATTCAAAAAGATTATATAAATAAAGTGGAACTTTAGTATTAAAAATAGAATAAATTAGATTGCCCATAAAAAATTGTCTTCTAGCTGCTACATTCAGCAAACTAGATTTGATTCTGTATTGAGAAATATGCTCAAATTTAGGTAAATCGTAAACAAACCGAATACACGCATTCAGAGATCTTTTCAATTTATCATTTAAGTCACTGCTGATATCATAAACAATGCAACAATAATCAAAAAAAGGAAAAATAAGTGATTTAACCAATAATAATCTCGTATAGGTTGGAAGAAAATTTCTATTTGGATTTAGTTGCTGTAATATTATGAAAACTTTACGTGAAATCCCGTATACGTGCTCTCTCCATGACAGTGATCGATCAACTATCAAACCGAGATCTTTCACTGTTTCCTTATACAATATGGGAGTACCTCCAAGTAAAAGAGAAAGAAGAGTCTCTAAAAAACTAATAGAAGGTCCTCCAGAAGATGAGATCACCATAGCCTGAGTTTTACCAAAATTGAGAGTTAGCCCATTATTAACTGACCATTGTTCAACATAATCAATATCAGATTGTACCATTTTAAGCATGTCCAACAATGACGACAATGGACCAGATAAATAAAATTTAAAATCATCGGCATACTTGTGATATTTACAGAACTTTAATCCAGCACCCAAATCTGCAACAAATAAGTTAAAGAGCAAAGAGGAGAGAGATGCACCTTGGGGCACACCACACCTCAATCTCTCCCATTCAGATAGTTCATTGTTACCATCAACCACTCTCTGAAACCTGAAATTTAAATACGATCGAAACCAATCACAAACTGATCTCGAAATATTAAAGGAACGAAGCTTGCGTAGTAGTAACTCATGGTCAACAGAAGGAAATGCTTTTGAAAAATCGAAAAATACAACTAAAGTAATAAAATTTTTGTCCATTGCAAGCTTAACATCAGAACTAAACTTTAAAGCTGCAGTACTCGTACTATGTTTACAACGAAAACCAGATTGCAAAGTTTCCAATAAATTTTCATTAATTAAGAATGTAGTTAACTGTTGATTGGCAATTTTTTCCAAATGTTTAGCCAGTGTACATATAATAGAGATTGGTCTGAAATCTTTAACTCTTTTAGGGCACGAAACCTTAGGGATAGGACGTATATTACTACACTGAAAAAAAAGTGCTGTTGAATCAAATATCTCCATGCTATTGAATTCCCCGTCATTGATTCAATGACACATTTATTAATCGAAAAGTATATTGCTTAAAATGAAAAAATGAAACTGTTTAAATTAAAAGTACGGTACTGTAGAATTAATGATATTGTGCAAATTGTTTCTATAGTTCATCTATATATAGCAACAGAATAATTTATTGTTTTCTTTGACATTATTCATTTGAAGCATCTAATAGGTAAATTTGAAGAAAATGCGTGTAAATTTAAATCAAATGAAAAATTGTTTGCTCTAAAGAAGCGCGCTCTGAAAACGAAAGCATATGCTTTCGTTTCAATGAGTGGTGCTATTGCGGACTGCCTATAGCATATGCTATAAAATTAAGAACACTATGTTTTGAGACATTGACAGGTACTAAATTTATTGAAATACTTACCCACATATATTTATATGTTTATTAAACCTGTCGTTTTTGAGATTCCAATATAAAAAAGTATTATTTAAATTCTTTTAATTAATTAATGACTAGTTAAATATAAATTCCCTATATAAATTCCCTTATATACGCGAAAAATCTCGAGCACGGTATTTAACCACAAAGTAAGTGCCCAACGTTGAGAAGCGGATGTATTACATTGCAGCGTGGCGGTTCTCGTCTATCACGGAAGTTAAGCGTCGTTGGTCGCGGTTACTAAATGGATGGGTGACCGCTTGGGAATAGCCGTATTTTTCTGACTAAAAAAGATAAGTGTATTTGAATGTGTATGTGTGTGTGTGTTTAGCCGTTGGAAAAAATGAAAAAATAATAAAGATGTATATGTTAGTGTGAAAAATTGAAAAAAAGATGTGTATAAAAAGTGTTGTGTTAAAGGTGTGAGAATTAATTATAGTATATAAAAAACATGTGAACAAAAATTCCCTTTTTTCAATTTATCGTTGGTATATATTTAACCACATAAAAGAATTGAATTAACAGTATGGTGTTATTCAATCGATAGCAACAACTAAAAAAATTAAGAGTACAAATTTTTGAATCATAAAAATGATGCTTTTAAATTTAAAAGTTATAGTCATTGACTCAAAAGCATATACTGTTAAATTAAAAAATTTTGTTTATTGATTCAAAAGGATTCACCTTCGAATTAACATAGTATGCTGTCAATTTGAGAAATATGCTTTTGTTTCAAAGAAAGTGATACTATCGAATCATTAGAATCGGTGCTTTCAAAACAACAGCATATACGTTAGGCAGCCCGTTATGACACTATTCAATGAATCAAACCCATATGTCATTGATTCAACAGCATTTTTTTCTCCGTGTAGTTTTTCAAATTTCAGGAAAAGAACCTGTCTGAAAAGAGAAGTTGTATATATGCAAAAGTATTGGGAATATAATAGGCAGAGCTAGCTTTAACATTTTAACAGTAATAAAATCAGGACCCACTGCATTAGTTTTAATACCATTTATAGTTTTAAGAAGTAACTCTGGAGAAATATCTGAAAAGAAAAATTCATTTTCATCAAAAATATCAGAATTAACTGGGAAATTCGTATATGTAGAAGCAGGAGCTGGAGGAGAATTGTGACAAAAAAATGATAAATAATCACTTGAGCGGAAATTGCATGCCTCCGAGCTGGTCCTCTGCGGTATAAGATTAAGTTTTTTTAATATATTCCAAATATTTTCAGATTTACTCTTATTTTTTATGAAATTAAAATTATATTTGTTATACGCATCTCTAATCTTAGTATAAACCAAATTCCGACTCTTTCTAAAATTCAAATGATCTGCAATATTTTTAGTTCTTTTAGATATTCTACGAAGTCTATTTCTTTCTTTGATCAACGCTTTTATTTCATCTGACATCCAAGGAGAAGACTTTTTTTTATATTAATTGAATGAAGAGGAGCAAAATAATCAAAGGCCGAAGTTAAGTAAAGAGATAATTTATAAACTTTAAGATTAATGTCAGATGAAGAGTATATACTATTCCAATCAAAGTTAGACAAGTGCGAAATGAAATCGGTTTCAGGGATTTGATTCAAACTATACGAACAAAAGTAGATCTGTTATTTATTTTGATCAAATTACCATCAAATTTAATTGTAGCACCTATCAAATCATAATTGGATAAGAAACTAACTGACCCTACCCTACTGAAAAAGAACGACTGTAAATACGAGCGTAAATATGACTGTGAATACGACCCTAAATACGGGCCTTAGAAGGGTAGTGTAATTGAAACAGCAAATACAGCCGTTTTTATGCCCGTATTTAGGGTCGTATTTACGGTCATATGTGAATTCCATTTTTTTAAAAAATATATATATATATACCCCCACAGCACCGAAACTTTCCTAAAAATTTATTGAATATTTACTTGTAATATTCGGCATATTTAACTGAAATGTTTAGTGAAAATTGTATTTTACACAACTTTTAATAAACATTGCAATTACATATTCCGAACATTGCAAGTAAATATTTAATAAATTTTTGAGGAAAGTTTCGGTGCTGTGGGGGTATATATATATATATATATATATATATATATATAATGAAACATCATTAATTATTATTAATTTAATATATTAAATATAATATTGCAACTAAAATAAATATTATTT
Source organism: Leptopilina heterotoma (assembly GCF_015476425.1). NCBI lineage: Eukaryota > Metazoa > Arthropoda > Insecta > Hymenoptera > Figitidae > Leptopilina > Leptopilina heterotoma. The sequence continues at coordinate 374,557 of NW_025110941.1, read as the reverse complement.
AGGGTAAGTATTGAAATACGATTTATTCTTATAATAAATGCATAACAAACAAATATATAAATGTCACTTCATTTTAATCACAAACACACATATACACATGGTACAATTATTTAATACAAATTGTAATTTTTATTATTTTTATTATAAGAGAAAAAATACTTGTACGTCCCTACTAAAAATAAAATCAGGAATCGTCATGAATGGTCAGAATTTCTGAACATTCCTGAACAGTCTCACCACTTCTGACGTTTTCGAACGTTTCTCACCATTCCTAACCAAATACTTTCCAAGCTCCTCCCACTTTACTCCCACCATTTTCGAAGCTGTGACCATTTCTGAAATTCCTGACCATTTCTGAAATTCTTGACTATTTCTGAAATGTGTGAACACATAACCTATAAAAATTTTGGTACATCTTTCTAATTTTGGTAAAGTCTCATGAAAATTTATATATACATATAAAATCTTTCAAATTTATTTTTTACATTTCAGAATACATTATTCTATTATAAAAATTGTTCTTTTAACTTAACAAAAGTTCTCATTTTTCAAATTGGTATAATTATTGAATTAATTATACAGCAAAAGTAGGTAAATAATTTAAAACATTCGGACCAATCTTTTAAAATTATATAATATATTTATTTAATGTATATTTATAATATATTAATTTAATATATATATATATATATATATATATATATATATATATATATATATATATATATATGTATATTTATTTATTTACTTGTAGTTATTTAATATAGTTAATTAATAATAAATTTTGTTTCATACTATTAGTAATTTACTATACCAGTCAGTACTTATTATGAGAAGTATTTGCATTATAATTGAAATACAGTTATATTTAAATTATTATTAATCATTAATAGAATAATTTCTTACTATAATGATTATTAATAATTTAAATTTAAAATTTATAAAAATTTCAATATTGCATTAATAATTCATTATTATTATAAATTATAATGTTAAATTAAATTAATATTAAATACTAAATTCATTTTAAATGCAGATATAATAATAATTATTATTAATCTGTATTCGTATTATAGTTTATGAAACATTCCAAATTGTAAAGTTAAGACTTAATTTATTATTGATTCAATTAATAATGTTAATTTTTATTAATTCACATAACCTATTATGACTAAATTGAAATATAATTAATTAATAAAAATTATTTAACAGTTTATTCTGATTTATTGATAATATTGGTAATTGAATTTTACTATTTTACAGTTGCTCTTTACAGTTGAATCCAGAAATATGTAAGTCGGTTCGGTAGTCGCAGTCGTTAGGGCAGTTAGTTTAGGCACTAGGTTAGGTCATGCGTCGGGGTTCGATCCCCGTAGGGTCCAAATTTTAATTTAATTCCGGGAATTAGTTTCAAGTTGTTCCGTATGTAAACAAACTGATATTAATTAATAAAATATATTTTTTAAAATTAATTTGTTGCAACTTTTTGCATATTGTTTAAATAAATAAAACAGAAGTGGCTTAAAAATATGGTCAAAAATGAGATACAAATGGTCTCAAATAGTCACCAATTATGGGCGGGGTCAACAAAGAGGAGGGGATAGTAGCAAACTTGTGACCACTTTAAACTTCCTCCTGATCAGTTGTGATAGATTTCTGACGAGATCCATCCAGAATCGTAAGAAAACTGGATTAAAGTGGTCAGGCGGCCTGACCATTTGTCTGACCATTCCTGATTTTATTTTTAGTAGGGGTACAATAAAAACACTTGTACATTTTTCAACAGCTAAATAAAACCACAAATGACGCGAATCACATGTAAGTAAGCACTGTTGTAAAAAGGTTGGGTCTATTGGGATGGGTAGTTGCACATAACTTGAAATATTAATACTAAATTTGTTTGTTCTTAAAATAGTGATTAAACTTTTTAATTACATTTAATTCATAAATATACTATTATTATTTCTGTTAGTATTATTATTATTATTATTACATTTATTATTAATATTTAAAGTTACGTGCAACTACCCATCCCTATAGACCCAACCTTTTTTACAACAGTGCTTACTTACATGTGATTCGCGTCATTTGTGGTTTTTATTTAGCTGTTGAAAAATGTACAAGTGTTTTTATTGTGCGTACAAGTATTTTTTCTCTTATAATGAAAATAATAAAAATTACAATTTTTAATAAATAATTGTACCATGTGTATATGTGTGTTTGTGATTAAAATAAAGTGACATTTATATATTTGTTTGTTATGCATTTATTATAAGAATAAATCGTATTTCAATACTTACCTTAAATATTATTTATTTTAGTTGCAATATTATATTTAATATATTAAATTAATAATAATTAATGATGTTTCATAATATATATATATTTTTTAAAAATGGTATTCATATATGACCGTAAATACGACCCTAAATACGGGCATAAATACGGCTGTATTTGCTGTTTCAATTACACTACCTTTCTAAGGCCCGTATTTAGGGTCGAATTCACAGTCATATTTACGCTCGTATTTACAGTCGTTCTTTTTCAGTAGGGTACTAAAAATAAAATCAGGAATCGTCATGAATGGTCAGAATTTCTGAACATTCCTGAACAGTCTCACCACTTCTGACGTTTTCGAACGTTTCTCACCATTCCTAACCAAATACTTTCCAAGCTCCTCCCACTTTACTCCCACCATTTTCGAAGCTGTGACCATTTCTGAAATTCCTGACCATTTCTGAAATTCTTGACTATTTCTGAAATGTGTGAACACATAACCTATAAAAATTTTGGTACATCTTTCTAATTTTGGTAAAGTCTCATGAAAATTTATATATACATATAAAATTTTTCAAATTTATTTTTTACATTTCAGAATACATTATTCTATTATAAAAATTGTTCTTTTAACTTAACAAAAGTTCTCATTTTTCAAATTGGTATAATTATTGAATTAATTATACAGCAAAAGTAGGTAAATAATTTAAAACATTCGGACCATTCTTTTAACATTATTTAATATATTTATTTAATGTATATTTATAATATATTAATTTAATATATATATATATATATGTATATTTATTTATTTACTTGTAGTTATTTAATATAGTTAATTAATAATAAATTTTGTTTCATAATATTAGTAATTTACTATACCAGTCAGTACTTATTATGAGAAGTATTTGCATTATAATTGAAATACAGTTATATTTAAATTATTATTAATCATTAATAGAATAATTTCTTACTATAATGATTATTAATAATTTAAATTTAAAATTTATAAAAATTTCAATATTGCATTAATAATTCATTATTATTATAAATTATAATGTTAAATTAAATTAATATTAAATACTAAATTCATTTTAAATGCAGATATAATAATAATTATTATTAATCTGTATTCGTATTATAGTTTATGAAACATTCCAAATTGTAAAGTTAAGACTTAATTTATTATTGATTCAATTAATAATGTTAATTTTTATTAATTCACATAACCTATTATGACTAAATTGAAATATAATTAATTAATAAAAATTATTTAACAGTTTATTCTGATTTATTGATAATATTGGTAATTGAATTTTACTATTTTACAGTTGCTCTTTACAGTTGAATCCAGAAATATGTAAGTCGGTTCGGTAGTCGCAGTCGTTAGGGCAGTTAGTTTAGGCACTAGGTTAGGTCATGCGTCGGGGTTCGATCCCCGTAGGGCCCAAATTTTAATTTAATTCCGGGAATTAGTTTCAAGTTGTTCCGTATGTAAACAAACTGATATTAATTAATAAAATATATTTTTTAAAATTAATTTGTTGCAACTTTTTGCATATTGTTTAAATAAATAAAACAGAAGTGGCTTAAAAATATGGTCAAAAATGAGATACAAATGGTCTCAAATAGTCACCAATTATGGGCGGGGTCAACAAAGAGGAGGGGATAGTAGCAAACTTGTGACCACTTTAAACTTCCTCCTGATCAGTTGTGATAGATTTCTGACGAGATCCATCCAGAATCGTAAGAAAACTGGATTAAAGTGGTCAGGCGGCCTGACCATTTGTCTGACCATTCCTGATTTTATTTTTAGTAGGGGAATGTTGATTATATGAGTATATTTTATCCAAATTGTCAACAATCATTACGTCTATTCTAGAACTAGTATTATTAGAATGATGTGTAGAATTGTGAGGAACTATCGACAAACCAGCAGAATAAATCATTGAGGTGAAATACTTAGTGATAGGAGCAGTAGCATTAAGATTACAATTAAAATCACCCATTATTATAATATTATTAAAAAACTGAACAGAAGAAAAAATTAAGTTCTCCAATTCGGTTCCGAAGGAAGCGTTCGGCGGTTTGTAAACCACTCCAACCAATGTATTGTCACATGAAGATTGCAAATTAAGAAATAAAAATTCTGCAGAAGGGTATAAGTTTTCGGAACTAATTGCAACCATAGAGCATCTAAACGTTTTACGTATATACAAACAAACTCCACCACCCCTACGTATTTCTCTGTCCTTACGAAACAAATTATAATCATCCAATTCTACAAGATTAGCTAAAGTATTAACTGACAGCCATGTTTCAGAAACAGCAATGACATCATAAAAACCAGTATTAAAAAAATCTCTAAATTCTAGAAAATAAGCACGCAAAGATTGTGCATTAACGTGGCACAAATTTAAGGTCTCCGTTATAATTGAAAATTAATAATAGTAACGACAACTTTTTACAGCTTTTAACCACTTTAAGCAATGAAATATGTATAAAAATAATAATTTTAACCAAAGAAACAACATACACAAAATCAAAATACCATTAATCAAGCCCAGACATAGAGTTTGTACAAAAAACTTCATAAATGTAAAATACAAGGAAATAAAATAAAATTTCAAAAAATTCAACGCAAAAAGAATCAAATAAGTAACATGAATCAATACGATTCCAAAAAAAATGAAAGAATGCTAAAAAATAAAACAGAAAAAAAGAAAAATAATATGAACTTAAAAAATTGTTCACAAACATAAAAATAATAATAATATTTTGTCTTTATTTTGTCTAAATTAAAGAAATCTACAAAATAAGTAGAACCAATAAACAAACTAATATGAAGCGTATGTGAAACAAATGATATAATTAAAGAAAAATCGGAAAGAGAGAAACATTTTTTAGGTAATTTAATTTTAGAAAAGCTAAAAAAGCAATAGAAACAGCATTGCTGAAAAATGAAAAGTAACACAGTAATAAGTGATATGAAAATATAATTAGAAAAACTAATTTAAAAAAAATTAATATGATAATCTTTGAGAATATGATTAAACGTAAAATTGAAAAATACCAAAAAAGTCGAAGCTATTTTAAACTGTTGACAGCCTCGATTGAAGTCATCTGGAATCGATATCATTAGACATAAAATTAGCTTGACATAAATTTCATTTGACGTGAATTGATATTCACGTAACATAATTATTATTTAACGTAAAATTAAATTTATATAAATTTCATTTAGCATAAATGCCATTTAACATAATTCTCATTTGACATAAAATTTACTGGACATAAATTTCATTTGGTATAAATCCCATTTAACATAATTTTCATTTGATATAAAGTTCATTTGACATAAAAGATATTTAACACAATTCTCATTTGTCATAAAAGTCATTCAACAAAATTCTCATTTGACATAAAATCATTTTACACAAATTACATTTTACATAAAAATATCGGCGCCTATTTTAAAAGTAACCAATTAGATATTATCAACAACATTGTAATTCGCCAATTTTGAAATTCGCGCCTATATTTCTATGTCAAATGATCTTTATGTAAAATGAAATCTATGACATCTGAATTTTATGTCAAATGAGAATTATGTGTAATGACTTATCCGTCAAATGAAATTAATATCAAGTTAACTTTATGTCAAATGAAAATTATGTTAAATGGGATTTATACCAAATGAAATTTATGTCAAGTATATTTTATGTCAAATAAGAATTATGTTAAATAAAATTTATGCTAAATGAAATTTATATAAATTTAATTTTACGTTAAATAATAATTATGTTAAATGATATTCACGTCAAATGAAATTTATGTCAAGCTAATTTTATGTCTAATGATATTTATGTCAAATGAGAATTACGTTTAATGACATTTATGTCAAATGAAATTAATGTCAAATGAACTTTATAACAAATAAAATTTACGTTAAATGAGTTTTATGTCAAAAGAAATTTATGTTAAATGATTTTTATGTGAATAGAAATTTATGTTACATAATTTTTATGTCAAATGGGAATTAAGTTATCTGAGTTTTATGTAACATAATATTTCTGTTTAATGAATTCTATGACAAATTATATTTATGTTAAATGGTTTTTGTGTGCAATTAAATTTATGTCAAATAATGTGCATATTATGTGAATTTTAAGTTAAGTAGTTTTATATCAAATAACTATTTAGTTAAAAAAGATTTTGGGAATAAGCATGCGTCTCTTTGTAAATAGCAAAATTTTTCTCCAAAAATTCAATTATTTTCAAAAAATTTAAATAAATTTTTTTGCAAAATTTCAATTACCGTCAACTGGGGCTATTTTGAGCATCCGGGGGCTATTTTGTGCACGCGAGTTTTTTAATGAAAAAAATTATTAAAATGAATTATTTTAATCTGCTATTTTGTAAAATGAAAGTTTGATTACATGACAATAGAGAGCACTAAATGTTATTATTTAATTCTTTGTCAATTAAGAGAAAAAAATTCCTAAAAACGGAAAATTTGTTTAAAAAATTTTGAAAGTTCGGAAAAATTATACCAGATCTTCTAGAGTTTTAATGTGTCTCATAAACTGAGTTAGATATTTGTTGTCAATTGTGTTGTGATGATACATACGTAATGCGCTAATTTTTTATTCATTATTTTAAGAGAAAAGTGGAAAAAACTGAAAAACCAGGATTCCATGGGGCTATTTTGTGCACTTAAAAAAATCAAATATTTTTCATAAATGTTTTATTTAGTAAGTAAAGAAGATTCTGTTTATCATTTTAATACATTTTTGTCTTACTTTTCTGTCAAAAAACTGTAAATACGTTAATTAAAATCATTAAAACGATTAAAAGCTCAACCGGTGCACAACGTAACCTCAAAAAATAAACATTAATTAATATTTATAAGTTTTTCAAATTAGTTTTAAAACTATTTTCTCGTTTCTCCTAAAATAACTTGAAAAGCATATTAGATATTAAATTGTTATCTATTTAACCTTAAAAATATTTATTTCAAGTTTTTTAAAAATATCATTCAAAACTATTAAAAAAGCTCCTATTGAAATGATGTTTTAAAGTTATTTATAAGTGTTTAAACGATCATTTTATAATTATATTAGTATATTATTATAAAATATATATTAAAAAAGAAAAAAATATTATTTACTATCTGCGTAATATACAATTTAAAGAAAGATTGTTAATTTTTAGTAAATTCAGATTTTAGAAAAATTTTAGTGCTTTATTTTACATTTTTTGTATTATAATATATATTTACAAAAAGAAATTTTACTAGGTCATTCTTTTTTTAACTTACTCTCAAATATATACACAAAAGATTTCATGAAGCAGAAACGATTAAAAAAATGTTTACGCAACATTATAGGAAAACAAAGTTCGATGCACAAAATAGCCCCATCCCGGGAGTAATTGTGTGCACGACTTTCAATGACTATAACTAAGACAAAAAAATTTTTTTCTTTGCCAAATTTATAGGAAAGCTTCAGAAGGATGTCCACAACATATATCAAAAGTTGATTTTCTTTATTCTCTTAATTCTGAATTTAAATAAATCTTTGAATCAAAAAAAAGCTATTTGGTGCACAAAATAGCCCCGGTTGACGGTATTGTTATATTTAAAAAATTATTACTGAAATTCAATTATTAAAAAAAAATTTTTATAAAATTCTTCACAAGAATTCAATAATTAAAAAAAATTTAATAAAATTTAACTTTTTTTCGCAAAAGTGTTCTATTATTTTTTATAAATAATAAAATTTCATTTAGGAATTCAATTATTTTCTCGACAGAATTTTAAATATTTTTAATACAATTTTAAATAAATTCCTCGATTAATGCAGTTATATATTCTTAAAAATTCTATTGGAACTTAACGAGAGAATTCAAATTTGAGAAACATTCAATAATCCAATAAAATAATAAAATTCGTTGCAATTATTCAAGTTTTTCATAAATATCTTTTAAATCGTCTCCGGAAATCAATTATTTTTAAAAATTTTTAAAGTAATTCTGCATAAGAATTCAATTATCTTGTTAAATAACAAAATTCTCGTAGAATTTTCTAATAAAAAATTATTTAAAAATCGATTACTCCCAGTCGAAGACTCGGAGTGATTGACTTCTTCATGTTTATAATAATATTTTTATGAGTTGTTTAATTTCAAGAAGGTTTGAATTTGAATGTTTTGAAGAATTTTAATTCCTAATGAAAAATAATAATGATAAATAAAACAATAATTGTTTTTGAACAATTTTACAATAATTAAAGAAATTCACAAATATTCGAACATTTTCTTGAGCTTCCAATCATTTTTAGAGTGAATCAGAATATTCTTTAGTGTCAGGGAATAGGTCAAAATTCTGTCTGGAAATCAGGGAAAAACAAAGTTAAATTTTTGTGGCAACCCTAAATAAGTACTGACAAATGAATTAAAATTATGAAAAAGGAGGAAAGTTTATATTAAAAAGTTTAACGTACTAAGTGTATCCAAGAACATTTTGCGACATACGGTAACAAATTCAGTGACATTATTTTTTGGGAGCTTATAATTTCTAGGGTGACCATACGTCCGGGTTTTCCCGGACATGTCCTCTTTTTACAGTAGGCTACTTTTGTCCTACCGGGTTTTTTAATATGTCCGGGTTTTGTCCGGGTTTTTGCAAATATAATAATTTAAAAATTATAAGTCTTTAAAATATAATGTAAAATGAGAAAAGTATTGAACAGTTTTTTTATAGATTTAATAAAAATTTTAGAAAATATTATTTATCAATGTTTTATAATTTATATAATAAAAAGTATACTTATATGCAACAATGAGAATTCAGACACGTTTAATTTTAAAAATTTGGACTGCAAAGAATTTTACGACTTAGTTTTGAAAAATTAACCGCTTTTGTCTGAAGTGGGTAAGTCTTTAAAATATAATGTAAAATGAGAAAAGTATCAAACAGGTTTTTTTCTAGATCTAATGAAAATTTTAGAAAATGTTATTTATCAATGTTTATTAATTTATATAATTAAAAGTATACTTATATGTAACAATGAGTATTGTCTTTTTCCCAATAATTGATTTAAAAAATCAATTATGTTTATTCGAAACAAAATACATGGTTATTGACTTCCACCATAAATGCAATAGTGGCCGGGTTTGTTCTCTTTTTTAAATATGTATAGTCATACTTTTAAAAAAATAATTATGGTCTGCCTTCCAGAACAAATCAAAAGCATTTTTTCGTTCATCAGTTGAGAGCTTACTATGACATTTCCTCCAACATTTCATGTTGTTACATCCTTCTTTCATTTCTCTAGCTTTAATGACAGTATTTTTTCTTCCGATTCCTTCAGTACCATTAGTGCGAGCTTTCTTAGCTTTGTTGTCCTTCCAAGATTCAGGATTTGGTATTCGTTTTTGTACATTTTTTCTTTCTTGATCTTTGCGTTTTAATTGCCTTCGTTGTGTCTCAATGGTTAGTACTGCCCTCCAAAAGAAAAAGATACATAAGCGACATTACCATCAATCCGAGAAAATCAAAGAAAACTTTTTGCCTCCGGAACTATAATTGAAATTAACTTTTTTAAAAAAATTTTTGATCAATATTTAATAAAAAAATATTCTGCTTCTCATTATGTAAGAAAAAATTAATTTTTTAAACAATTTCTATTGTAAAATGGACATACGGGTTTCTAGTAGTGATAAATACAGACGAATAAAAGCACAAAGTCGCTTATGTTTATTTCTCGGTAAACTTGCTCGAGCTGAGCGGTGCCGTCCAGAGGAAAAAGATACATAAGCGACATAATGTAAAAGAACTAAGCCTGTGTAGTAACATTATCGCTTTTCTTCTTCTGTAAACTCGACTCACTGTCAGACCATTTTACAGAGGAGAAAAATACATAAAGACAGTCGAAAAACAGTCGCTTCTTTTAGTCTGTAAAGTCAGCTCACTCTCAGGCTCCTTTACCGAGTAAGAAGATACATAAGCGACTTTGTGTATCATTTTGTCCAGTAAGTTGGTGACGTATGCAGCGTCGTTTACCGAAATATGAACCCACAAAGTGTTTTATGTATCTTTTAACTCTGTATTTCGTCACTTTTTCCATTTTCGTCATTTTTAAACAATCTTTTTTTACAATAAATAATTAAATTTCTTAATTCTTTTTTACACAGTTAAATGCAGCTTTTTTTATCAATCCAATGATACCAAAAACTCAATTTTTTCAAAAATGTCGCAAAGGACATTTTGTCGCAAAAATTCACAAAGGTGAATAGTGTTTTTTTTCGTAACACTAGCTCCTCCGACGGCCGCAAGCGGCCGTCTACGGTGCTAGTTTTTATATGTCTATTGTCCAAGTCCATTATTTCATTAATAATAATATTCAAATTTTTTCAGTTAATAATTTGCTTATTTATATTTGAAATGTTGACGTTTTTTTGACAATGCAAAATAAGATTTATTATAAGTACTTTCTCTTAACAAAAATAAAATTTATATATTCGCGCTCTTTTTAAATAACATACGACTGCAGCGCCACCTTCACATGTACAAACAATTTTAAAAACACCCTTCTATTAAGATTTTACATTCTCATTGCCCATTCTTTACTTCGATACTTTTCGATACATTCGACCTTTCCACTCCATGCCTTTTTTAAGAAAGGACCCATGGATTTAGTGTCAATCACAGAAAAATTGTTCCCCTGGCTTACGTAACTAGAGCAACGTAAGTAATTAATGTAAGTTACGTAACCAGAGTAAATAACGTAACTGCAGTAACTTACGTAACCAGAGTAAGTTACGTAACTAGAATAACTTACGCAATTATCAAACTTACATAATTTACGTAACTAGAATAACTTACGCAATTAATCAAACTTACGTAAGTTACGCAATTAATCAAACGTACGTAAGTTACGTAACTAGAATAACTTACGCAATTAATCAAACTAAATAAATAAGTTAATAAATAAGTTAATAACATAAGTTATTCTATTTACGTAACTTACGTAAGTTACTGTAGTTACGTTATTTACTCTGGTAACTTATATTAATTTCTTACGTTGCTCTAGTCACGTAAGTCAGGGGAAACAATTTTTCTGTGAATGACACTACTATCCGCGAGAAAATGATAGGCCCCTGAAAAATGTTCGAATTTGACTTGAAATATCTCTGTTAAAAAAATTGTTTGAAAAAAATGAGAAATATTTTTGGAAAGCGTGGAATCTTATATGTTTGTATACGAAAGGCCAATATTGGAAAAAAATTTTTGCACCGTACAGGTGCAAAATTACATCACAGTGTACCCTATTTTTCGACATTTTCAAAAATGGTCGACTTTGGTACAAGATTTTACACGGAAGCGATTATTCAAAAAATTCGAAAAAAGGACTATTTATTAACTGAATCTGTCCAAACGAATTTGCTTTATAATTATTAAAAAATCTTAATTACACTGTAAAAAAATCTGGTGTAAATTTACTATGTCCGACGTTGGAAAGTTTGGTCACTATGTCCGACGTGGTATTTTACACGCCGACTGTAATCTACATAACCTGCAAATATTTTTTGAAATAATATTTTCAGTCGTAACTTTTTGTATTTATGAAATATAGCCCAAACTTTTTGTAATATTATTATTTACTTATAAATTAGCATAAACTTTCTATAAATGTACATTATATACACTTTTTTAGAGTTATTTATAAATACTTGAAAATTTTTTGAAAATTTTAAAGGAATAAGAAAATTACATTCGCCATGTAATTGTACAGATCGTGCGACGTAATATTACGTCAAAGTGTAGAAATACACGCAATGTAAAAATACCACGTCGGACATAGTGATCAAATTTTCCTACGTCGGACGTAGTAAATTTACACGAAACTATTAAATTACATAGTCGTATAATGTAAAATTATTAAAAATAGTAAAACTACTTTTGGAACGAAATAAATTTACTACGTACAACCTATAATTTTGATGTGTGAAATTACAAGTTTCGTGTTATTTTACACCAGATTTTTTTACAGTGTATTATTGTATTTATTAACAATAATAGGAGACAATGTTATCTCTGGTTCTAATAGTCTAATTGAAATAAATCAAATTGGAAGTTGTAAATAATTAATCTTTTTATTATTTTAGCTGATTAAGAAAAACGAAATTCTTCTATTAATTACATTTTTCAACATTTATTTGGACAGTTTTTTTTCTTGAGAACAAGTGTAAAACGGTTGCAAAAACCAAATTTTTTTCGACGAAATCTTAACCCTGTCATAAATAATACTACGAACTTCTCCAAAATGTGGACTCAGAATAAAGCTTAGAATTTTTTTCACATAGGCTATACAGTGCATGCCAGATTTTTATTTATGACAGGGTTAAGATTTCGTCGAAAAAAATTGGGTTTTTGCAACCGTTTTACACTTGTTCTCAAGAAAAAAAAACTGTCCAAATAAATGTTGAAAAATGTAATTAATAGAAGAATTTCGTTTTTCTTAATCAGCTAAGATAATAAAAAGATTAATTATTTACAACTTCAAATTTGATTTATTTCAATTAGACTATTAGAACCAGAGATAACATTGTCTCCTATTATTGTTAATAAATACAATAATAATTAAGATTTTTTAATAATTATAAAGCAAATTCGTTTGGACAGATTCATTTAATAAATAGTCCTTTTTTCGAATTTTTTGAATAATCGCTTCCGTGTAAAATCTTGTACCAAAGTCGACCATTTTTGAAAATGTCGAAAAATAGGGTACACTGTGATGTAATTTTGCACCTGTACGGTGCAAAAATTTTTTTCCAATATTGGCCTTTCGTATACAAACATATAAGATTCCACGCTTTCCAAAAATATTTCTCATTTTTTTCAAACAATTTTTTTAACAGAGATATTTCAAGTCAAATTCGAACATTTTTCAGGGGCCTATCATTTTCTCGCGGATAGTAATTATGTTTTTCAATCTTTTGCTTTGAGTCGACACGAAATTAAATCTAATTTGTTAATTTATTTTCGGGTCGACACGAAACTAAACTCAGTTTGTTAATTTAGTTTCATGTCGACTTGAAACTAAAGTCACTTTGTTAATTTAGTTTCGTGTCAACTCAGACACTAAAACGAAACAAAACTTTCGAGGCCGTCCCTGATACAATATGATAGTCAAAAATAAAAAATGGACAATATAGGACTGAATACTGCTTCTTGGAAGTTTGCGAGGTGTGTAAATACAAATCTGGAATCATTCTTACAAAATTTTTAAATGGCGAATCTAATGTTACGACTATAATAACAATAATATTAAAAATAGGAGAGAACTGTTTTTTGTCGTTTGTCATTGTCCCTCTTGATTGTCTTTTATTTTTTTGTCGTTCGTCTTTTATGTTTCGTCACTTATCTTTTGTCGTAAATATAAAAATATTCAAAAATTAAAAAAATTAATAAAAGTGTTAAAATATTTTTAAAAAAGCATTAAAAACATTTTTAAAAAAATTTAAAAATTTAAAAGAAAATAAATGAAACTCTGCCATTGCCGATCCCAAGCCCGTATTAAAAAAGAGGAGGGTGTTTCCAAATTCGTAACTTTTAATGTCCGCCATATGGATTTATGGATCCACTATTTTTAATTTTTAAAAACTGACTTTAGATTCGTAATCAGCGATCCCAAAAACCCCCGAGAGAAAATTTTCAAGCAAATTTGTTTAATTTTTGTCCGTCATATTGGATCCGCCATTTTGAATTTTTAAAAACTGACTTTAAATTTGTAATCAGCGACCCCAAAAACCCCAAGAGACTATTTTCAAGCAAATTTGTATAATTTTTAATTTTTGTTCCCCATATTGTATCCACCATTTCGAATTTGAATATCTGATTTTAGATTAATATTCAGCAAACCCCAAGAATTTAGAAAATAACCATAATTTAAAGTATATGTTACTGATTTAATTTTATTACAGTCAAGTTTAACCTGAAATTATGCGTTGCCGTGTATAAGTTTGTTAATAACAAAAAACAAATAATATAGATTGATTTGTTAAAAAACTACTAAACCCTATTTGTAGAAACATAAAAATAAGAAATATGCAATTATTTAAAGTTTTCCTTTAAGTTATGTTAAAAAAATTGGTGGCTTAAAAAGTGGTCGATATATCGACCACTGGAACTGAAAGGGTTAAAAAATGAAGAAAAGGAATTTTCGTGAGTCATACATAATTATAGCAACGCACTTTCTTTTGTATGGTCTTATTAAATCTTTCTGATATACCGTTATGTTGTGGTGTATTAGGACATGCTAATTGTAATTCCGCACCTAATTCACGTAGAATTTCTAAATTGTACTCTCCTGTATACTTTGTGCCTTGATCAGTTCTTAAATGACACACCTTAGCATCTCGCCCTAATAAATTTAGTGCGCTTCTTCCAAAATATTTTAAACATTGACCTGTTTCACTCTTCGTTTTCATGGGATATGCCATTAAATTCAATTTAATATTTTAAGGAAATATAAATTTGTTATTCTTAAAAAATGGTTTAAAAAATTCAATGTTAAGTTTAAAATGCATTGGAGTAGGAAAAAAGAGAAAATATTTAGAATAACCAATAAAATCAATACAAAAAGACGAAAAATTTAGCGTTGGCTGCCTAACCCCACGAGTTCTTTTTTTAAAAAACATTCACAAAACCCGTAATATTAAGAATATCGCAATTCCATTAACACCATCATCTTCAGCACTAAATTATGCATTGAAAATCACTTTACAAGAATTTCATTCGTGTAACTTAATTAACTAAAATCACAAAAATAACTCTTAGAAAAGATACATCCAAAAAGTCTGTTTGATAATGCCCATAATGCCCATCTGTTAGCAACTAAAGTAAACTACCATAAGCAGTCTACATTATTAATAGCGCACGATTTAAAAAAATTATGCAGAAATAAGAAGCAATTGGCTGCCTCACCCCGTTCTATTCTACCAATCGCGAATAATCATCTATAAATACCGATATAAATCGATATCCTTTTGGAAATGTTACCGGTGTGATAGGACCCATTAGGTCTATATGAATGATTTGAAAAGGAGCAGTTGCTCGATTTCTCGTTGATAAAAATAGTAATTTGTTAATTTTTCCAATTAAACACTATGCAGATCTAAAATGGTTAAAAATCTGCAAAGACATTTTCTTGGAAAATATAAGATATTATGGGGGAGTGACACCTCTGACCCGAAAAAAAAGATTTTATTTTTTTTGCTTAAACGATACTTTATGATGTGTAGAATAGAAATTATATCATGAAAAGTGGTTTCGAAATTATTTTATGTGAAAAAAACGAAATCTGATTCACTTGAAAATTGTTACTTATTGTTAGAGAGGGTAAAATAAGATATGAGGAAATTGTAAAGACCTTATGATAAGTATACAAACAATCCCAACAAAAACATCTTTGATGCAAAATATGCAATGCAATGCGGCCCTGCCCGTTGGTTTAGAACGTGCTCTTACGCTTTCTTCCGGTTATCATTGTTTTTAACAGTTCTAGCAAGGATATTTTTTATTCTCTTGGTTGTATATTTTTTCTCTACTGACGAGCTGCTTAGAACTACTCCCATTTTGATATTTAATAGTCTATAAACGGTTTTTTAGGGTTTCGTGGCCAAGGGCCAAAACCCTTATAGCGAGACTTTGGTGTCCGCGTCCGTAGTTCTTAAGTTTTAAGTCTTATGTATTAAGTCTTAAGTCATATAGCGAGACTTCGGTATAAGAAGTTTTTAAGTTTTAAGTCTTATGTATTAAGTCTTAAGTTTTAAGTTTTATGTATTAAGGGGTAAGGCCACTGTAGAATTTTCAAAACATAAATTTTTTTTTATTAACTGAAAAAATTCTTTGAAACTTGTAGAATATAGAACAAAAGGTTTTATATGTGTCTGAAATCGATTTAAATGAAATTTCGAGCTTTTTTACCGAGCGCGCCGCACAGTGGGACCAAACTGCAATTTACTGTTCATAATAGTCTAGAGCCTTCATTTTTTAACCGATTTTACTGAACTTTGTTTTAAATGAAAGATTATTAAATTTGGAAGAGATTTGTCGAGGCTGAATTTTAAATTTCAATTTGTTTATATTTATTTTTTTATTGCAAAGTTTAACAAAAGCATCTATTTTTAAGAAAAAGTTATCTCCAGCCTCTATAATCTTATGGCACGTGCTGAAAACTTTTTAGAAACACACCTAGAGTACTCTGTAAATTGTAAAAAATTTGTATAACAACAAATTGTTATTTTGGATAAACGCTTTGATAGATTTTGATGAAATTGTATACTTAAGGGTTTTTGGGGTCGCTGATTACGAATCCAATGTTGGTTTTTCAAAATTCAAAATGGCGGATACAATATGGCGGATGCTTTTTACAAATGTTATAAGCTTTTATAATGAAAAACGAATCGTTCTCACTTATAGGTAAGAAAGCTCCAAGCCATCTCGCGGCAAAGATGAAAAGCTTACTTTTACCGCGAAATTTAAATCACTAATAAGACTAACAATCTGTGCTAAAAATCTTTACACTATGCAGAATTATTGGGGTAAGAATTCCTGAAGTGGGCAACGGATTTTCCAAGGTTTGCAATTTCTACAATAAATTTTATTAAAATAAAGTACTAATAGAGGGACAAACAGTCACAAAGTTTTATTTAAAAATATTCATTTGTTTATTTTTTATAAACAATTTAATTTTAATGTGACATTTTTTTAAAACATTTATATCTCAGAACTGGATTATCGGATTTTGATGAAAATTTTTGGACACAATTAATGAAGATTTGAGCTTTTTAAGAAAAATTATTTCAATGTTGAAAAAAATTATTTATTGTAAAAAATAATTGTTAATAATAAACAAATGCTCCTTAAGTTCATTGCACACCCACCATGAACACCGAGTATTCTTAAAAACTAAAATATAGAATAAGTATTTAAAATTTAAGATTATTTGTAGAATTATTTTCAATTAAATAAATTTCACTTTGTTGGTGTTTAACTAGTATTTTTTTTTAATTTTCGACTAAATTGGTAAGTAAATAAAAAATGTTTTTGTTGAAAGCAAAATTTTCAATTTTAACTTTTTGTTCAAGAAATATTGTATGATTTGTTTTGTTAATCTAACACAAGGAAATTTGAATTCTCTGCTTTAGACGAAAATTTACCAGTTTCAATAAAAATCCATAACAAAAATTTTAATTTAAAGAAAATTTTTTTACTGTGAACTTTTTACTTATTTAACAAAAAAAATTTTTATTTACTGTGCACGTGTACGTTCAAATAAGAATAACTCCTATAAAAATAAAGTAATTTAAAAAACGACTAGGGTTTTGGGAAAGCGCCATCTAAAAAATATATAATTTCTGTAGGATGGTAATTGTATGTCAAATATTTCATTAAAATTTTTAATTATTCAAAAACTGCAGCAGTATCGTGGTTTAAATTATCTGACATTATAGCTAATGACTTGTGCTTTATTTCATTAGCTTCTTTATAATATATGACTATCCTTTCTTAAAAACGAGGTGCGTAAGATCGACAAACTTCAAGTGTAGAACTTTTTCTTGATTGGCTATTTTTTCAAAATCCTTTATTCCTTTATTTTGATTGGATAAAATTCAAAATCCTTTATTTTGATTGGATATAATCGAGACGACATTACTTACTAATGTCAAAGCAGCTAACTTCAAGTGTAGAACTTTTTCCTCGTTGGCTGATTTTTGGCTGATTTTATAATGAGTGTTCCTCATTGGCTGAATTTTATAATGATGGTGACCTCACACTTTTAAATTTTCGTTTTAATAATAAAATATATTCAATTTAATGATTCATTTTAGACGCTTCAAAATTGTTGCGCGCGCATCTTTTTTTCCAAACAATTGTTTGTTCGCTACGTAACCTCACCTCAGTGTAAAACGCATAGTTTTTTTTTGGTTGGTATGAAAAATTACAAAATATTACAAGTGTCAGCAACTGTCAGCCATTTGCAAAGTGTGACAAGTGTATCGTTTCGATAAGAAGTATTGGCTGTTATTTGCTGAGTGATTTTTTTCTGAAAAGGAGATACATTAAAGGATACATTAATTTAATTAAAGTTAAGGTTTAAAGGAATACAGGACATTTGCCTGTTATTTTGATTTCTAAATGTAGAATATTGATTTTTTAAATTCTGATGTTTGTACATAATTATATTATAGTGGTAATAATTATTATTTAATATTGATTAATATTTGTTTTTTAAATCTTAATTATTGATTTTTTAACATTTTGCTTTTTAACATTTTGGTAGTTAGTTATTATTTTGGAAAAAACTTTATGAATATTAAAGATGTACTAAAAATAACATGTGATTACGAGATACCAGATACTTGATAACAGAGATTTAGTCAAGAGGTACTAGATTAACAGATACTAAACAGATACAAAACAGAAAAATTTACCAAAAATATACTTATATTTAATAATATTAATAATATTAATAGATGAAGATACATTCTTTACATTCTTAATAATCTTCAATAAGAAAGGATAAGATAAAAATTCCAGTTACTGTTAAATGTGACAATAGTAACATTATTTACATGTGTTCTGAATTAATTAATTTTATGAAAAACTATTTTTTAGAAGCGATATCTTTTCAATAAATTGAAAGAAATCATGTCAAACAAAGAAGGAACTGTTAATTTAAGTGTTACAGATTTTAATATTATACTTACTGAAGGAGGAATGTTAAATGATACTCATATTGATGAATTCGAAAAATTATTGAGAAGGGAATCAAATTCTGCTTTTAGCATGCAAAGCACTTTGTATTTTTATACGCTTGAATTTATTAGTCCGATTGAAAAAGGTAAAAAGCATATTCAAACACTTTTTAGTGGACCTATCAAGAAAGGTCATTGGATTTGCACTTATTATGATGGAATGAGACTTTATATGTGACGCGACACGAGAAAAGGGACCTATCGTTAAAAAAATCGATTTTGAGATTATGGTGCTATTCGACAGATTATTCTTTGCTCTTTCACGTGAAAAAATCAAAAGTTGAAAAACTTAAATAGTGTTAATAATATAAAGCCCGAAAGTTAAGCATGTAAGCGTAAATACACGGGTTTTCTGCGCATGGCGTCGCTTTAAACGCTCTCCCTGTAAAATTCTCCTTTGCGGCGATAGGTCCCTTTTCTCGTGTCGCGTCACATATTTATGATAGTCTTAATGAAGGATGTTTAAATGAAGATCAAAGGAAATATTTAAGTAGATTATATCCTTTTAAACCTCCAGTAGTTTTCACAACTGTTGATCAACAACCAAACAATAATCTTGCTTGTGGAATATATGCAATAGCATTCGCAACATCGATATTTTTTAATATTATGCCCCACTCTGTCAATTACTATTATTATAACATGAGAAATCATTTAATGTTAATGTTCAAAAACAATCGTTTAAGTAAATTACCGTCAGTAAGGTCGACTAATATTAGAACTATGACTGTTGAATGTAATTGGGAGTGTCTTCTTAGAAATCGAGCTAGAGAAAAAAGTTTCCAAAATGAAGAAAATAAAATTGTTGACAATAATTTATCACCGTTGAATTCAACCAGCAATGTTTGTAAAAAAAATTTTGTTGATAGTTGTTTAGAAGATTTGCCTTTAATTCCAGCAAATGATGTTAATAATATTTCTATTGATTCAAGCAATGGAATGAAAGATACAAGATTAATAATAACTGAGAAGCAAGGAGAAAAAAGAGCTATGGTTCATTTTCCTGAAGAAGAGGAAAAATATAAAATCATAAAACGTCAAAAAAAAGCTGCTTATCAAAAAAAATATCGACAAAAAAAGCGAGAAAATAATAAAATTGTTCGCTCTGAATCAATGGATTATAATGAATTCATTAGTGCAGAGCAAACTTTAAATACGAGGCCCCAAAGCACATCTACAGCTTTATCATCAGCAGAAGAAAATATTTCTACTTCTAAAGTTAAAACGTCAATTCGTGACAGAAATGTTGCTTACAAGCGCACCTTTCGACAAAATAAACATACTTCTGTTCAAAAACAAAATCAGTCTGATATTATTTCAAAGTCACATATAGAGATGGGTTATTGTAATGAAATGAACATTACACGTGATCATTTTTATGTAAAACTTTGTGAACATAAAGTTAACAGTGAATTATTTATAAAATCAAAAACTAATGATGATTGTAATGATTCAAGAAATGTTACAAAATATACTAGGGTGATTCTCCAAAAAACCTCATTTTGCATGTAATCAAAATTTTCTAAATAATTATAATCATTTGGGAAAATACCAAGTCATATTTCCCTATTTTATCACTTTTTCTAAATGTTCTGCAAGAAAAAGTTGTAAAATTTTATTGTTTAATACATTTTTAAAATATTTTACTACCTCAAAATCGATTTTCTAACCTGTCATCTAAGTGCTTTTCATTTTTTCAATAGGTAAAACAATTATTTAAAACATGAAAATTGGTACTTTATTAATTTTTTCTAAAAGTTATGATATTTAAGAATAATTTTCAAAAATATAAATAAAATATGTCGTGTAGTTTTTTTAAATATAGAAAATGAAATTTGTCATGTAGTACCGCGTCATTCCTCTCACTCGTTTAATATTATCCAATATTTTTGCTGTGGGTAGAGATATTGATTAATTATTGTGATCAATATTTAAATTAACATCTCTAATATTAATTTCTTAAGTTACTTTTTAAAAAATGTCATTATTTTGCGTTAAAAAAATTAAAATTGAGACATAAGCAGAGATTCACAACCTAAAGCGTCATTCCTCTCACCCCTAATAAAAACAATATTAATATATATAAATTGATCGCAAATTTTTTTCACATAAAGTTATCCTTTATAAACATGATAGGGCATTCTAAGCTGGAGGAAAATTATTTGTCAATTAAATAAAATTAAAAAATGTTGAAATCGTCATTCCTCTCACCCGTCATTCCTCTCACTTTTTTGAATAAAAATTAAAAATTGATATGATTGTCGGTTGTTTACAAACTGCCAGTGAAAAGTGAACCTAAAATGTATGAAAAATAATTTTTGACAATTGTTTAAAAAGATTTTTGATAACTGTAAGTATTTCAAAATCTATAAAATTTATAGATAATATTAATAAATTATAATTTTTAAATAATTTTTTGTAAATAGAAAAATATATATAATAAAAAACGCCGGCGCCAAATTTTAACCTCTTAATTTTTTTGAAAATTTTAATTTAAAATATATAGTTTAAAAGCTAAAAGTTAGCATGATCATGCTATAGAGGTGGTAGATTTTTGAAAGCTCAATATAATTGACTGCATTAATCCATAAATAATAATTTTTTTTCTTTTCTGTTTGTAACTCACAAAAAGGAGTATTTCGGGAGAATCACCCACTAATTTAAGAAATGAAAATCAAGTAAAAAAAAGATCAATAATACGTTCTTTAGAGGAAGAAGAACAACATCAAGTCATGAAACTTTAAAAGAAAGCTGCTTATCAAAGAAAGTTTCGACAAAAAAAACAAGAGAATAATAGAATTCTTAACCCTCAATCACTTCAAACAAAGGACAGTATTATTACAGTGTCAAAATCAAATATAAATTCAGAAAAATCCTCTACAACTGTTACTACATCTTTGGCAAAAGATAATGTAACTGTTACAGCAAATTTAGCAAATACTAATATTTCCGGTCGTCAAAAAAATGTAGCTTATCAAAAAACTCATAGCCAAAAAAAACGGGATTTTGCACAGAATCAAAATTTCTCTGACAGTATTTCAGTCTCGCATATAGAAGAACATTTTGCTGGTGCGATGAACATTTCATGTGAGCATTGTAATGCTAAACATTTCCAAGCAGAAAGAGTATCTAATAAAAAAAATTCATTTCATGATTGTTGTAAACATGTCGAAGTCAACGCTAACTTAGTTAATTTTAACAATAGACGACCAGGACCATATTGTTTCAAAATACATGGTCAGGTTTATTATCAAATGAATACATCTTTGTATGCAGAAAGGAACGATACTCCTTCATTTGGACAGTTATTTATTGTTGATCAAAACGAAGCTTCCGAAATTTGTTGTAAGAATAATGTTCAATTAAACCGAGATATTGTTGATGGAATTTAAACAGCCCTTCGGGATTGTAACCTATTTGCACAGCCCTACCGTATGATGCATGAAAAAATTAAAAAAACAATGACTGACAATAATGCAGAAATTTAGCCTGAAATGCAATTATTATTTTCATTAAAGCCTGGGATGGATAGTAGACGTTATAATTTACAAAGTGTCAATGAAGTTGCAGCAATTTTTACTACAACTGCTGATGGTGATATTCCAGAATCATATGTTACCGTATATAATAAGAATACAAAAAGTTTACAATATATAAGTTCTATGAATCCTAATGTTGAGCCATGGATATATCCTTTATTTTATCCACATGGAACAAGAGGTTGGGACAAAAATCTGACCTGCGCTAATACAAATAAACGTGTATCAAGAGCTGCATACATCAGGCATAGAATGGCTTCTAGGGACAACAATGTATTTTTAAAGGGTGGTAGATTATTTCAGCAATGGATTGTCGACAGTTATGTGAAAATTAAAAAGTTAGGACAAATTTCTGTCGAAATAATCAAAAGAAACTTCGTGCAGATACTTACGAAGGTCTAATTGATCATTTACAAAGAAGAGCTGATGATTCGAACAATGAAGTTGGGAAAATTGTAATACTTCCATCATCTTTCAAAAGTTCTCCGAGAAATATGTTACAGCATTACCAAGATGCAATGGCTATTGTGAGAAAATTTGGTAAACCTGATCTTTTTATTACGATGACGTGTAATCCAAACTGGCGTGAAATTAAGGAAAATTTATTACCTAACCAAACTGCCTTTGACAGACCAGATATTGTATCGCGTGTTTTTACCATAAAAAAAGATAAACTTATTAATACTATTGTAAAGGAACAATTATTTGGCGAAGTGATTGCTTATGTGTATGTCATTGAATATCAAAAACGTGGATTGCCGCATATGCATTTATTAGTGACTTTGAAACAAAATTATAAAATAACAACACCCGAGATTGTAGACAAATATATTTCGGCAGAAATTCCAAGTCAATCAGAAAATGTTATACTTCATGACATCGTTATGAAAAATATGATTCATGGCCCATGTGGAAATTGGTGTAAAGATAATAATAGTAAATGTTTGAAAGGTTTCCCAAAACAATTCTGTTCTGAGACAATAATGGATGAAAACGGATACCCAACGTATCGCTGCCTTAATACAGGACAATACGATCGCCTAAATGGAGGAACTACAGATAATCAATACGTTATTCCATACAATCCTACATTACTTCAGTTATTTAATTGTCATATTAATGTAGAAGTAGTTTCAAGTATTAAATCCGTAAAATATTTGTATAAATATATTTTTAAGGGACTTTAAGGGACATGATGCTGCTGCTGTAGTAATTACCGATAGTAGTTCTTTAGAATATGATGAAATAAAAAACTTTATTGAAACTCGATATGTTAGTCCTGTTGAAGCATGTGATAAAATATTTGGTAGACCATTACAGAGTAAAAGTCATCCTATTCTCCGATTACCTGTTCATTTAATTAATCGGCATACTGTAACCATTAGTGAAGAAGCAAATGATGATGCTATAAATGAAGCTTTACAGAAACGGACTATGTTATTAGAATACTTCGATTTAAATAGGCGTGATCCACAAGCTAGACAATATATATATGCAGAAATTCCATGTTATTATGTTTTTAAGAAAGAACGTGGTGAAAATACATTAAAATGGGTGAAGCGTAAAGGGTCATTTAATGTCATTGGACGGATGTATTCAATTTCGCCCAGTCAATCAAAACTGTTTCATCTTAGATTACTTTTAATAGTAGTTAAAGGCGCTACAAGTTATGATCATCTGCAAACTGTCAACAATATTGTACATGACACTTTTCGTAGTGCATGTTTAGCATTAGGCCTTATTGAAGATGATGAAGAATGGGAACGTGCTTTGACAGAAGGAGAAGTATGGATGATGCCACAACAATTAAGACGTTTATTTGTGCGTATTTTAATTTATTGCCATCCAGTTCATCCAAACGAACTTTGGGTAAAGTTTAAAGAGGCTATGTCTGAAGATTATCAGAAAAATTATCCATCTAATGAAGCTCATAAAAGAGCATATAATTATATAATTAACTTTCTGTTGCATGAAGGATCAAATATTCGCAATTTTTTTTTGAAATGATACAGTTAAATGAAATAAGTATTGAAACAGAAAATCAAACGAACAACAAAATGTCATTACAACAACATAAAGAGATTGGTAAAATGCAATATGTGAAACTGAATTCCAAACAGAAGGATATTGTTGATGAAGTATTAAATGTAGTTATCCAAGATAAAAGAATACCATCTTCTTCATGTTATTACATTGATGGACTAGGTGTATCCGGAAAAACTTTTGTTTATACAACTTTATACCATTTGTTAAGAAGTAAAGGAAAAATTGTTTGTACTATGGCATTAACAGGCATTGCCGCAATATTACTTCCCCGTGGTAAAACTGTACATAAAACATTTGGGATGCCTGTTACATTGTTCTATGACTCTACATCAAATATTCAAAGTCAATCTAAGGAAGCTACATTTTTGAAAGAGGTTGATGTCTTTATTTAGGATGAAGCTCCAATGGCGCCAAGATATGCTATGGAATTAATTGATAGAACATTACGCGATTTTATGAATGTTGATATGCCATTTGGTGGAAAAACTATGCTTTTGGGTGGTGATTTTAGACAATTATTGCCTGTTAAAGTTAATGCTACTAGAAGCGAATTAGTTAATTTATCTATTAAATCTAGCACATTATGGAGTCATTTTAAGGTGATATCATTAACAGAAAATATGAGAACTTTACCTGGTGAAAAAGAATTTTCAGAATATTTATTATCAGTTGGAAATGGTACTTTAAATGATAATGATAATAATATACTAGCACCAGAGCAATGTGTAGAAAATGGTGATATCATTCATAAAATATTTGGAGAATTAATTATCAATAATAAATACGATGATTTAGCAAAAGTAGCAATATTGTCTGCTCGAAATGTTGATGTTGATGAAATTAAAAACAAGGTGCTCGAACTGTTTGATAATAAAAGTGAGCGAATTTATACAAGTGTTGATAGTACCGAAAATTGTGATAATGGAAGTATAAATGATGCTATTTTACCAGAGTATTTGAATACTTTAAATCCATCAAATTTCCCGCCTTATGAATTACGATTAAGAGCCAATTGTATTGTCATGCTACTTCGAAATCTTAGTATTAATGAAGGTTTATGTAATGGAACGCGAATGCAGGTATTAGAACTATCAAACAATCTGCTACGTTGTCGTATTTTAACAGGTGATAATCTTGGGAATCATTAATTATATATTTAGGAAATCAAAGACCTAATTTACTAATCAAGAATTATGTTTACACTGAATTATTGAAATAAAAGTAAATATTTTTTCTATAAAAATGTCTGAGTCGTTATATATTTTTTTTTCTTAAAAAAGGAGTGTGTCTCAGTATGGCTGTCTTTACGCGTAAGACTTTCTTCGACGCTTGTTATTGGTAAATTATGTCATTTTTTTGTAATAAGATTCACACGTAAGATTTCTATACACGTTTCTTTCTTATCAATTGGTCAAAGACGTTTTAATTTCCTAATTTAAAATAATAGTTCAAACTTCAGATAATTAAGTCACTTATTTGTACGTATTTTAATGTACTGCCAACCAGTTCATCCAAATGAACTTTGAAAAAAGTTTAAAGATAATATTTCTCAAGATTATTAACGAAATTTTGCATCCCATGAATCTTATAGAAAAGCATATATTGAAATAAATTATTTTCTTCGAAATGACGGAGTACTTACATTTTTTGTATAATATTTACAGAAACCACACTTATATTTCTTTTTTATAGCAAAAGTAGGAACGATTTTAAGAAACAAAAGTAAATTTTTAATTTAATATCCTCAGTTTATGGCTTTCTTTGACAGTAGAGATGTTTTTTTGCTAGCTAAGTGAAAAATAGTTAAAAATTGTTTATTTAGTAACGTTTTTCTTTCATCACTATTTTTTAAAATATAAATTTACTATGGAAGATTTTAAATGTTACAAAATTTAATTAACAAATAGATTACTTTGATTATAAAAAGGTTTTCTATTACTTCATCGTACAAAACTTTTTATAAAATGTGCCATTCTTGAAATATACGCTTTTCTTTAAGCAAAGAAAAGTGTTGTTTTTTTTATCAAAACCATAAACTTTAGAAATGATACATTTAGAAACAGATAAAGACAGAACTAAAAGTGTAAGGCCGCAGTCCCATGGCAGCGTTTTGCGTTGCGTTGTAATGAGAGAGAATGCATCAAACGTATATTTGCGTCTTTTTCTCTCCCATTACGACGCAACGCAAAACGCTGTCATGGGACTCCACCCTTAAGGTATAAAAAATTGTTTTACGCACAACATAGGCTATTATTTTATTAAATTGAATAATATTTAAAAATTCCTATTATCAGAAACTGTCACTCAAATTGATACCTTAACAAACAAAAGACTGTAATTTAAAGAATAAAAATGCAAGAGAAAAAACGCGCGCGCGGCAGCGCGCGATCGTTCTTGTTATTTATAAAGATAATTGAAATTTGGACGAAAATTTTTAAGAATTTCTGAAAATAATTGAATGTTTGGAAGAATTTTATTACTTTTGGAAATAATTGAATTTCTGCAATCATTTGTAATTTCTCTAAAATTCCCTAAATTATATCATACAATTTACAAACTTTTCGTCCTTTTTCAATCAAATTTTGCTTTTGCAATCGACCACAAAGTTGATGAATAAATTCATCACTCATTAAAACCTCTGTCTTCAAGGTACATCGATCAGTCTCTTCCCAAACTTGAAATTCTACTGAATCAATAGAATTTTGATCTAATAGGCTTTGAAGGTAATCTTGAATAACATCAATCCCCGGGCAGTTTGTGCATTCATTTAGGTGACAAGCAGGACTAGGTACTGTACACATTAAACATTTTAAACAATCTTTATAATTTTTTATTTGTAAAGTTGAATTTTTTGTCAGTTCTTTATTATTTATTGCTTGTAACATAAGATTTACGTTCTCATGATGCACACATACGCAAACATTATGTGTGCCACTAGATCCTGCCAGTACTCAATATTGAGGTCGAAGTTGAGCGAATTTCGAAAATCCAATTTTAATAATTGGATTTTTCGTTTTAAATGCTTCAAACAACTCAGACAGATTGCAAAGAATTAGCCTTTTTGAAAGTGTTCACGAGTACCATCTTGTATTTTTACAGAAACAAAATCCTTCATTTCTGGTAAGAGTCGACTATTTTCATCGTTTTCGTAGAAATCTTTAATTCTTTTTTCATTCTCAGAGGCTAATTTTTTACCTCCCAATTTTGGATTCGGCGAAGCTAATATCCCATGTTCAGCTACTAACTTTTTCGCTCGGTTAGCTTGGCGCTCAGAACAACCAAATTCTTTCATCATTTTAGTGCGATCCCAAGATGCAGGTGCAAGAGTTAGGAGTACAATTTTTTCCGAATCAATTTCATCACTGTGGTCGGAAGGAATTTCGAGATCTGCAGAAAAATTTGTATAAGTGTCAAACACATAATTATCAGAGTCATCTTTCGATAGTTTTCGTTTTTCTGGAAGTTTTTGAATTTTCTTTCTACATGTCCAGCATAATTTTACATCCAGTGGGACATTTTCTGGTAATTTTTCCACTATATTTTTAGAAGGAAATCTTTAATCTTTCCATGATTTTTTTCTTGAAACGGGTTAAAACACCGATCTCTCCAAAGAGTATTGGTTGATTCCATAATGACGAATTAACAAGTAGAAAATAATGTGAAATGATAGCACACAATAAAGCTAAAGCGGCGTCCCTTTTCGAAGCGTCGCGTCGGTGATCGCGAATATGAGTTCCTTGTGCTGAAGTGCTGTGGTGAAAATCAAGGGGAATACGTTCCTATTGTGCTACTTGAAAAGGTGTAAATATTTTTTTTTTGCAAGTGAGGCAAATTTAAAGAAATTGGAGTTTAGTGCAGTGTCTTGAGGACTTATAGCAAGTTGCTAACAAGATGGCTGATACGTCTAGCACGGAAATGTTGAAGAAATCACCACATGATTTTTTGGTCACTGAGTTGAAGGAGAAACTTAAGGCTGCAAATCTTAGCACAGCTGGAAACAAAAGTGAACTCATATTGCGACTTCAGGAGAATTTTCCGGATGGATCATGGCTACTGGAAGAAGGCCGGTTGGAATAAAATCACGAGGAGAATGATGAGTTTGAGGAGGAAGATGAACTCGAATTGGCAGCGAAAGAAAATGAGACCCTGTTGATGGATCTAGCAGAAGCTAAAAGGCAGATTGATGAACTTCGTTTGATAGCTGAAAAAAAGAAGCAAGATGAGGATTATCAGCAAAAATTAAGAGAAGTTGCAGAACAAAAAGCAGCCATATCTCGACAATTGGAGCAAGCGAGAAATGAGTTGGAAGCTTTGCGACTTTCTGTTGCTGGAAATATACAAGGAGAAGGAGAAAACCACAGGACAGGAGGTGGGAGTCACAGAGGATCATTGCGAGAAAGCCTGAACACAATCGGGGGAAATGGTGGGAGAGGGCTCCAATTACCAAGAGTCTTTTCAGGAAATTTTGTACCTCAAGCGAATTTGTCTGGAGCTTCAAAAATAAGTATTTCTGCTATTAGAGACCTTCTGAGCACATTCGATGGATCAGCTGAGAATATGGATGGGTGGGAGAAACAAGTAAAATTATTACGATCCGCATATCACCTGGAAGACGATGTCACCCGAGTGCTGATA
Organism: Leptopilina heterotoma; assembly: GCF_015476425.1. Taxonomy (NCBI): domain Eukaryota; kingdom Metazoa; phylum Arthropoda; class Insecta; order Hymenoptera; family Figitidae; genus Leptopilina; species Leptopilina heterotoma. Next base: position 345,234 of record NW_025110941.1, on the reverse strand, counting down.
TGTTCTCATCTGAAGGGGAAGGCTCTAGATTGGTTCCACTCAAAACCGGAGCTCATCGAAATGAGCGCAGATGCATTGCTTGCGGAGGTTCGGAAGATGTTTTTTCGACTACCCAGTAAGGCTTCTTTAAGAAAAAAATTTGAAGAGAGAGTCTGGAAGGTTGGAGAAACATTTAGTGAATTCATACATGAAAAAATTATCCTTGCCAATAGAGTGCCTATTCCTGAAGAAGAAAGAATCGATTATGTCATAGAAGGGATTCCGGATGTACAATTGCGCGATCAAGCAAGAATCCATCGTTTTCAGTCAATCCAGGATTTGTTGTCGGCTTTTGAAAGAGTGTCTCTGTCTAATAGAGACAAGCAGAGTAGCGCTGATTCGGAACTGCCAAAAACGAGTCGAGCTGAGCAAACACCGCAATCAACCGAACGAGATATCAAGTGTTATAACTGTGGAAAGTGGGGACACTTGGCATCTATTTGTACGAAGGAGAAGCGGCCGAAGGGATCGTGTTATGAGTGTGGGCAAATGAATCATGTAATCAGAGACTGCCCCCATCGAAAGCAGAGAGTGGAGAAGGAGGTAGCCATGGTGGAAAAGGAAGACGACTATCATCGCGTGGTAGAATTCGAAATAGAAGAGGACAGAGAGATTTTTTGTTTAAGGTATTGTACTCTCTTTGACAGCGGCAGCGCGGTAAGCTTGATTAAAAGAAAACTTGTAAAGAATGAATGGATTAAACAGTTAGATTATGATAGTTATGAATACGTAGGAGTAAATCGATCAAAATTAAATATTTTTGGGGTTCTAGAAGCAAATGTTAAAATGAGTGGTAAAATTAGGAAACTTAATCTTTTAGTAGTCGAGGATAGTACAATGTCATCGCCTGTTTTGTTTGGACGTGATGCTTTGAGTGCATTTAATTTTAGAATAGTAGAAGATAAAAGTTTTTATGACGAAGCGATAAACGAAATTTTAAATATCGAAGTAGGTGGATTAAGCGAGGAGGATGAAATGAAAATTAATTTAGACATTAATCCCAGTTGTCACAAAAAATTAAGAAAATTTTTTCAATCTGATTATTTACAAATGAAAAGACCAGAAAATTCGAAACAAAATTTTAAACTTAAAACTAATTTAAAAGAGCATCAACCTTTTCATTACAATCCTCGTCGGTTATCCTATGCAAAAAAAAGGAAACTAAAAAAAAATAATTATTGATGTAAAAGAGCATATTGATTATAATGTTAATCATTTAGATGTATAGATTTCAAAAAATTATGTTCTAATAATTGTGGAAAATCGAGAAAGTCGCTGAATATAATCCTTTCTTAAAAACGAGGTGCGTAAGATCGACTAACTTCAAGTGTAGAACTTTTTCTTGATTGGCTATTTTTTCAAAATCCTTTATTCCTTTATTTTGATTGGATAAAATTCAAAATCCTTTATTTTGATTGGATATAATCGAGACGACATTACTTACTGATGTCAAAGCAGCTAACTTCAAGTGTAGAACTTTCTTCTCATTGGCTGATTTTTGGCTGATTTTATAATGAGTGTTCCTCATTGGCTGAATTTTATAATGATGGTGACCTCACACTTTTAAATTTTCATTTTTATCTTTTTTAAAATTAAAATTAAAATAAATTAATTAAAATTTATTTATTAACTAAAAGTTAACCAAAAGTAGTTTAAGATAAAAATAATTTTTATTTATGATTTGGTTTGTAATAAATGAAAAGTTTTTTAATAATAAAATATATTTAATTTTATGATTCATTTTAGACGCTTCAAAATTGTTGCGCGCGCATCTTTTTTTCCAAACAATTGTTTGTTTGCTACGTAACCTCAACTCAGTGTGAAACGCATAGTTTTTTTTGGTTGGTATGAAAAATTACAAAATATTACAAGTGTCAGCAACTGTCAGCCATTTGCAAAGTGTGACAAGTGTATCGTTTCGATAAGAAGTATTGGCTGTTATTTGCTGAGTGATTTTTTTCTGAAAGTGTTGATTGTGAATTTTGTGGTTTTGTTTTTTTGTACATTTGAAAAAAGTTAAAGTATATTGCATACGTTACGTACGTAAGTATTAAAATTAAAATACATGTAAATACAAATTAAATTTTTTGTTAATATTATTTGTATATATATTTATTAGGAAGAGTTTGTAAATATAATGTGTTAATTATTTGATTTATTAATTTAAAGGATTTAATTAATTTTATTAATTAAAGTTAAAGGTTAAAGTTAAATACATTAATTTAATTAAAGTTAAAGTTTTAAAGTTAAAGTTTAAAGGATACATTAAATTAATTAAAGTTAAAGTTTAAAGGAATAAAGGACATTTGCCTGTTATTTTGATTTCTAAATGTAGAATATTGATTTTTTAAATTCTGATGTTTGTACATAATTATATTATAGTGGTAATAATTATTATTTAATATTGATTAATATTTGTTTTTTTTAAATCTTAATTATTGATTTTTTAACATTTTGTTTTTTAACATTTTGGTAGTTAGTTATTATTTTGAAAAAAACTTTATGAATATTAAAGATGTACTAAAAATAACATGTGATTACGAGATACCAGATACTTGATAAACAGAGATTTAGTCAAGAGGTACTAGATTAACAGATACAAAACAGAAAAATTTACCAAAAATATACTTATATTTAATAATATTAATAATATTAATAGATGAAGATACATTCTTTACATTCTTAATAATCTTTAATAAGAAACGATAAAATAAAAATTCCAGTTACTGTTAAATGTGACAATAGTAACATTATTTACATGTGTTCTGAATTAATTAATTTTATGAAAAACTATTTTTTAGAAGCGATATCTTTTCAATAAATTGAAAGAAATCATGTCGAACAAAGAAGGAACTGTTAATTTAAGTGTTACAGATTTTAATATTATACTTACTGAAGGAGGAATGTTAAATGATACTCATATTGATGAATTCGAAAAATTATTGAGAAGGGAATCAAATTCTGCTTTTAGCATGCAAAGCACTTTGTATTTTTATACGCTTGAATTTATTAGTCCGATTGAAAAAGGTAAAAAGCATATTCAAATACTTTTTAGTGGACCTATCAAGAAAGGTCATTGGATTTGCACTTATTATGATGGAATGAGACTTTATATTTATGATAGTCTTAATGAAGGATGTTTAAATGAAGATCAAAGGAAATATTTAAGTAGATTATATCCTTTTAAACCTTCAGTAGTTTTCACAACTGTTGATCAACAACCAAACAATAATCTTGCTTGTGGAATATATGCAATAGCATTCGCAACATCGATATTTTTTAATATTATGCCCCACTCTGTCAATTACTATTATTATAACATGAGAAATCATTTAATGTTAATGTTCAAAAACAATCGTTTAAGTAAATTTCCGTCAGTAAGGTCGACTAATATTAGAACTATGACTGTTGAATGTAATTGGGAGTGTCTTCTTAGGAATCGAGCTAGAGAAAAAAGTTTCCAAAATGAAGAAAATAAAATTGTTGACAATAATTTATCATCGTTGAATTCAACCAGCAATGTTTGTAAAAAAAATTTTGTTGATAGTTGTTTAGAAGATTTGCCTTTAATTCCAGCAAATGATGTTAATAATATTTCTATTGATTCAAGCAATGGAATGAAAGATACAAGATTAATAATAACTGAGAAGCAAGGAGAAAAAAGAGCTATGGTTCATTTTCCTGAAGAAGAGGAAAAATATAAAATCATAAAACGTCAAAAAAAAGCTGCTTATCAAAAAAAATATCGACAAAAAAAGCGAGAAAATAATAAAATTGTTCGCTCTGAATCATTGGATTCTAATGAATTCATTAGTGCAGAGCAAACTTTAAATACGAGGCCCCAAAGCACATCTACAGCTTTATCATCAGCAGAAGAAAATATTTCTACTTCTAAAGTTAAAACGTCAATTCGTGACAGAAATGTTGCCTACAAGCGCACCTCTCGACAAAATAAACATACTTCTGTTCAAAAACAAAATCAGTCTGATATTATTTCAAAGTCACATATAGAGATGGGTTATTGTAATGAAATGAACATTACACGTGATCATTTTTATGTAAAACTTTGTGAACATAAAGTTAACAGTGAATTATTTATAAAATCAAAAACTAATGATGATTGTAATGATTCAAGAAATGTTACAAAATATACTAATTTAAAAAATGAAAATCAAGTAAAAAAAAGATCAATAATACGTTCTTTAGAGGAAGAAGAACAACATCAAGTCATGAAACTTTAAAAGAAAGCTGCTTATCAAAGAAAGTTTCGACAAAAAAAACAAGAGAATAATAGAATTCTTAACCCTCAATCACTTCAAACAAAGGACAGTATTATTACAGTGTCAAAATCAAATATAAATTCAGAAAAATCCTCTACAACTGTTACTACATCTTTGGCAAAAGATAATGTAACTGTTACAGCAAATTTAGCAAATACTAATATTTCCGGTCGTCAAAAAAATGTAGCTTATCAAAAAACTCATAGCCAAAAAAAACGGGATTTTGCACAGAATCAAAATTTCTCTGACAGTATTTCAGTCTCGCATATAGAAGAACATTTTGCTGGTGCGATGAACATTTCATGTGAGCATTGTAATGCTAAACATTTCCAAGCAGAAAGAGTATCTAATAAAAAAAATTCATTTCATGATTGTTGTAAACATGGCGAAGTCATTCTTGAAGATCTACCTGCTCCTCCACTCATATTACAAAATTTATTTGATGGCACCCACGAATTATCTGGGCATTTTCTATATAATATACGACCTTACAATAATTCATTTGGTTTTGCTTCTTTCAACGCTAACTTAGTTAATTTTAACAATAGACGACCAGGACCATATTGTTTCAAAATACATGGTCAGGTTTATTATCAAATGAATACATCTTTGTATGCAGAAAGGAACGATACTTCTTCATTTGGACAGTTATTTATTGTTGATCAAAACGAAGCTTCCGAAATTTGTTGTAAGAATAATGTTCAATTAAACCGAGATATTGTTGATGGAATTTAAACAGCCCTTCGGGATTGTAACCTATTTGCACAGCCCTACCGTATGATGCATGAAAAAATTAAAAAAACAATGACTGACAATAATGCAGAAATTTAGCCTGAGATGCAATTATTATTTTCATTAAAGCCTGGGATGGATAGTAGACGTTATAATTTACAAAGTGTCAATGAAGTTGCAGCAATTTTTACTACAACTGCTGATGGTGATATTCCAGAATCATATGTTACCGTATATAATAAGAATACAAAAAGTTTACAATATATAAGTTCTATGAATCCCAATGTTGAGCCATGGATATATCCTTTATTTTATCCACATGGAACAAGAGGTTGGGACAAAAATCTGACCTGCGCTAATACAAATAAACGTGTATCAAGAGCTGCATACATCAGGCATAGAATGGCTTCTAGGGACAACAATGTATTTTTAAAGGGTGGTAGATTATTTCAGCAATGGATTGTCGACAGTTATGTGAAAATTAAAAAGTTAGGACAAATTTCTGTCGAAATAATCAAAAGAAACTTCGTGCAGATACTTACGAAGGTCTAATTGATCATTTACAAAGAAGAGCTGATGATTCGAACAATGAAGTTGGGAAAATTGTAATACTTCCATCATCTTTCAAAAGTTCTCCGAGAAATATGTTACAGCATTACCAAGATGCAATGGCTATTGTGAGAAAATTTGGTAAACCTGATCTTTTTATTACGATGACGTGTAATCCAAACTGGCGTGAAATTAAGGAAAATTTATTACCTAACCAAACTGCCTTTGACAGACCAGATATTGTATCGCGTGTTTTTACCATAAAAAAAGATAAACTTATTAATACTATTGTAAAGGAACAATTATTTGGCGAAGTGATTACTTATGTGTATGTCATTGAATATCAAAAACGTGGATTGCCGCATATGCATTTATTAGTGACTTTGAAACAAAATTATAAAATAACAATACCCGAGATTGTAGACAAATATATTTCGGCAGAAATTCCAAGTCAATTAGAAAATGTTATACTTCATGACATCGTTATGAAAAATATGATTCATGGCCCATGTGGAAATTGGTGTAAAGATAATAATAGTAAATGTTTGAAAGGTTTCCCAAAACAATTCTGTTCTAAGACAATAATGGATGAAAACGGATACCCAACGTATCGCTGCCTTAATACAGGACAATACGATCGCCTAAATGGAGGAACTACAGATAATCAATACGTTATTCCATACAATCCTACATTACTTCAGTTATTTAATTGTCATATTAATGTAGAAGTAGTTTCAAGTATTAAATCCGTAAAATATTTGTATAAATATATTTTTAAGGGACAGGATGCTGCTGCTGTAGTAATTACCGATAGTAGTTCTTTAGAATATGATGAAATAAAAAACTTTATTGAAACTCGATATGTTAGTCCTGTTGAAGCATGTGATAGAATATTTGGTAGACCATTACAGAGTAAAAGTCATCCTATTCTCCGATTACCTGTTCATTTAATTAATCGGCATACTGTAACCATTAGTGAAGAAGCAAATGATGATGCTATAAATGAAGCTTTACAGAAACGGACTATGTTATTAGAATATTTCGATTTAAATAGGCGTGATCCACAAGCTAGACAATATACATATGCAGAAATTCCATGTTATTATGTTTTTAAGAAAGAACGTGGTGAAAATGCATTAAAATGGGTGAAGCGTAAAGGGTCATTTAATGTCATTGGACGGATGTATTCAATTTCGCCCAGTCAATCAGAACTGTTTCATCTTAGATTACTTTTAATAGTAGTTAAAGGCGCTACAAGTTATGATCATCTGCGAACTGTCAACAATATTGTACATGACATTTTTCGTAGTGCATGTTTAGCATTAGGCATTATTGAAGATGATGGAGAATGGGAACGTGCTTTGACAGAAGGAGAAGTATGGATGATGCCACAAAAATTAAGACGTTTATTTGTGCGTATTTTAATTTATTGCCATCCAGTTCATCCAAACGAACTTTGGAAAAAGTTTAAAGAGGCTATGTCTGAAGATTATCAGAAAAATTATCCATCTAATGAAGCTCATAAAAGAGCATATAATGATATAATTAACTTTCTGTTGCATGAAGGATCAAATATTAGCAATTTTCCTGAAATGATACAGTTAAATGAAATAAGTATTGAAACAGAAAATCAAGCGAACAACGAAATGTCATTGCAATAACATAAAGAGATTGGTGAAATGCAATATGTGAAACTGAATTCCAAACAGAAGGATATTGTTGATGAAGTATTAAATGTAGTTATTCATGATAAAAGAATACCATCTTCTTCATGTTATTACATTGATGGACCAGGTGGATCCGGAAAAACTTTTGTTTATACAACTTTATACCATTTGTTAAGAAGTAAAGGAAAATGTGTTTGTACTATGGCATTTACAGGCATTGCCGCAATATTACTTCCCCGTGGTAAAACTGTACATAAAACATTTGGGATGCCTGTTACATTGTTCTATGATTCTACATCAAATATTAAAAGTCAATCTAAGGAAGCTACATTTTTGAAAGAGGTTGATGTCTTTATTTGGGATGAAGCTCCAATGGCGCCAAGATATGCTATGGAATTAATTGATAGAACATTACGCGATTTTATGAATGTTGATATGCCATTTAGTGGAAAAACTATGCTTTTGGGTGATGATTTTAGACAATTATTGCCTGTTAAAGTTAATGCTACTAGAAGCAAATTAGTTCATTTATCTATTAAATCTAGCACATTATGGAGTCATTTTAAGGTGATATCATTAACAGAAAATATGAGAACTTTACCTGGTGAAAAAGAATTTTCAGAATATTTATTATCAGTTGGAAATGGTACTTTAAATGATAATGATAATAATATACTAGCACCAGAGCAATGTGTAGAAAATGGTGATATCATTCATAAAATATTTGGAGAATTAATTATCAATAATAAATACGATGATTTAGCAAAACTAGCAATATTGTCTGCTCGAAATGTTGATGTTGATGAAATTAACAACAAGGTACTCGAACTGTTTGATAATAAAAGTGAGCGAATTTATACAAGTGTTGATAGTACCGAAAATTGTGATAATGGAAGTATAAATGATGCTATTTTACTAGAGTATTTGAATACTTTAAATCCATCAAATTTCCCGCCTTATGAATTACGATTAAGAGCCAATTGTATTGTCATGCTACTTCGAAATCTTAGTATTAATGAAGGTTTATGTAATGGAACGCGAATGCAGGTATTAGAACTATCAAACAATCTGCTACGTTGTCGTATTTTAACAGGTGATAATCTTGGGAATCATTAATTATATATTTAGGAAATCAAAGACCTAATTTACTAATCAAGAATTATGTTTACACTGAATTATTGAAATAAAAGTAAATATTTTTTCTATAAAAATGTCTGAGTCGTTATATATTTTTTTTTCTTAAAAAAGGAGTGTCTCAGTATGGCTGTCTTTACGCGTAAGACTTTCTTCGACGCTTGTTATTGGTAAATTACGTCATTTTTTTGTAATAAGATTCACACGTAAGATTTCTTTACACGTTTCTTTCTTATCAATTGGTCAAAGACGTTTTAATTTCCTAATTTCAAATAATAGTTCAAACTTTAGATAATTAAGTCACTTATTTGTACGTATTTTAATGTACTGCCAACCAGTTCATCCAAATGAACTTTGAAAAAAGTTTAAAGATAATATTTCTTAAGATTATTAACGAAATTTTGCATCCCATGAATCTTATAGAAAAGCATATATTGAAATAAATTATTTTCTTCGAAATGACGGAGTACTTACATTTTTTGTATAATATTTACAGAAACCACACTTATATTTCTTTTTTATAGCAAAAGTAGGAACGATTTTAAGAAACAAAAGTAAATTTTTAATTTAATATCCTCTGTTTATGGCTTTCTTTGACAGTAGAGATGTTTTTTTGCTAGCTAAGTGAAAAATAGTTAAAAATTGTTTATTTAGTAACGTTTTTCTTTCATCACTATTTTTTAAAATATAAATTTACTATGGAAGATTTTAAATGTTACAAAATTTAATTAACAAATAGATTACTTTGATTATAAAAAGGTTTTCTATTACTTCATCGTACAAAACTTTTTTTAAATTACTTTATTTTTATAGAAGTTATTCTTATTTGAACGTACACGTGCACAGTAAAAACCGAAAAATTTGAGTCCCTGTAAATAGACACACCATTAATTAATTCCATTGAAAATTGTTTTTTTAATATACTTTTTATAGTAGGGGAGAGTAGGCTACATTGAACCAGCGTCAACAGTGAACCACTTCAATTTTCTGAGAAATGACTGAGTGAAATTTTTTCTTATTTAATATATAAGTTAGTTTTACTGAAACAAACTATGTCCAAAAATTTCGGGCACGTAGGTTTATTATTTACAAAGAAAAACTAAAAAAACTGTTTTTCACGTACAAAACAAAAAATTTGGTGGAATTATAATGACGTTTTTTTATTGAAATAGGAAGTTTTAAAAATTAGTAAACTTGCGATTTATTTCGCTTAGGGTGTCAACTTCAATATTCCGATGTGATAAAGAACTTTAAATCTTACACAAATTTATTATAAACAATTTTTGTTGTGAATGTCATGTGAATACAGTAAGTGCGGCATCATTGAACCACCCGAAAAAGCAAAGAATTTTCAATTTTAAGAGTTGTAAAATTGTCTGCTCTACTAATTAGTAAGAAAAATACTGGAAGACATGCTTTCATCACAATTGTGAACGAGATAAACTCAAACTGTCACTTTACCTACCTAACCTGACATTAAAATACATTAATCTCCTATATTAACAAGTAATAACAATTAAATAACAATTTTCTATTTTTTTGAGTGGAAAATAAGATTTTTTACAATGTGTAAGTGGAAATATTATTTTTGAAGTAAATTGTAGTGTTTTATTAGAGGTGGTTCAATGTAGACACACATCCTTCAAAATAAGAAAAGTGTGACTTGTTAGAAAAAAATTAAATTTAATTATTTAATCATAATAATTTGTGTTTGTAACGTGTGTATTAACTAAAGGAGTACTTCAGCTTAATTTTGATACAAAAACCTGATCGAAATTAGTAAAATTTTATTAGTTCTTGGACTTTATAAAATACCCGGTTCAATGTAGCCTACCCTCCCCTACTTAAACATGTAAAAATCTCCACTGAATTTGAGAAAAATTTTTTTTTTACTTGTGACAGTTCAGAAATAACGCCTCTTATGAAGCTCCACGTTAAGCCGCGACGCACAAAACAACGAGACCGCGCTCACAAAAAAATTCACAGTTAATAAACCATTTCGATCTATCAACTTTTTCTTTCAGTTATTTAATCCTTGATTTATATAGTTTAAGGTTCTAAAAAAAATTTTTACGAAAAAGGTCCAGAACACAATTAATTATTTATTTGTTTATTATTAACAATTATTTTTTACAATAAATAATTTTTTTCAACATTGAAATAATTTTTCTTAAAAAGCTCAAATCTTCATTAATTGTGTCCAAAAATTTTCATTAAAATCCGATAATCCAGTTCTGAGATATAAATGTTTTAAAAAAATGTTACATTAAAATTAAATTGTTTATAAAAAATAAACAAATGAATATTTTTAAATAAAACTTTGTGACTGTTTGTCCCTCTATTAGTACTTAATTTTTATAAAATTTATTGTAGAAATTGCAAACCTTGGAAAATCCGTTGCCCACTTCAGGAATTCTTACCCCAATAATTCTGCATAGTGTAAAGATTTTTAGCACAGATTGTTAGTCTTATTAGTGATTTAAATTTAGCGGTAAAAGTAAGCTTTTCATCTTTGCTTTTCATACAAATTTATATGATTAAACAATTTATACTTTTTAATACGATAAAACTACTTGTACAATAATACACAATATACATACATATTTAATGTATATTTACAAAACTGTAATTCAAATATTCAGAGAAGAAAATTGTGTAACAGCACTTTTCAATTTCTCTAGGTATGCAGGATGATTTAAATCAGGGACCGTCACGGAAATCAAATTTTGATTTCGTTACGATATTCCAAAACAAAACGAAATTACACTGGTTTACAGTGAAATTGCCAATTAAACAAAACATTTTTTTTCGAATAGTAGGTGTTTGTTAAGTAAGAAAATCATAGTTTTAATTTTTTTCCCTCGCGCAGTTTTTCTGTAGCTTCAAATTTTGCATTTTCGAGGTGCGGCGCCAGTTAAACTTACCTGTAGGAAAATTAGCTTGTCAAAATATAATAAATGAGGTATCATTGGAAAGGTTATTAAATTACCTTTCGATCCATAGGTCACAGAATAGAATTCAACAAAAAATGATAGAGTTACAGTCGATTAAAGATGAAATTTCATGACAATTTTGATGATTTTTAGACATTTGAGTAACTTTTACTATTTTTTTCTACATCAAACAGGAAAGAATGTTTAGGTTTTAATTTTTTTATTGCTAGACTATATCATTACAAAAATTTTGAGCCCTTGTGGACCTCGATTGGATAAAAAATGACAATTCTACACTAAATTTAGTGAACGAAACTACATTCTTCATTTTTAGTATCCCTTAAACATTTGCAGCAAAAATTCAAGTAATAAAATTTGGTTAAGTGCTAAAGTTACTGAAATCACTAATCAAGAGTTTCTGAAGTCGTAGATTTCGAATGGAATGTTAGTTTTGCAAATTTCAAAATGCGGATCGAATATGGCGGACAAGTTTTTAAAAATCGATGAAATTCTTCTCAAATTCGTTACTCGGGGGTTTTTGGGGTCGCTGATTACGAATCCGATGTCAGATTTCAAAAATTGAAAATTATGGATTCATAATGGTGAACGAGTTTTTTTAAATCCATCGAATTCGCACCTACTGGATCCGCCAGTAGGTAAACAGGGAGCGTTCTAACTCAAGATCCCTGCACCGACATGTTACCGACACTTTTAGCCCAGACTCAAACCACTTAGCCAAGACTCAAACCCTTGTGGGGGGGGTATTCAGACTGTTATGCTGAGCCAGATATGACGTCATACTTCCTAGAATTTTCGGGGAGGGGATATTGAGATCATGATGCGAATGTGATTCTTGGAATTTATCTAATTTCTTGGAATTATAAAACAATCCTAGAATTTGATGACACATTATCATTGGTATTTCCTGTTTTTGTTTTTTTACAGGGTGCATTCTTTAACGATGACGCATAATTTCTTTGTTTTTCGCAAAATAGGGTTGATGACTCAGAGTTTTGGAATTTTTTATTGATGACTCATTTCCTGTTTTTGTTTTTTACATGGTGCATTCTTTAACGATGACGCATAATTTCTTTGTTTTTCGCAAAATAGGGTTGATGACTCAGAGTTTTGGAATTTTTTATTGATGACTCATTATCATTGGAATTTCCTGTTTTTGTTTTTTACATGGTGCATTCTTTAACGATGACGCATAATTTCTTTGTTTTTCGCAAAATAGGGTTGATGACTCAGAGTTTTGGAATTTTTTATTGATGACTCATTATCATTGGAATTTCCTGTTTTTGTTTTTTACAGGGTGCATTCTTTAACGATGACACATAATCTCTTTGTTTTTCGCAAAATAGGGTTGATGACTCATTATCATTTGTATTTCCTGTTTTTGTTTTTTACCACAATTCTAAGAAAACCATAATTAACTTGAAATCAAATTAGTCATAATCTGTGTATATAAAGAAGGCAATTTTTCTTATCAAAACCATTCCTGCAGTTTAAGTTGTTCAATCAACATATCAGAATTTCATCGTGAAATTCAAGTGCGCTTAAAAAATCTCGTTTTAAATAAAAAAATCGCTATAGTTAAAAGTTTAATTTTAGTCTGATCGGAGTTAATCATTGTAGTGAAAAAATTGACATTTAATACAAGTGATAAAAAATGAATTTAGATAAATTAAATGCAGCAAGTAAAGTTATGGAAACTGATAAAAGCTCTAACTATTGTAAAGATTTTGTGAAAATTATGAACAATGCTTTTAAAACATTAAGTAAAAAAACTACAACAGAGGAATTAAATTTTTGGATAAATAATAGTGTAAAAAACATTAGATTACTGAATAAATTGTTAAGAAATGGATCTGTGTCATGTGGAGAGAAAAAAAAGATTTTGTCAACTATTGGACTATTGAAAGCAAATAGCAGAAAGTTTAAGAAACTAAGAAGAACAGGAACTGGTTTATTTAAAAAGGATGAGAGATGGATCAGGTGGGAAGAATTAGAGAATGCTTTCGAGAATAGAATTAGAACAGGTGTTGTTATTAATTTGAAACATAAAAATATGGACAGTTTTCTCAGTGATGCAAAGAAAATGATTATTTCTCGATTAAAAAATGAATTTAAAAAGGTAGGAAACATGAAAGTTAATGTTGTTCTTGCGGCAAATTATACTGTTTTAGAAGAAGGTGAGGAAATTGAAGATATTAAATATTTCAATACTAGAAATTCAAAAATTTTAGAATCAACAAACTTTGATGAATGGTTTGATCATAAAATTCGTGAAAAACTTTTTGTTAAGATTGATGATTTTCAACAAAAAAAGTCAGGTTGGTCTTTAAATGAAATTATAAATTTAAGTGTTAATATAAATAAATATGTCCCTCTTGCGGCTGGATACTCAACATTTATAAGAATGCCAAAATTTATAATTGATAAAAGAGCTGTTATTAATGTTATAAATAATGACAAACATTGTTTTTTATGGTCCATCATTGCACAACGTTATCAAGTTGTAAAGAATAAGGAACGTACAAGTTCATATCCTCACTTTAAAGATACTGATTTAAAGTTTGATGATTTTGAATTCCCCATTTCTCTCAGCGATATTCCAAAATTTGAAAAATTAAACAATTTAAGTATTAATGTGTACGGAATTGATAAAAGCAGTAATAAAAAGAATGAAATTGTTCCACTTTATTTAAGTAAAAACAAATCAGATGAACCTACTTATCACTTATTAATGATTGAAAATACAGAACTTGATTAAGACGATGATGATGATAATAATTTTCAAATTAACAAAGTTTATCATTTTGCATTAATCAATAATTTATCTCGTTTAGTAAGTTCACAAATAACAAAAGATCATAATCGAACGTTACTTTGTGATAGGTGTTTATGCCATTTTAAATATGAAAAATCATTTAATAATCATAAAATTGATTGTGATAAAATAAACATATGTCGAGTGATTTTACCTGAAGAAGAGAATAAAATTTTAAAATTTAAAAATTACAGAAATAAAGAAAGTGTTCCCTTTGTCGTGTACACCGAAAAAATAATATACTGAAACTTAGTATTTCCCACTAACATGAAGAATACATCCCCCTAAAATAGGTGCCAAGGATATATTCTATATGTTAGAGGAGATTCACCTAATGATCAAGTATATATTCTAATGGGAAGTGTATTATATTCTTCACCTACTGATGAAAATATTTTGGCATGAAGAATAGAATATTCTAATTGAAAGAATAGAGTAATCTAACTTGAGGAATAGAATATTGTATTTAATAAAAAATTAAAATATTTTTATTTCATTAAAAAAGACACTTAAAATAATATTAAAAATTATTTATTTAAAATTAGAAAATCTTTTACAATAAATGTTTAAAACTAATGTATTGGTTTCCATCACCCCCTGTGCGAAAGAAATAAGGGTGAAAAGAAATTAAAGAAAGAAAGAAATTAAAATTGCAATTCAATGTTATAACATTTAAATAAACAAATAAATAAAATTTTGCTTGTGCTTGTTTGCTTGTGCAAATGTTTACTTTTCTAACCTCAAAATGAATGAAAGATAAATTGAATGCAATTTACAAGTTAAATGAGTGATACAATAAAAATCTACTTATATTCAAAACGACCTTCTAATTCATAAAGCCCGTACAACCGAAGCCACATTTTCACTTCTTCCATATTAATTTTATTTTATTAAAACAAAATGAAAATAAACATTCACGTGCCAGCGCGAATCTCTGCACTTTACAATAAGTTTCTGCTATCGCCCGATTGCACATGCGCATAACGCCTCTCCATACAAGTATATATTCTAAGTCCTAGAATATATTCTTCTTTTAAGAATATCAACTAATATTGAAAATATTTGTTGGAAATATACTAAAAGTTTTAGAATATACACTAATGAAAATAGTCTAGAATAATTTATACTTAGTTTCAGTATACTTTTTTTTCGGTGTATGCTGACACTGAAAGTCTCTTAGAACCTATAGCAAGTACACACACAAACACATCAACATACCAAAAACATATCCCAACAAGTTTTGCTTTCTATGTACATTGCAATTTTAACGAATCTCTTTCAGAATTTAAATCATATCGAGGTCCAGATTGTGTTGATTGGTTCATGGCTGAATTAAAACAATTGGCTGAAAAAGCAAATACTTATTTTACAAATATTATTCCAATGGAAAATTTAACTATTTTACAACAAATTCAATTTGATACAGCAACAGTTTGTCATATTTGTGAAAAACCTTTTGAAAATGATGACATTAAACACCGCGACCATTGTCATTTCACGGGAAAATATCGTGGTCCAGCACATCAAGGTTGCAATGTAAATTATAAAGATTCGCATGTTGTTCCCATAATTTTTCACAACTTGTCAGGATATGATGCACATTTCATTATTAAAGCTTTAGCAACGTCTTTTGAGGGTGAAATGAAACTGTTACCAATAAACAAGGAAAAGTACATTTCATTTTCAAAGTATGTCAAAGGCACAAAAGTAGTATTAAGATTTCTGGATTCATTTAGATTTATGCCCAGCAGTTTAGACAAATTATCCTCCTATCTTGAAAATGATGAGAAAAAAATTACTAAAAAGTATTGTAAAAATATGGACGAGTTTAATTTATTGACAAGAAAAGGAATATTTCCTTACGAATATGTTAGTAGCTGGGAAAAATTAGAAGAAGGACAATTGCCAGTAAAAGACTCTTTCTACTCTAAATTAAATGACGCTTATATTTCAGACGAAGACTATGAATATGCTTGTAACGTATGGAAAACGTTTAATTTAAAAACAATAGGAGAATACTCTGACTTGTATTTACAGACTGACGTTCTACTACTTGCCGACATTTTTGAAAATTTTAGAAAAACCTGTTTTACAACTTATAACTTGGACGCGTTACATTACTATACTGCCCCAGGACTGGCATTTGACGCTATGCTCAAGTACACAGACATAAAACTTGATTTGTTGACAGATGTAGAAATGTTGCTTTTTATTGAAAAGGGAATTAGAGGTGGTGTTTCACAATGCTCAAACAGATACGCGAAAGCTAATAATAGATTTATGGAAAAAGATTTTAATCCCTTAATACCAGAATCTTATATAATGTACTTCGATATAAATAATCAGTATGGTGCTTCTATGAGCGAGAGCTTGCCATATACAGATTTTGAATGGTTAGAAAATTATAGTAATGACTTTTTCCTAAATATTCCAGATGATTCTTCAGAAGGATATATTCTTGAAGTAGATTTAGATTATCCAACTCAACTTCATGATTCACATAAAGACTTGCCCTTATGCCCTGAACATTTCATACCTCCTCTCCCAAAATGTAAAATTCCTAAATTGATTCCAAATTTATTACCAAAGAAGAACTATACAATTCACTATAGAAATTTAAAGCTATATTTATCTTTGGGAATGAAATTAACTAAAATACATAGAGTTTTAAAATTTAAGCAAAAACAGTGGTTAAAACCCTACATTGATTTAAATACCGAGCTTAGAAAAAAATCAAGTAATGAATTTGAGAAGAATTTTTACAAGCTAATGAACAATTCTGTATTTGGCAAGACAATGGAAAATGTTAGAAAACACAAAGATGTTAGATTAATAACAAAATGGGAGGGAAGGTATTGCGCGAAAAATTTAATTGCTCAACCAAACTTTCATAGTTGCACCATATTCGATAAAGATATGGTCATTATTGAGATGAATAAAACAAAGGTATACTTTAACAAACCAATTTACATAGGATTCACTATTCTAGACATATCAAAAATAATAACATATGACTTTCATTACAATTACATTAACGAGACTTTCAGTGATTCTGCAAAATTACTCTACACAGATACTGACAGTCTTGTTTATCACATCACAGTACCAAATTTTTATGATTATATTAAAAGAGATTTACATAAATTCGATACATCCGATTATCCTGAAAACAACATTTATGATATACCACTTGCAAATAAAAAAATCCTGGGTCTTATGAAAGACGAAAATAACGGTAAAATTGTAGACGAATTTATAGGTTTAAGATCAAAACTATATGCATTCAAGTTATGGGGTGATGAGGAAGCTAAAAAGAAAGCAAAAGGGGTAAAATATTCAACTTTAAAAAAAATAGGTTTCGATGATTTTAAGCATACTCTCAATGAAAATGAAAACCTGATCCGATCTCAGCACTTTATACGCAGCAAAAAACATGAAGTATTTACTGTCAAACAAAATAAAATTGCTCTCAGTTGGCAGGATGATAAAAGAATTTTGATACCAGGGAAAACTGACACCTTTCCTTGGGGTTACCAACAGCATGATCCAATGGAAATTGATGAAATTGATGTATAAAATGTAAATATTTATTTAAAATGTAGTTTGTATTAGTTCTCTGCTATTCGATTTATACAATTTTTTCAATAAATTATATTTAAAAAATATTGTAATTTATTATAATAAATGAATGTAATCAAAATAAATGTCGTTTCTTATTCCTGAAAACAATAAGGTTAGGTTAGAAATAATAATTACAGTCCAATTGATATTTTGTAATTTTATTGAGGAAAAAAATAGAATACATTTTAAACTAAAATACTTAAATATTACAGTTTTTGCAGAACCAAGTTTTTAAGTTTATAACATTCTGAAGAGCATAAGTAAATGTTTTCTTGTTGATTAAATGTTTTAAACAAGTTTTAATATATGTTTCGATGTTTAACTTTTTTAATGAAGGACAATTTAAATCATTCATGTCGATAATTTCAATACAATATTTTTCATCGATTAAGCTTTTTAACCATTTTTTCTTCTCTAAACCTTTAACATAAATTGTCTTTGCTTCTTTAAACACATTTTCTAAAATTTCTTTTAAATAAACGTACGGTACATCACCAGCATTCCAACGAATACCATGGAAATTATTTTCTAACCAACGATTGATACATTTATATTTGTTTGTGACGCAATTTGTTTGTTACTCGGGGGTTTTTGGGGTCGCTGATTACGAATCCGATGTCAGATTTCAAAAATTGAAAATTATGGATTCATAATGGTGAACGAGTTTTTTTAAATCCATCGAATTCGCACCTACTGGATCCGCCAGTAGGTAAACAGGGAGCGTTCTAACTCAAGATCCCTGCACCGACATGTTACCGACACTTTTAGCCCAGACTCAAACCACTTAGCCAAGACTCAAACCCTTGTGGGGGGGGTATTCAGACTGTTATGCTGAGCCAGATATGACGTCATACTTCCTAGAATTTTCGGGGAGGGGATATTGAGATCATGATGCGAATGTGATTCTTGGAATTTATCTAATTTCTTGGAATTATAAAACAATCCTAGAATTTGATGACACATTATCATTGGTATTTCCTGTTTTTGTTTTTTTACAGGGTGCATTCTTTAACGATGACGCATAATTTCTTTGTTTTTCGCAAAATAGGGTTGATGACTCAGAGTTTTGGAATTTTTTATTGATGACTCATTTCCTGTTTTTGTTTTTTACATGGTGCATTCTTTAACGATGACGCATAATTTCTTTGTTTTTCGCAAAATAGGGTTGATGACTCAGAGTTTTGGAATTTTTTATTGATGACTCATTATCATTGGAATTTCCTGTTTTTGTTTTTTACATGGTGCATTCTTTAACGATGACGCATAATTTCTTTGTTTTTCGCAAAATAGGGTTGATGACTCAGAGTTTTGGAATTTTTTATTGATGACTCATTATCATTGGAATTTCCTGTTTTTGTTTTTTACAGGGTGCATTCTTTAACGATGACACATAATCTCTTTGTTTTTCGCAAAATAGGGTTGATGACTCATTATCATTTGTATTTCCTGTTTTTGTTTTTTACCACAATTCTAAGAAAACCATAATTAACTTGAAATCAAATTAGTCATAATCTGTGTATATAAAGAAGGCAATTTTTCTTATCAAAACCATTCCTGCAGTTTAAGTTGTTCAATCAACATATCAGAATTTCATCGTGAAATTCAAGTGCGCTTAAAAAATCTCGTTTTAAATAAAAAAATCGCTATAGTTAAAAGTTTAATTTTAGTCTGATCGGAGTTAATCATTGTAGTGAAAAAATTGACATTTAATACAAGTGATAAAAAATGAATTTAGATAAATTAAATGCAGCAAGTAAAGTTATGGAAACTGATAAAAGCTCTAACTATTGTAAAGATTTTGTGAAAATTATGAACAATGCTTTTAAAACATTAAGTAAAAAAACTACAACAGAGGAATTAAATTTTTGGATAAATAATAGTGTAAAAAACATTAGATTACTGAATAAATTGTTAAGAAATGGATCTGTGTCATGTGGAGAGAAAAAAAAGATTTTGTCAACTATTGGACTATTGAAAGCAAATAGCAGAAAGTTTAAGAAACTAAGAAGAACAGGAACTGGTTTATTTAAAAAGGATGAGAGATGGATCAGGTGGGAAGAATTAGAGAATGCTTTCGAGAATAGAATTAGAACAGGTGTTGTTATTAATTTGAAACATAAAAATATGGACAGTTTTCTCAGTGATGCAAAGAAAATGATTATTTCTCGATTAAAAAATGAATTTAAAAAGGTAGGAAACATGAAAGTTAATGTTGTTCTTGCGGCAAATTATACTGTTTTAGAAGAAGGTGAGGAAATTGAAGATATTAAATATTTCAATACTAGAAATTCAAAAATTTTAGAATCAACAAACTTTGATGAATGGTTTGATCATAAAATTCGTGAAAAACTTTTTGTTAAGATTGATGATTTTCAACAAAAAAAGTCAGGTTGGTCTTTAAATGAAATTATAAATTTAAGTGTTAATATAAATAAATATGTCCCTCTTGCGGCTGGATACTCAACATTTATAAGAATGCCAAAATTTATAATTGATAAAAGAGCTGTTATTAATGTTATAAATAATGACAAACATTGTTTTTTATGGTCCATCATTGCACAACGTTATCAAGTTGTAAAGAATAAGGAACGTACAAGTTCATATCCTCACTTTAAAGATACTGATTTAAAGTTTGATGATTTTGAATTCCCCATTTCTCTCAGCGATATTCCAAAATTTGAAAAATTAAACAATTTAAGTATTAATGTGTACGGAATTGATAAAAGCAGTAATAAAAAGAATGAAATTGTTCCACTTTATTTAAGTAAAAACAAATCAGATGAACCTACTTATCACTTATTAATGATTGAAAATACAGAACTTGATTAAGACGATGATGATGATAATAATTTTCAAATTAACAAAGTTTATCATTTTGCATTAATCAATAATTTATCTCGTTTAGTAAGTTCACAAATAACAAAAGATCATAATCGAACGTTACTTTGTGATAGGTGTTTATGCCATTTTAAATATGAAAAATCATTTAATAATCATAAAATTGATTGTGATAAAATAAACATATGTCGAGTGATTTTACCTGAAGAAGAGAATAAAATTTTAAAATTTAAAAATTACAGAAATAAAGAAAGTGTTCCCTTTGTCGTGTATGCTGACACTGAAAGTCTCTTAGAACCTATAGCAAGTACACACACAAACACATCAACATACCAAAAACATATCCCAACAAGTTTTGCTTTCTATGTACATTGCAATTTTAACGAATCTCTTTCAGAATTTAAATCATATCGAGGTCCAGATTGTGTTGATTGGTTCATGGCTGAATTAAAACAATTGGCTGAAAAAGCAAATACTTATTTTACAAATATTATTCCAATGGAAAATTTAACTATTTTACAACAAATTCAATTTGATACAGCAACAGTTTGTCATATTTGTGAAAAACCTTTTGAAAATGATGACATTAAACACCGCGACCATTGTCATTTCACGGGAAAATATCGTGGTCCAGCACATCAAGGTTGCAATGTAAATTATAAAGATTCGCATGTTGTTCCCATAATTTTTCACAACTTGTCAGGATATGATGCACATTTCATTATTAAAGCTTTAGCAACGTCTTTTGAGGGTGAAATGAAACTGTTACCAATAAACAAGGAAAAGTACATTTCATTTTCAAAGTATGTCAAAGGCACAAAAGTAGTATTAAGATTTCTGGATTCATTTAGATTTATGCCCAGCAGTTTAGACAAATTATCCTCCTATCTTGAAAATGATGAGAAAAAAATTACTAAAAAGTATTGTAAAAATATGGACGAGTTTAATTTATTGACAAGAAAAGGAATATTTCCTTACGAATATGTTAGTAGCTGGGAAAAATTAGAAGAAGGACAATTGCCAGTAAAAGACTCTTTCTACTCTAAATTAAATGACGCTTATATTTCAGACGAAGACTATGAATATGCTTGTAACGTATGGAAAACGTTTAATTTAAAAACAATAGGAGAATACTCTGACTTGTATTTACAGACTGACGTTCTACTACTTGCCGACATTTTTGAAAATTTTAGAAAAACCTGTTTTACAACTTATAACTTGGACGCGTTACATTACTATACTGCCCCAGGACTGGCATTTGACGCTATGCTCAAGTACACAGACATAAAACTTGATTTGTTGACAGATGTAGAAATGTTGCTTTTTATTGAAAAGGGAATTAGAGGTGGTGTTTCACAATGCTCAAACAGATACGCGAAAGCTAATAATAGATTTATGGAAAAAGATTTTAATCCCTTAATACCAGAATCTTATATAATGTACTTCGATATAAATAATCAGTATGGTGCTTCTATGAGCGAGAGCTTGCCATATACAGATTTTGAATGGTTAGAAAATTATAGTAATGACTTTTTCCTAAATATTCCAGATGATTCTTCAGAAGGATATATTCTTGAAGTAGATTTAGATTATCCAACTCAACTTCATGATTCACATAAAGACTTGCCCTTATGCCCTGAACATTTCATACCTCCTCTCCCAAAATGTAAAATTCCTAAATTGATTCCAAATTTATTACCAAAGAAGAACTATACAATTCACTATAGAAATTTAAAGCTATATTTATCTTTGGGAATGAAATTAACTAAAATACATAGAGTTTTAAAATTTAAGCAAAAACAGTGGTTAAAACCCTACATTGATTTAAATACCGAGCTTAGAAAAAAATCAAGTAATGAATTTGAGAAGAATTTTTACAAGCTAATGAACAATTCTGTATTTGGCAAGACAATGGAAAATGTTAGAAAACACAAAGATGTTAGATTAATAACAAAATGGGAGGGAAGGTATTGCGCGAAAAATTTAATTGCTCAACCAAACTTTCATAGTTGCACCATATTCGATAAAGATATGGTCATTATTGAGATGAATAAAACAAAGGTATACTTTAACAAACCAATTTACATAGGATTCACTATTCTAGACATATCAAAAATAATAACATATGACTTTCATTACAATTACATTAACGAGACTTTCAGTGATTCTGCAAAATTACTCTACACAGATACTGACAGTCTTGTTTATCACATCACAGTACCAAATTTTTATGATTATATTAAAAGAGATTTACATAAATTCGATACATCCGATTATCCTGAAAACAACATTTATGATATACCACTTGCAAATAAAAAAATCCTGGGTCTTATGAAAGACGAAAATAACGGTAAAATTGTAGACGAATTTATAGGTTTAAGATCAAAACTATATGCATTCAAGTTATGGGGTGATGAGGAAGCTAAAAAGAAAGCAAAAGGGGTAAAATATTCAACTTTAAAAAAAATAGGTTTCGATGATTTTAAGCATACTCTCAATGAAAATGAAAACCTGATCCGATCTCAGCACTTTATACGCAGCAAAAAACATGAAGTATTTACTGTCAAACAAAATAAAATTGCTCTCAGTTGGCAGGATGATAAAAGAATTTTGATACCAGGGAAAACTGACACCTTTCCTTGGGGTTACCAACAGCATGATCCAATGGAAATTGATGAAATTGATGTATAAAATGTAAATATTTATTTAAAATGTAGTTTGTATTAGTTCTCTGCTATTCGATTTATACAATTTTTTCAATAAATTATACTTAAAAAATATTGTAATTTATTATAATAAATGAATGTAATCAAAATAAATGTCGTTTCTTATTCCTGAAAACAATAAGGTTAGGTTAGAAATAATAATTACAGTCCAATTGATATTTTGTAATTTTATTGAGGAAAAAAATAGAATACATTTTAAACTAAAATACTTAAATATTACAGTTTTTGCAGAACCAAGTTTTTAAGTTTATAACATTCTGAAGAGCATAAGTAAATGTTTTCTTGTTGATTAAATGTTTTAAACAAGTTTTAATATATGTTTCGATGTTTAACTTTTTTAATGAAGGACAATTTAAATCATTCATGTCGATAATTTCAATACAATATTTTTCATCGATTAAGCTTTTTAACCATTTTTTCTTCTCTAAACCTTTAACATAAATTGTCTTTGCTTCTTTAAACACATTTTCTAAAATTTCTTTTAAATAAACGTACGGTACATCACCAGCATTCCAACGAATACCATGGAAATTATTTTCTAACCAACGATTGATACATTTATATTTGTTTGTGACGCAATTCCATGGACAAGGAGGTTGGAAAACCATATTTATTGGTATTGAATCATTATTTACAGAAACTATAGCTAATTCTTTTAAAACAAATTTATTAATTGGCAATTTGAATCCTTGCACATCCATCAAGTACTGCATTTTTAAATCAACTAATCTCATTACGCGTAAAGAGTTAAATATATGGGCAATTCCACGTGAGATTTCAGTTGACCTCTTAAAATCGGCCAAAAATATTTTTTTTCTATTCTGTATTGAAAAAAAACAGATACGTATTTTTTTATTATTTTTTTGGAGGCCAAATTTTTGAGTTAGGAATTTTCAAAATTTTCGTTTTTTAAATGAAGATATATTTTTAATGTCAGATAACTCAAAAAATATTGCTTCTTTTCATTTTTTGACAAGAGAAAAAAAGTTTTGTTTTTCTCTCTACTTTTGAATAATCATAACAAAAAAAAATTTTTTCCATTTTTTATTAAAAAAATAAAAAAATTTTATAAACAAATTAATTTTTTTTAACTTTGGGTATGATAAATTTTTAATTTTCTTTTTCTAAAACATACCTGGAAATGATAACAAGGTTTTGCAAAAAGTTTCAGAGTGGGCCTGACAAATTTGATGGGTCCAAAAAAATAATTAAGCTCTCTGTGCAGGTCGCACGCACGTGGCACAATGGGACTTTTTTACAATTTATTATTAAAAATTGTTTAGAGCCTAAAAATTCAATAATAATCAAAATCCGATAAAATTTGTAGGCTCTAGACAATTTTTAATAATAAATTGTAAAAAAATCCCATTGTGCCACGTGCGTGCGACCTGCACGGACAGCTTAATTTTTTTTTTGGACCCATCAAACTTGTCAGGCCCACTCTGAAACTTTTTGCAAAACCTTCTTATCATTTCCAGGTATGTTTTAGAAAAAGAAAATTAAAAATTTATCATACCCAAAGTTAAAAAAAATTAATTTGTTTAAAAATTTTTTTTATTTTTTTAATAAAAAATGAAAAAAAAATTTTTTTGTTATGATTATTCAAAAGTAGAAAGAAAAACAAAATTTTTTTTCTCTTGTCAAAAAATGAAAAGAAGCAATATTTTTTGAGTTATCTGACATTAAAAATATAGCTACATTTAAAAAGCGAAAATTTTGAAAATTCATAACTCAAAAATTTGGCCTCCAAAAAAATAATAAAAAAATACGTATCTGTTTTTTTTCAATACAGAATAGAAAAAAAATATTTTTGGCCGATTTTAAGAGGTCGACTGAAATCTCACGTAGAATTGCCCATATATAAGCTTAAAGTTAAACAATTTTTTTGACAATTCCACTGATTGGTTTATATTCAACGATGCGGTCATGCAAAACTAAGCACTAAGCTGAAGTATTGGCGGGAAAATTTTCTTTTGATTCAAATTCTAAGCGGATATCAACTAGTCCACTTTTTAAAGACTCATTTTGTCTTGAACAATCTACTACAACTAAAGGAGCATATTGTAAAAATTCTTTTTTTGATAAAATTGGTTGAGACTCTTTACTATAATAAGATGCTTGAAAATTTGTAAACATTTCATATAAAGTAGAGTACTGATTTCTACCAATATTCAGATTCATGTTACCATAAGGATAACATTGTGAATTTAAAAATAATTTTACATCAGATAAATCACAATGATCGAAACAACTAGAGTTTTGAACTGTATTATTTTTTCTGTTTCTCTGAAACCCTAATACAATAAATCTAGGTTTCTCTAATTGACTTGAAGTTTTTACACTCCAAATATGCTTAGGAGTAATTGGTAATAAAGGATATTCATACAATTCCCAAGTTCTAAAACTTATTGGAATAGATGGATCTTTTTCAATATATTTTAATAATTTAAATTTTCGAGCATCTGATAATTTTATGTATGGTATTAACCATTCAATTTTTTCAATAACAATTTTAAACTCTTCTAAAGGTGCTACTTGCAACACTGCGTTAGCATCAGTTCTTGATCTGATTAAAATAAGCTCATGTTTTTCGTTAATAATAACTTTTTGGTAATCTTCAGCAAAACCAAAAATCATACTTAAAGGAATACAAACATCAAAATAACCTTGTGCATTTGTTAAGGTTGGTTCATTCGTAAATTCTAACCAGCCAACATTTTCAAGAAATTTATTTTGACTAGCATCCAGAGAAATATAATTTTTCATTAAACTTGTAAGACCAACATTTTTATTTTTATCAATTTCTACACCATTAAGTTCATACTTTGCTTCTTCAAATAAATGACATATGCCATTAGAAATTAAATTTGTACGCTCTAGAGCTGTTCCATCAGGTTTCACAAGTTTTCCAGTGATGTGAATCGAGCTTTTGCTTGGAAATAAGCAATGATCCTGATTCTGTACCGTGATGCGGATTTCGTCACTATTGTTGTATGTTGATGAGGTGTATGGTTGTTGCGCATGAACTTCATAATGAGCAATAGATTCATCAAAAATTACTGGTGAATCAATATTTAAAATTTCCCCTTCCATAGCAAATAATAATACGTTGACATACAAAAGCACAAATACAAGTAAAAATAACCTTAAATCTCTTTTTTACTCTCTTCCTTTTTTTACAATCTTTAGACCGAGATTTTTTAGTAGTTGTAGGTTCTGAGGTGTTAATCTCTTCAAGATTCGCCGACGACTGATTTGCTTCTGGCATGGTGTCTTAATTTTATAACCAAAACCAATCCTTTTTCTATTATTAAAAACAATACCCATTATTTTAAGGATTTAATATGAAGCCTTATTGTTAAAGTTTCCCCTCGAAAATTAACTAAATTTCCGTCTTGGTCTACAATTCGCAACTGAATATAGTCTATTGTCTTGACAGCGACTGGCAAGTAAATGACGTGATTTGGTACTTCCACTATTTTATATCCTGGTGGAACAATAGGAAAAAATTCATGAATTGTATGCACTTTTTCACCATTAATGTATGCTCCCGTTGTTATATAACATTCTACTCTTAATAAATTTATTTTAATGATTGATACTGGTTGATCAGACTCATGGTATTCTTGAGCTTTTAATTTGCGAGGAGAAAATCCTAACAAACTACCTATAGAATCATTGGGTTTAAAATTAATTTCTTCATCACAATAAACTGTACATTTCAATGTATTATTGTTTGGTTTGATTCTAAAATTAATTCCTTTATTTTTTAAAATTAAATGCAAAACTTGATCAATATCACTAACTTCATAACTTCCTGTGGGTATAATAATTTCTTCATTTCCTACGTAAAATTTATTCTTTCCAACATCTATATTAGGAATAGAATTAAAAGTTAAAAATTCAACAAGACCAAGAGCATAATTTTTAAAATTAGACAACTCTATTGGTAAAAAAAATTGAGATTCTAAGATGGAAGAATTTCCAGACAACGTTAAAATAAGTGAATCGTCCATGATGAGGTCAAAGTAATAACTAACGTTTAAACTAAGAATATCATTTATTTATATGCAGAGTATACAAATCAGGAATATTCAATTGTTTACATAAAAATTTAAGACATAAATGTCCGCATACATATGTATTATAGTTTTGATATCGTTTATGATTATATTTTATGCTACCAACACCAAAATATTTAACAAGATCCGAAGGTGGTCGAAGATTACCGAAGCTATCAAAATATACGATTTTATCTTTATTCTTTTTATATGCACACCAATGTGTACCGGGACCATTTTTATCATCTAGATTAATAATTGCAAATTCAGTTTCTTTAGGACCACGCATAGGTAGTTCATTTCGCATAAAAACTCCTCGAAAATATGGAATTTTTAAAAGCTTTGCAAATTTAAGTAAATCTAAGTCGGTTAGGGCTCGGTGAGGTAGCTTTACTTCAAGTTTTTTGACTTGCATCCTTGTCCTGCTTTATAAGGTTTAAGGTGTAACCCTAGACCTGTCCTTTATGGTTTTAAATAGAGCCCTTTTCCTAAGGCAATAGACTCCATTGTTTGATTGTGTCGCTTGCTTTCCTCTAGTTGACGTTTTGCAGAATTTGCATCATTTACAGCTTTAGCTATGCCAGCTGCTCCCCCTGCTAGAGCCCCTGTTGCACTTAAACCCGCAAACAAAGGAATAAGAAAAGGTAAAATTCATCCCACTTTAGAAGGTATCGGTAAAACTCGAGGTTTATTAATTTTTCGCCTGCCACCAGCAATTTTAACTGCCAAACGTGCACCTTCAAGTGCTGATTTAATAGTAGACTGGGCATTTGTATCCAATTTCATAGATTTTTTAGCTGCGGTTACAATCTTCCTCAACGTTGATTTTTTATTTTCCCTCTTTTTCTTCATATTTTCTTTTGACTTGATTCCCATGCCCAATTTTGATTTGACCTTCATTGCATTTGTTATTGCGTAAGCTGCAGCTCTTTCACTATAATTTGCGTCAGGAGCAAACACACGATGCCAAGCTTTATCAGCAAGTACTCTATCAGCTGCGTTTCTCGCTTCTACACTTTCCCTATTTTTTGAATAAGAAATATCGTGCTGTTTACAAGCAGCGTCGAGAGGGTTGATTCCTGGATCACCTCGTGCTAATCTCTTTGCTAATTTTGTTCCTGGACCACAGTATTGATAGCCAGGTATATGAAGTTCGAAAGGTAATTTATTGATAATTTTATTCAAAATACCTCTACCTCGTCTTACTCTTTTCGAAGTTTTCTTTAAACTAATTTGTTTTTTATTTACACCCATATTTATATTCTTTACGGTTAGAAAACTTTTTCAAGACTAAAGGGGAAATCTATATAACCAATGTATTTATAGTTTTTTGCCATTTGACTACAAACAGTCGACCTTTAATGATCTAACAAAAAAATTATGACAGCAATAGTCAATTATCACAGTAATAGTCAATTATTCCAATTGCCTCCGACAGTAGGAAACGTGGACCTTGCCCAAAGCATGAAAGAGTTGACGATCGACACCAAATCGCAAACCTCTCCTAAAAAACTAGACCTAGCAATCAGATGCTGTAAAGTAGCATGGACCTTATTATTGGACTTGCATGCAAACGTTACAAGCGACTACAGTAAACTGACATTGAAACTATTAAAAACCTTGTATTTATAGTTTTAACCTCAGTTATCGTAAGAATAGAGTTCGAAGCACAATCGATTAAATTACCAGTTTACAATTTTGACACTCTTGTTCAAGATTGTAATAAAAAAACAGATAATCGTCATGGAAATTTATTGCCAAATAGTGTGCGAGCAATATTTTGTGGACCGTCAAATTGTGGAAAGACAAATGCTTTACTTGCTCTTTTAATACATCCCAATGGATTACGATTTGAAAATGTTTATGTGTACTCAAAATCGTTATATCAACCAAAATACAAATTTTTAGAAAACATTTTGCAACCAGTAGAGGGTGTTGGCTACTTTCCATTTAATGAACATGTGGATGTTGTAGAACCAAACAATGCGTTACCAAACTCAATATTTATATTTGATGACGTAGCATGTGAAAAACAAGATAATATTAAAGCTTTTTTTGCTATGGGAAGACACAAAGCTGTGGATTGCTTTTATTTATGTCAAACATATGCGCGCATTCCAAAACATTTAATACGTGACAATGTTAATTTACTAGTTTTATTCAAACAAGATGAAATGAATCTTAGACATATTTATGATGATCATGTAAATACTGATATGACATTTATGGAATTTAAAAAACTTTGCAACTCTTGTTGGAAAAATAAGCATGATTTTATAGTGATTGATAAAGATCGTGATATCAATGAAGGCAGATATAGAAAGTGTTTTGATTGTTTTATAAAATTAGAGAAATGATATTCTTTATAAACAGTTTCATTCAAGACATTGGTCAATCAACATGTCTTCTACACACTTGAAACATTTGCGAAAACAAAAAGATATTCTTGGTCAAATTGCAAAAGCCAGTGATGCTATTCGACGAAAGCATAGACTGATGAAATTGGGCAAGGAAGAAATTGAACAAACTTTAAATAATACCTTTAAACCTATAGTGACACCAATTCAGAAATTAGTTGACGACATTGAAATTGTCAAACAAATTCGACCAGTAAAAATTGAAAGAGAGGGAGACCTTCCTTTAGAGTTTGAAGAAGATCAAGAAGTTAAGAGAGAGAATGATTCATTTTTAAGAGATGACTTATCATTTGCAACAGCTGCTGATGATGACGATAACGGTGATGATTATGATGATGATGATGGAGATGATAATGGAGATGGAGATAAATCAGAGAAAGATGGTGCTATTTTATATCTTCAAATGTTGGATGAAAAGGGAAAAGATTTAGATCCTTCATATGGAGTTCGTAAATTATCTAAAGGGCAATTAATGATTGGTAATTCAGGAATAAATTTTGAACAAAATAATATTAGTGTAGGTAATAAAACATATCCTGCAACGAAAGGTTTACTTGAGCTTTTATTCAAAAAGTTCCAGAAGAAGCTGTTTTAAGTGTAGTTGATCGGGAAAATTATAAAAATATTGTAATATCAACTAATGCTCATAGAAAATATTACAAAGCAGATGGCGCTGTTAGAGATAAAAAGAGTTTAAAATATCTAAACTATATAGCAGTACATTCTGGTGAAGGTTTAATTCCAGAATATATGACTCAACAAGAAGATGCAAAAATTGATTATGTTTATTGGGATGATCCTAATGAATTGGTTGATCGTTTAAGATTGCTCTTGGCATCTCAAGCAGCTGGAAATCCCAGTCATAATAATGAGATTATATCAATTATTGAAGAGTTGAGAGAAGCTGGAATTGTTTATTAATTAACAGTTGTAGAAATTTTTATCATTTTCATGATGAGTATCGACATATTCGGACGTTAGTTTAAAAGCACAGAAACTTCAAATCGAGGTCCACCAGGACTTGGTTTTAAGTTGACTGCTGAAGGAGATTTTACTATTGAAAATAAGAAACTTTGTAACGTAGCTGATGCCGAGAGCAACGGTGATGCAGTAAACTTGAATATTGTAAACAAAGTTATTGAATCTAAAACGAACGCCATCTATGATGTAATCGGTTCCGTGAGAAATGATGTAAATGACAATGTAGTAAAGATTTTAGATTTAGAAGATTTGATAAAAAAATATTTTGAAAATCTAAGAATCAGTATTGAAAGAAATATAGAGATGATGTCTACCAACAAAGACATTATTTTACAATTAGACAGCAGACTGCGCACACTTGAAGGTAATTAGCAATGGAGGATCAAAAACTACAGTTGGTGAAAGAGTTACATAAACCAGCGAGAAAAAATTATAAGCGAAGAAGTGTTGACATTCGAGGTTTTGACGAGACTTGGCAAGCTGATCTTGTTGAAATGCAACCTTATGCGAGAGAAAATAAAGGTTACAAGTACCTGTTAACCGTCATTGATACATTTTCAAAGTTTGCCTGGGCTGTTCCAGTAAAGTCTAAAAAAGGTGAAGATGTGACTGCGGCAATGAAATCTATTTTAATTAAAAAACGCATACCGAAAAATTTGCAAGTAGATAAAGGAAAAGAATTTTATAATTCACATTTTGAAAATCTTATTAAAAATTATAACATTAATTTGTATTCTACTCATAGTAATTTGAAAGCGTCAATTTGTGAACGATTTAATCGTACTTTGAAGAATAAAATATGGATGCAATTTAGTTTACGCGGTAATTACAAATGGATAGATATATTAAGTGATTTAGTAAATGCGTATAATAATAGTAAACATCGAACAATAAAAATGAAACCAATAGATGTAAATGCTGAAAATGAAAATAATTTGTTGTTTAATGTATTTAAAAAAGTTGCAGTAAACAGGCAATATAATAAGAAATTTAAAGTTGGAGATAGAGTACGTATAAGTAAAGTTAAACATGTTTTTGAGAAAGGTTATACACCAAATTGGACTACAGATATATTTACTATAAGCGATGTAAAAAATACTAATCCAATAACATATGTCTTAAAGGATTATCAGGAAAATCTAATAAGTGGATGCTTTTACGAGCAAGAACTTTCTAAAGTTAAATATCCAGATGTATATTTAGTTGAAAAAGTATTAAAAAAACGAGGATCTAATGTATTTGTAAAATGGTTGGGTTTTGATAATTCTCATAACAGTTGGATAAACGAATCTGAATTATAATGTATTTAAGAAAGGTTAAAATAAAAATAAATTGAATTGTATGCATTTTTGTATTTATTTATCCTCTCTTTACAATAATTTACCATTGATATATTGAATATTTGACATTTGTTGAATAGCTTCATTTGATATTTGTTTACAGTGAAATGTGACAAGTTCCAGCAATAATGTCTCTAAATTTAAAACATTAGTTCTTCCCATCACTTTTTGAAGTATTCTACTGTAATGTTTTTTAATAAAATCCGTGGCATGTTTTGTAGACTTTACATTATTTTTAAAGATTAATTCTGCAATAAACTTTACAATTATATCTTTACTATACTGCAAATTGAATTTTGATAGTTCTACATATTTTTGTTCGACACAAGGAATAAGTTCATTAAATATTGCAAATGAAGTTTCACTAAATGTAAATGATTGATCTAAACGCTCAATTGATATTAAACGATATGTAACACTAAAACGTATTGTAAACGTTTCACAATCCAGCACTGATGCATCACAATCTCCGTTGAAAAATCGCATTATATGTTTTACTGCATCACACAATAGGCGCCATTCTTGAAGCTCCAAAGACAATGATACTCGTGGATGGCTGCTTCTTAGTTGAATTTTAGGTATTATTTTCCCATTTATGTCTAGTTCTGCTCCAACGACAACTTGCTTTGTAAATGATGGATTCAAGTTGTAAATTTTTGATAATAACATTTCTCTGCATGGTAAATATGACATTTTATGTCTTCTACTGGTCAACTCCCTCAGGAACAAACTCGATCTGATTGTAAGGTCCTCCACGATTTCTTAAATATACACCACCTCTGACAGCTTCAGCTTTTAGACTGTTGAAAAGATTTGCATCCTCTTCAAATATTTTTAGCATTCTTGGTGGTAGGAAAATGTTAAATTCATTATTTATTTTAGCAACAATTTTCGGACCAAATTTCGTATCAATTTTTCGAATGTCTGTTACTTTATAGAATGCATCGATGGTTAACTCCTTTGTTGTTTTGGTGACCAAGACTTTGCTTGCTTTGTTTAATTTATCGAAATTTATTTTCATCACTTAAATTTAAATTTTCCAATTTTTTTATTAAAATATTTAACTGCGACCTTGCTTCAATTAAACTTTTAACTTTATGTATTTCTTGAATTAATTTGTTCAAGCGCACTTGAATTTCACGACGTTGTTCTGCTAATATGTTCATTAACCAACTTAAACTGCAGGAATGATTTCGTTTATAAAAATTGCCCTCTTTATATACATGAGATATGACCTATTTGACCTTCAAGTTAATTATAGATTTCTTGGAATTGCGGTAAGATCAAAAGCATTCTTATAAAAAGAACCAAAAATGTTTGAAAAAATTCCTTAGATAAGAATCTAATAAACAGTGATTTGCAATATTTAGACGAAAATAATAATTCCAAGAATAAAATAAGTAAAAACAAAAACAGGAAATACCAATGATAATGAGTCATCCATAAAAAATTCCAAAACTCTGAGTCATCAACCCTATTTTGCGAAAAACAAAGAAATTATGCGTCATCGTTAAAGAATGCACCATGTAAAAAACAAAAACAGGAAATGAGTCATCAATAAAAAATTCCAAAACTCTGAGTCATCAACCCTATTTTGCGAAAAACAAAGAAATTATGCGTCATCGTTAAAGAATGCACCCTGTAAAAAAACAAAAACAGGAAATACCAATGATAATGTGTCATCAAATTCTAGGATTGTTTTATAATTCCAAGAAATTAGATAAATTCCAAGCATCACATTTGCATCATGATCTCAATACCCCCCCCCCCCGAAAATTCTAGGAAGTATGACGTCATATCCAGCTAAGCATAACAGTCTGAATATCCCCCCCCACAAGGGTTTGAGTCTTGGCTAAGTGGTTTGAGTCTGGGCTAAAAGTGTCGGTAACATGTCGGTGCAGGGATCTTGAGTTAGAACGCTCCCTGTTTACCTACTTCCGCCATTTTTAATTTTTGAAATCTGACATCGGATTCGTATTCAGCGACCCCAAAAACCCCCGAGTAACGAATTTGAGACGAATTTCATCGATTTTCAAAAACTTGTCCGCCATATTGGATCCGCCATTTTGAAATTTGCAAAACTAACATTCCATTTGAAATCTACGACTTCAGAAACTCTTGATTAGTGATTTCTGTAACTTTAGCACTTAACCAAATATTATTACTTGAATTTTTGCTGCAAATGTTTAAGGGATACTAAAAATGAAGAATGTAGTTTCGTTTACTAAATTTAGTGTAGAATTGTCATTTTTAATCCAATCGAGGTCCACAAGAGCTCAAAATTTGTGTAATGATATAGTCTATCAATAAAAAAATTAAAACCTAAACATTCTTTCCTGTTTGATGTAGAAAAAATAGTAAAAGTTACTCAAATGTCTAAAAATCATCAAAATTGTCATGAAATTTCATCTTTAATCGACTGTAACTCTTTCAATTTTTGTTGAATTTTATTCGGTGACCTATGGATCGAAAGGTAATTTAATAACCTTTCCAATGATACCTCATTTATTATATTTTGACAAGCTAATTTTCCTGCAGGTAAGTTTAAGTGGCGCCGCACCACGAAAATGCAAAATTTGAAGCTACAGAAAAACTGCGCGAGGGAAAAAAATTAAAGCTATGATTTTCTTACTCAACAAACACCTACTATTCGAAAAAAAATTGTTTTGTTCGATTGGCAAAAAAAAGTTTTTAATTTGTAAACCTGTGTAATTGTTAAAAATTCAATTTAAATTATTACCGCCAATATTACCGACGCCCTCTGTAATTCATTTTTGAAACGATATACACTCACACTTATTCATTATTCATTCTGCCATTTTTGTAAGAAAGCGTCAAGACGCCACTCATTCATTTTTTCACATTTTACAATAAATAAAGTTGTTCAAATTACCAATTTGTTTGAATTTAATATACAGTCCACTAGAGAAGAAACATTGGTCCTTCGAGCCGGATCAAGTTCAAGCATTGTGTTGTCCTCATAGACAAGAAAAAGTTATTTTACGTGTGACCGCATGGTCACATTGTTTTGAAAATCAAAATTCATTAATACAGCAAGTTTTTCATATCGTTTCGATAAACAGCCATCACATTCAACAAATCAAATAAAACATTGAAAATATAACTCTCAAGTATTTTTCTGCAAATCATCAATACATTTTCCTGCAAATCAACATTTATCAACGTTCCTGATACATGGAAACTGTCGAGTGTCAAGGTCAAACATCATCGCTATATCTACATTCAAATTCTGGAAGCAGTTATTTCTGAGAATGCAGAAAATCCGTGGCATCCAACCTTAGAGAATTTCGGATTGAAGAATTGACGGAGACGGAAAATAGCCGCTGGGAAGCTGTGAACATCAGGCCATCAGACGCAGCGTATGGGAATTTGAGGTTAGGACTCTCGCGTGTGTTTGTGGATCGTTCGGGTAAGTCATCATTATCTCCCTTGCTCTTATTTGTGCCAAATAAAGATCATTTTATGTTGAAATATAATTTATTAAAATATATGGTTTTTAATTCTTTAAAATAATAAATCCCACATGGTACCAATTTATCGAGGTTTGAATTTTTAAAAATATTTGGTGTCACATATAAATAAAGTGTTATTCGAAAAAAAATGCTCATTTAATCGAAAATAAATTTTCGTAAAATATAGAATGCTTTATTAAATCAAAATTCAATGAACATGGAATTAACAAAATTAACTCGAAAACGTGGAGCGGCTAAAGCCCGTGTCACTACATTCCGTAATTTCGTTATGAGTATTAAAGAAACGTTAGATGCAAACAATCCACTAACTGAACACAAGTGTGTTGAGTTACAACAGCGCCTAGATAAAATTAGTGATGTATTGTCAGATTTTGATAATCACCAAACTGAAATCGAATTAATTGTCGAAGAGGATAGTTTGCCCGGTCAATATCGCGAACGCGCGGAATTCGAAGATTTATTTTACAAAACTACAGCCCTTGCCCAGTGTATTCTCGATCACATGCGAAAACCAGAAGTTAAAATTGAATCCGACGATGGATCAGCTTCGGTACACAATTCACAGGGTAATCAGATAAACGCAACAAATCGGGTAAAGTTGCCAGTTTTAACACTCCCAAAATTTGACGGTTCTTACGATCAGTGGTTAGTATTCTATGATACCTTCAAGTCAGAAATACATTCGAATGATTCAATATCGGCAGTTCAAAAGTTTCGATACTTAAGTAGTTTGTTAACGGGCGACGCTGTCCAAGTTATTAAAGGTTTAGAAATCTCAGCTGCTAACTATCAGGAAGCATGGGAATTACTCGAGAAACGGTACAAAAATAAACCTCTCATGATTCATAATCATATTAAAGGCATTGTTGATTATCCGAGAATAGCAAAACAAAGTTTTTCGGCATTACGCGATTTATTAAACTCTATTCAAAGCAATTTACGTGCACTAAAAGCATTAGAGCAATCAACAGATGATTGGAATAGCTTATTAATTTATTTAATAACAGACAAGTTTGACAGTAAAACAAAAACTGAATGGGAAAAACAACAAATCGAAGAGAAAGAAATTCCAGGAGTTTCAAATTTAATTGATTTTATTGAAAAACAATGTCAATTACTTGAGAAAACTGACAGATCGATTAAAGAAACATATGATCAACCGCGTTCGAAACCTTTTAACAAACAACCGCAAAATAAAAATAATTTTGTTGCAAATACTGCAACAAATCAAGCAGCAAATTGTCCTATGTGCAACGATACCCATTCTATTTTTCAATGCAAAAACTTTCTCGATTTACCAATTTATACTCGCATTAAGGAAATAAAGCGTCTTAAACGTTGTCTTAATTGTCTTCGACCCAATCATTTATCTCTTAATTGTAAAGCGCAATTTTGTCGTAAATGTCAAAAACCCCATAACACATTATTACACATAGAAAAATCATCTGAAGGTCATCAGCACAGTGGTTCCTCAAATACTGCAACACAGGATGTCAAAAATGAAACAGTAAGTGGTTATGCGGGAAGCTATTTAAACAATTCAGGTTTATTGGCAACTGCGGTTATTAACGTTTTCGATTCAAATGGAAAGGCTCATGATTGTGTAGCGCTACTCGATCCAGGTTCTCAATCAAATTTTATCTCAGAAAGGATGTGTAAAATTCTAAATTTGAACTTTTCTTCTACTAATGTTAACATTTCCGGAGTTAACGAATCTCAATCGAGCATCTCAAAACAAACTAACGCTACAATTATGTCCAAACACAACAAGTTTACAGCTAATTTGAGTTTTTTTGTAGCCAAAAATGTCACTTCGAAGCTGCCTACGGAACTAATAGAAACATCAAAATTACACATTCCCAAGGATATTTTTCTTGCAGATCCAGAGTTTTACAAGCCTAAAACAGTTGACATGCTAATCGGAGTTGAACTGTTTTGGGAATTGTTATGTTATGAGAATACTGGTTATGACTACCTTCACAAAACAAAATTTGGTTATGTAGTTTCTGGAAGATTGCCCTGTATTAAAAGGCCAAAGGAAACTGTTTGCAATCTTTCTATCAATCTTCCTGACGTTTATCAGCAAATGGAAAAGTTTTGGAATTTAGAAGAGTGTCCAAAAATCAAAACTCTATCTTCTGAAGAGGAGATTTGCGAAAAAATCTTTTCCGATACAACAAAGAGAAATAAAGAAGGTAAATTCATTGTCACTATACCTTTGAAAGGTTCACTCGACTCATTAGGAGACTCTAAGGAACAAGCAACTCGTCGATTTCTATCATTAGAAAGAAAAATTCAACGCGATGCAAAATTAAAAGAAAAATACACAGATTTCATAAATGAATATGAGCAACTGGGCCACATGTCGAAGGTCAAAGATAAGGAGCCACCGAGGTACTCATTTTATCTTCCTCATCATGGGGTTTTAAAGGAGGACAGTTTAACCACCAAATTGCGGGCAGTCTTTGACGGTTCAATGCCGTCCTCAACTGGAGTATCCATCAATGATTTGCATATGGTCGGTCCTACAGTCCAGCCGGACTTACTTTCCATCATTATTCGATCTCGTATTCATTCATTTTTTGTAGGAGCTGATATATCTATGATGTATCGACGTGTCTTAATCGAAGATGAGCAACGATCTTTACAGAGAATATTATGGAGAACTAATACACAGGATCCGATACAAACTTATGAATTAAATACAGTAACCTACGGGTTAACTTCGAGTTCATTTCTAGCTATCCGGTGCTTGATGCAGTTAGCAAAAGAATGTGAAATTTCACACCCCGAAGTATCAAAAATCATTCGCGAGTCAATGTATGTTGACGATTTGTTGTATAGTGTAGATTCCATTGAAGGGGCTATTAAAAATTGCAATGACCTTTCTAGAATTTTAGCATCTGCTGGATTCCCTTTAAGAAAATGGTTCTCTAACGAAAAATTAATTATAGAGGGTTTAGAATTCGCGAATCAAAAACTGCCTTGTCACACAATTGATTTAGGAGAAAATGATACTATAAAAACACTAGGTTTATCATGGTTTAGCTCCTCTGATGAGTTTATGTATAAAATAAATGTGTCACTCGATTCAGAAACTTGCACTAAACGTACAATATTATCCGCAATCGCTCGTATATATGACCCATTAGGTTTATTAGGACCCTGCATCATCCTAGCTAAAATTATTATGCAAAAATTATGGCGCGATAAATCCTCTTGGGATGAAGCTTTACCGTTAGCATTAGCTTTAAAATGGAACGAATTTATTTCAGATCTTTCTTCATTGGAAACATTGAGAATTCCCCGTCACGTGGGTTGTTCATCACCAGTCACTCTCGAAATTCACTCGTTTTCAGACGCGAGTGAAAAGGCTTACGGAGCTGCAGTTTACGTAAGGTCAACAGACGAATTTGGAATCGTTCATTCCAAACTGCTTTGTGCTAAAAGTAAGGTAGCACCTATTAAAACCATCACTATTCCTCGTTTGAAACTGTGTGCGGCGCAAATGTTGGCTAAATTGGTAAATAAAGCAAAGGAATCATTCGATGTCAACATTACCGGTACATACTATTGGTGCGATTCTACCATAGTATTGAGCTGGCTTAAGTTGGAGCCTTGCACACTCAAAACGTTTGTTAGTAATCGTGTAGCTGATATTCAAAATTTGACGTGCATAACAGATTGGCATCATGTCTCTTCTCAGGACAATCCTGCTGACATGCTGTCAAGAGGTATGAAACTTGTTGATTTGAAGAATTCTTCATTGTGGTGGCATGGGCCAACATGGATGTTGGAAAATGATTTAAAATTTTCAAATATGGAAGAATCATCGATCAAACTCCCAGAAATAAAATCTAAGACTCAAGTAGCAACAAATGTTCTTATGAAAATGCCCATAATTCAATTCGAAAGGTATTCTGACTTAATGAAATTAAAAAGAATAATGTCTTATATTTATCGATTCATTAACAATTGTAAAGAGACTAAAACTATGCGAAAAACCGGTTCTCTCAGCGTTGAGGAAACTAACAAAGCCGAAAATTCTTTAGTCAAAATCGCTCAAAATCAATGCTTTTTCAAAGAAATTCAATGTCTAAAACAAAAACGTGATATTCCCAAAGGGTTTAAAGTTCTCAAGTTAAATCCATTCTTGCATTCAGACGGTTTTCTAAGAGTTGGTGGTCGCCTTGATAATTCAGACTACGAATTCGATAAAAAACATCCCAAAATTTTATCATCAAAACATCCGTTAACACGATTAATATTTTTACATGAACATAAAAGATTATTGCATGTTGGGCCGCAAGCATTGTTGTATAACATTCGAGAAAAATATTGGCCTATATCGGGAAGAAATTTGTCTAAAAACATTGTTCATGATTGCGTCACGTGTACTCGCGCAAATCCTAAGCCGGCTACTCAATTAATGGGAAATTTACCCAGTGATCGCGTTACGCCTTCGTCGGCGTTTTGTATTACTGGCGTGGACTACGCTGGTCCATTCCTAATCAAAGATCGTAAGGGTCGAGGAAGTAAAACTTCAAAATGTTACGTGGCTCTTTTCGTTTGTTTCGCTAGTCGAGCGATACATCTTGAGTTGGTCTCGGATTTAACCTCGGATAATTTTATTCTTGCTTTGCGGAGATTTGCTTCTCGTTGGGGATTGCCCGAAAAAATAAGGTCTGACAATGGTACTAATTTTATTGGTGCGCACTCTGAACTCAAAGAACTCGGAAATTTTCTTCGTAAAAATGAGACTGAATTAACTGAACGATTATTAAATGAAAGTTTCAATTGGAAATTTATTCCTGCCTATTCGCCTCACTTTGGTGGCATTTGGGAAGCAGGGATAAAGTCAACAAAATTACATTTGAAGCGAGTAA
This sequence comes from Leptopilina heterotoma, assembly GCF_015476425.1. Lineage (NCBI taxonomy): Eukaryota > Metazoa > Arthropoda > Insecta > Hymenoptera > Figitidae > Leptopilina > Leptopilina heterotoma. The sequence continues at coordinate 304,703 of NW_025110941.1, read as the reverse complement.
TGGGAACCTATTTGTTAACTTTTGAAGAATTCTATAGCTTGCTGGCACAAATAAGCGCTATTTTAAATTCCCGACCCCTATCTCCTTTATCCTGTAGCCCGCTCGATCTGCAACCACTCACACCAGGTCATCTTCTCATTGGGAGGCCATTGACATCGGTTCCTGATCCAGACGTTACGCATTTGCCTGAATCGCACTTATCTCGATACCAAGGCATCCAGCGAATGCAGCAAAACTTTTGGTCACGATGGTCAAAGGAGTACGTTTCCGAATTGCAACAGCGCACAAAGTGGAAAGAAAGGAAAAATAGCATTCAAAAGGATTCACTCGTTTTGATAAAGGATGACAACTCTCCTCCAATGAAGTGGCTATTGGGACGCGTTGTGGAGCTTCATCCAGGCACTGATGGTCTAATTCGTGTAGTGTCTTTGCGAACTCATAAAGGAATTGTAAAACGAGCAATTACTCGCTTATGTGTTCTACCCGTCGACAATCAATCTTAAAGGATTGTTGTGTTCTTATTTGATCTTCGTTTAATTTCCAATGTTTTTTTTTTTCTTTACGATGTGTATTGTATTTTGTATTACTACGACAAGATTATACATATATGTAATTTTAAATAGGATTTAGTTTAACTTTTATTTTACATCTAAAGTTTTTATTGTATTATTTGATTATATTTGATTACTTTATCTAATCTTATTCCGATTTAAAGAATGTGTCAATTTAATTTTATTGATGGAACAGTGAATTTGATCTTTAATTTTGTTGAAAATGTACATTTTTCAAGGCGGGGAGTATGTTAAAAATTCAATTTAAATTATTACCGCCAATATTACCGACGCCCTCTGTAATTCATTTTTGAAACGATATACACTCACACTTATTCATTATTCATTCTGCCATTTTTGTAAGAAAGCGTCAAGACGCCACTCATTCATTTTTTCACATTTTACAATAAATAAAGTTGTTCAAATTACCAATTTGTTTGAATTTAATATACAGTCCACTAGAGAAGAAACAGTAATTATTAATGTATTTTGATTTTGATTCGGTAACGAAACAAAATTTACTTTCTATTTTGATTCTGATACTGTAACGAAACAAAATTCACTTCCTATTTTAATTCTGATACTGTAACGAAACAAAATTTACTTCCTATTTTGATTCTGATACTGTAATACTGGAATTCGGCTTTCTTATAGAAACAGAAGTCGATTCGAATTCTACTTCAGATTTTTTATGTAAAAACGATATTATCTTCTGATATATTTGACATTTGCAACAAAATTTAGGTTCAATGAGACTTATACATGCGCAGTAGTATTTTATCAAAATTAAAACAAAAAAGAATTTTGATTTTGATATTAGAATCAAAACTAAATAGAATGGAATTTTGATTTTGATATTGGAACCAAAACGAAATAGAGTGGAATTTTGATATTGGAACCAAAACTAAATAGAGTGGAATTTTGATATTGGAATCAGAACTAGATAGAGTGGAATTTTGATTCTGATACCCATATCCGAATCAAAACAAAAGTATTTTTTAATTTTGTTTTGATTCCCTGACGGTCCCTGATTTAAATCGTTAACTTTATAACTTTTCCAAGTTTCCAAAAAATGTCGATGAATAGATTCACCTGCTTGCTCCGAAAAAAGTCCTAATTATATTTAAAAGATAATAAAAGATAATAAAAACTTTATTTGCACCTTAAAATACAATATTAAAACTACAAAAAGAAACAATTGTTTCGTTTTTCAACTATTATTTACGATTTGTGGAGGGCACCAAAGTATGGCGATCTCTAATTTGTAAGAGTTAGCGGTGCTCCCGATACAGCAGTTCCTGACAGTCTAAAGTCAAAAAACAAAATTTAATTCTTAGTACACATAAATACCTAGTAGACGTATGTGATGGAATTAAAAAAAGTAAAAAAAAACGAAAATGGCGACCTTTTAAAGTCAATTTTTAAGAAACGATGATTTTGATCTTTTAAATTTTTTACTTTAAAAGGGCGCCATTTTCGTTTTTTTACTTTTTTTTAATTCCATCACATACGTCCACTAGGTATTTATGTATACTAAGAAAAAAATTTTGTTTTTTTGATTTCAGACTGTCAGGAGTGGCTATATCGGGGGCACCGCAAAATCATACGAATTAGAGATCGCCATACTTTGGCGCCCTCTACAAATCGTAAATAATAATTGAAAAAAGAAACAATTATTTCTTTTTGTAGTTTAAATATTATATTTTAAGGTGCAAAAACAGTTTTTAATCTTTTAAATATTATGACTGCGAAAAAAACAGTAAAGTGGGGCCAATATTTTAACTTCGCAAACGCAAGTACACCTCAATGAAAACAGTATTGGTTGAAAAAACGCAAGGACGAGCAGCTGGGATTTCAATATTTATTGATTTTGAATCGTGAGATGACGCTCTAAAAGATTGTACAAATGATTTTTTTTGGCGACGTAGAAAAACTTTATTTTGCTTCAAGATCACCGTGCTGTTCAATATCGAACTGTTAATCAGAAATCAGCAGTGTTACACATCCCCCCATGTTTCACATCACCCCACATCACCCTACATTAATAATGCAAAAGATTTTGATATACTAAAAATATTAATTATACTTAAAAAAACCCAAAAAACCTCTCCGAGTCACAAGTTTCAAGTACATAAAATTAATTTTTCAGAAAAGCGCCTTACACATTATAACATTAAAAATTTTGAAAAACTAATTACAGATTCGTAATCAGTAACCCCGAAAAGCCCCGAGTAGCGATTTTTAGCCAAATTGAATCGATTTAAAAAAAACATCCGCCATATTAGATCCGCCATTTTGAATATTGAAAAACCAACATTGGATTCGTAATCAGCGACCCTAGAAACCCTTAAGTATACAATTTCATAAAAATCTATCAAAGCGTTTGTCCACATTAACAATTTGTTGTAAACTTAATTATTTGTTAATATGATTTGTTTATAACATTCGAATATTTACCTGCACAAATTTTTTACAATTTACAGAGTACTCTAGGTGTGTTTCTAAAAAGTTTTTAGCACGTGCCATTCGATTATAGAGGCTGGAGATAACTTTTTCTTAAAAATAGATGCTTTTGTTAAACTTTGCAATAAAAAAATAAATATAAACAAATTGAAATTTAAAATTCGGCCTCGACAAATCTCTTCCAAATTTAATAATCTTTCATTTAAAACAAAGTTCAGTAAAATCGGTTAAAAAATGAATGCTCTAGACTATTATGAACAGTAAATTACAGTTTGGTCCCACTGACGCCGGGCCGTTCCGCAACGACTACCTGCGTCTAATGGCTACCTGTTGGGCAGAAACTGCTCAGATGATGATGATACAAATACAGAAAGATGTCTATGATGCTTTAATTACAGATTAATGGTAAAAAATTTTTTAAAGGAAAATTTTTTTCATTTTTTCATAGGTATGTTGTATATATCTCAAAACTTTAAACACCTATTTCTCAAAACACGATTTTTGAAATCTGCACGCAGCATAACTCGTACAATTTTCAGTTTTTTTACTCCAAATTTTTATCACTTCTTGAAAATAATATTCCGCATAGAAATACGTAGCCGATTTTCGATAAGTTAAAATTTATATTTTTGACATACAAATAAGTATCCATTTTTTGGTCGAAAATTTGAATTATAACTTTGAAAAGCTCACCAATTTAACAAAAATGAATATTTTTAAAATCGCCTACGTATTTCTTTAGCTATTCTAATGTAAATTTAGAAAAAAATCTGTTTTGTTACAGATTCATTTTAAAAACCTGTAGACTGCGTGCAGTGGAGGTCCTAAAGGAAAAAGCGTTTTACGCGAACATCTCTCAGAGCACTATTTTGCATTATTTTTTAATAAAAAAAAATTTTTTGGAAACTTTAAAAGACGCCTAAAAACATCCTTAAATATAATTACTCTCCAACTTTTCTTTCTACAAAAAAAATCGCAAATATACGTTAATTTTGTAACCTTCTACAGTGGCATAACCCCTTAAGTCTTATGTCTTAAGTCTTAAGTCTTAAGTCTTAAGACAACATAATAACCGTTGCCATGGCAACCGTTAAGTCTTATGTCTTAAGTCTTAAGTTTTAAGTCTTATGTATTAAGTCTTATGTCTTAAGTCTTAACCCCTTCGCAGTCAAGACCAAAATCTCATAAGTGGGCTCAAAATGTCGACAATTTTTTAGAAAACTAAAATTTGCGCAAACGAGCATACTATTGTATTTAAAGTCGCTGATTACGAATCCGATATCAGATTTTGAAAATTCAAAATGGCGGACCCAATATGGCGGACATGAAAATTAAAAATCAACTGAATTCATTGAAACTTGTTACTCGGGGGTTTTCAGGGTCGCTGATTACGAAACCGATTTCAGATTTTAAAAATTCAAAATGGCGGATCCAATATAGGGGACGAAATTTTCTAAAATTCATCGGATTCACATAAAACTTTTTACTCGGGGGTTTTCGGGGTCGCTGATTTACGAATCCGATTTCAGATTTTGAAAATTCAAAATAGCGGATCCAATATGGCGAATGAAATTTTCTAAAATTAATCAGATTCATTTGATAAATTTTTTAAAATGTCGCAAGCCATATTCGAAACGCCACATTGTATTTTGAAAATCTTATGCTAGATTCGTAATCAGCGACCCCGAAAACCGCCGAGTAACAAGTTTTAAATGAATCGGACGAGTTTGTAAAAATGTCGTCCGCTATATTGAATCCGCCATTTTGAATTTTTAAAATCTGAAATCGGATTCGAAATCTGCGACCCCTGAAATTCTTCGAGTAACGAGTTTTAAATGAATTGGACGAGTTTTTGAAAATGTCGTTCGCTATATTCGATCCGCCATTTTGAATTTTTAAAATCTGAATTCGGATTCGTAATCAGCGACCCTGAAAACCCTCGAGTAAAAAGTTTCAAGTGAATACGATAAATTTCAGAAAATGTCGTCCGCCATATTATATCCGCCATTTTGAATTTTCAAAATCTGATATCAGATTTGTAATCAGCGACCCCGAAAACCCCTGAGTAACAAGTTTCAAGTGAATCCGATGAATTTTTGAAAATGTCGTCCGCCATATTAGATCCGCCATTTTGAATATTTAAAATCTGAAAACGGATTCGTAATCAGCGACCCCAAAAACTCCCGAGTATAAATTTGTGGATAAATCTGTGTGTTTTTGTAGCCAAAAATCTGCTTGCGTCTATACACGTCATCGACAGTTTGAGCCCACAGTTTGAGCCCCGTCATGGTGCACCATGACGTGTATGGGTGATTAAATTTAAAATGTCATTTTTGATCCTACTAACTTTGATTTTTCGATGTTAGATTTTGAACTTAACGATACTCTATTTTGGTTGACTAGAATATATTATGATGGACAAAAATAATAGTGGTCGAGCAGGTGGAAGATAAAAAAAAAATAAAATTAAACAATTAATTAATTAATAAAATTTATTTTGCACCAGGTGAAAAACGATAGGCAGAAATGATAGGAAATTTTCTGTTTTCGTTTATTCTAATCTCAAATAAATTCTTACAACTTTAAAAAGTTAAAACATTTCAAATTACAATAATGAATGTTTCAACATGACTTAAAAAATATTTGTAATGAGTTCTACCATAAATTAATATACTTTTGAAGACCAAAAAGAGATATGAACATTGAGGGACACCACTGACATTTTTGAAAGATTTCACTGATAATTTTTTTTGAATAGTGAGAATAAAATCAGCTTATAAATTACAATTCAGTATCAAATCTTCATTAACTGCATATAAGGAGTAAATTTAACACAAATTTATTAAAAATAAAATAATAAGCTGCAAGAAACAGAATTTTGAAGGGACACTACTGACAAGGGACACCACTGACATTTTGCTTTATTTCTCAATTTCGAAAAAGAAAGACTTTATTTTTAAGTTAAAGTCGGTGCGGTTTTTAAACTACGTGTAATAACTGAAAACGAGAAACAATAATATTTAAAAAATATTAATATTATGAACAATTTTTCGATGGGGACACCACTGACATGGTGTGCTCGACAAACTGATACTTGCTTACTGATACTTGCTTTCTGCCACCAACCGTACAAGTTATAGATGTGATAGAATGTTGTAATGTTTTTTCTTTAAGAAGCTATACATATCACCAATACTATTAACGCTTAATAACGCAATTATCTGCACTAGGTTATTTAAATATCAGGCATGATATTCAAAATTTGCGATAATTACTTAAAATATGAAACTTACGGACAGGCGATTTTGATTTTTTTTCTAGCACTGGATCAAAATTATTCTGCTAGCACAATTACTATATAAAAATATAGACTCTTAGCTGTACAAAATAATTTTTCTGGTACTAAAATGTGAGAATCAACATTTTTTATTATTAGGTAAAGTTCTGATTTCTTAAGGGGGGAACCTCCTTTATTGCGTCAAAAAAATCGACTTTCTGGAAATAATTTTAATTGATTCTACAACTATTCAAGAATATACCCATCAAATTTTAAGTCGATTTCTGTATTATCGAAGAAGTTACAAAATTTTTAATTATTTTTTTTTCATGCGTCGTCTGATGAAATGTTTACCAGAGTCCAGAATTTTTTCTGTTTTAGCATTCAATCTGCTTTCTTCTTTCATTTAGAGTACCACTGTCAGTATAATTTGTAATTTCTATGTGTCAACCCTTCTTTCATTTGTTTGACATTCGAGTCACTTTATTTTAAAAAAACTTCAAACGCATTTTTCTCGAAACACCATTTTTTAATTTTGTGAACACGATTGAGAACGCCCTTTTGAACCAATTGGACTTTATGATACATAATTTTAAATATAATTAAATAATCTTTAATATGACATTTAGTGTTTGTTGAAAAAAAAATTTTTTCATATTTTTTTGGAATTTTAAAGTCAATTTTTATGCACAAAAAATCACTTTTAACTTAAAAGTGGTTAAAAAAAATCAATTCTCGAAATTTTTTTTTAAAAATCGAAATGTCACAGATAAAATGAGGTGCCATGGACGCGGTGTATATTTCCATACTAAAAATGTTTTGTTTTTTCTCCAAAAATTTTTTTAGACTCTCAAGACATGTATTAAAGTATACCCTATAAATTACAAAACGTTTGAAGTTATTTTACCTGAGAAAGAAGATCCCAAAAATGACGCATTTTTCGATCGTCTGAAGGAGGTTCCCCCCTTAAGTGCGGACAAGGGACACCACTGACATTTTGCTTCTAATTCTTCTGCCAAATTTTTTCAGAGATTTTCTAGCGACTAAAAATTATTAATTTAAGTAGAAGGAGTGATTAAGAAAATTAATTGACTTCAAAAACTTTTATATATGAACTAGTATTCCAGATTTTTGGGCACCCAGGTTAAAATCCCCGTACAAAATCTCTCGGGATCCTGTGCAGGTCCTGTGCAGGATCCCGACCGGATCCCGTACCCGTCCTGTACAGGATCCCGACCGGATCCCGTGCAGAAAATTGGAACAGGGTTCCTGTGCAGGTTCCGATGCAGGAACCTTAGCTATCAAAGGTTCCTGTAAAGGTTCCTGTACAGGAACACTTGCAGGATCATGTACAGGAAACTTTTTAATTTTTATATGTTAAGCAATATTTGACATACATAGACTTCATATTTCAATATGTTAGGCTCGTATAACAATGTTGGACAGAAAAATGTATTGCGCATTCGAGAAACTCATAGAAAACTACTGCGCAGGAGTTAAAAATATAAATAAATTAATTCAGGAAACTGTGTAGGATCCTTTACGGGTTCCTTACAGAATCCTTTATACTTAAGTACCTGCAGTTTACAAAACTGTAAAGGTTCCTGTGCAGGAACCTTCACAAAGTTTCCTGTACATGATCCTGCAAGTGTTCCTGTACAGGAACCTTTACAGGAACCTTTGATATCTAAGGTTCCTGCATCGGAACCTGCACAGGAACCCTGTTCCAATTTCCTGCACGGGATCCGGTCGGGATCCTGTACAGGACCTGCACAGGATCCCGAGAGGATCCTTTAAGGATCCTGAACGGGGATTTTAACCTGGGCAGGACATGAAAATGACATTTTAAATTTAATCACCCGTATACACGTCATCGACTGCCAAGGGGTTAAGTCTTAAGACAACATAACAACCGTTGCCATGGTAACCGTTGCTATGTTAATGGTTGCCATAACAACCGTTGCCGTGGCAACCGTTGATATAGTAATGGTTGCCATAACAACCGTTACTATGGTAATAAAAAAAAATTTCAATCTTAAGTACAAAAAAAATTTCTAAATAAATTATTACTTATTTTTTTGTCATTTTATGCCACGAAACCCTATGATGTAGGCGCATTGCGCCTGCTTCTCTGACTGATTTTTTAATTTTAAAGTCCTTGTGTCGAACATAACCTATATTTACATACGGAGTGAAAATGAGTTCGCCTGGGAGCAACTCGAGTAGACTTTGTCCCACGTGTGGTAAAAATATTGTTCGTGATGCAGTGAATTGCTCTGGATGTAATTCTTCATATCACCCAGGATGTGCAAACAACACTAGTGTTCTCGATAGTGGAGCGTATTCTAAGTGCTGTAAACCACGTGCATCTACACCTACGAATCTCCATCCGTCGTCTGCTCACAATTATGACTCGCAGCTTACAGCTAATGACGTTGAACGAATTATTTTTGTTGCATGTTCTCGTCTCGACGTGTCTATTAGTAAAAAAAATAGATGCTTTGGAACATAAAATAGATGATGCCCTACTAAAAATAAAATCAGGAATGGTCAGACAAATGGTCAGGCCGCCTGACCACTTTAATCCAGTTTTCTTACGATTCTGGATGGATCTCGTCAGAAATCTATCACAACTGATCAGGAGGAAGTTTAAAGTGGTCACAAGTTTGCTACTATCCCCTCCTCTTTGTTGACCCCGCCCATAATTGGTGACTATTTGAGACCATTTGTATCTCATTTTTGACCATATTTTTAAGCCACTTCTGTTTTATTTATTTAAACAATATGCAAAAAGTTGCAACAAATTAATTTTAAAAAATATATTTTATTAATTAATATCAGTTTGTTTACATACGGAACAACTTGAAACTAATTCCCGGAATTAAATTAAAATTTGGACCCTACGGGGATCGAACCCCGACGCATGACCTAACCTAGTGCCTAAACTAACTGCCCTAACGACTGCGACTACCGAACCGACTTACATATTTCTGGATTCAACTGTCTATATAAAGAGCAACTGTAAAATAGTAAAATTCAATTACCAATATTATCAATAAATCAGAATAAACTGTTAAATAATTTTTATTAATTAATTATATTTCAATTTAGTCATAATAGGTTATGTGAATTAAAAAAAATTAACATTATTAATTGAATCAGTAATAAATTAAGTCTTAACTTTACAATTTGGAATGTTTCATAAACTATAATACGAATACAGATTAATAATAATTATTATTATATCTGCATTTAAAATGAATTTAGTATTTAATATTAATTTAATTTAACATTATAATTTATAATAATAATGAATTATTAATGCAATATTGAAATTTTTATAAATTTTAAATTTAAATTATTAATAATCATTATAGTAAGAAATTATTCTATTAATGATTAATAATAATTTAAATATAACTGTATTTCAATTATAATGCAAATACTTCTCATAATAAGTACTGACTGGTATAGTAAATTACTAATATTATGAAACAAAATTTATTATTAATTAACTATATTAAATAATTACAAGTAAATATATATATATATATATATATATATATATATATATATATTAAATTAATATATTATAAATATACATTAAATAAATATATTAAATAATGTTAAAAGAATGGTCCGAATGTTTTAAATTATTTACCTACTTTTGCTGTATAATTAATTCAATAATTATACCAATTTGAAAAATGAGAACTTTTGTTAAGTTAAAAGAACAATTTTTATAATAGAATAATGTATTCTGAAATGTAAAAAATAAATTTGAAAGATTTTATATGTATATATAAATTTTCATGAGACTTTACCAAAATTAGAAAGATGTACCAAAATTTTTATAGGTTATGTGTTCACACATTTCAGAAATAGTCAAGAATTTCAGAAATGGTCAGGAATTTCAGAAATGGTCACAGCTTCGAAAATGGTGGGAGTAAAGTGGGAGGAGCTTGGAAAGTATTTGGTTAGGAATGGTGAGAAACGTTCGAAAACGTCAGAAGTGGTGAGACTGTTCAGGAATGTTCAGAAATTCTGACCATTCATGACGATTCCTGATTATTTATTTTTAGTAGGGTGTGGTTACCAGAGTTGGTGACAAGGAGGTTAAAATTGATGGTCTTTCTACTCGCGTTTCTGAAGTTGAAGGTACTATAGCTAATTATGATAAAATCGTTTTTAATAAATGCATGACTGAATTTGCAAATAGGGAATCTCGGAAAAAAAACATTATGTTATTTGGTATTCCTGAGAATATAGTCCCTGATAATGAAATAATTGATTCTAAAGGCATGAAAAGCGCTTTAATATTATTACTTCATGGAATTATATCAGCTGATTTACTTTCTGATATACGGGTATTTAGAGTTGGTTTGATTCATCAGTTACAGCGAAAACCACGCCCCCTAAAAGTCGTGTGTGTGACAGAAGAGAGCGCTCGTGTCATATATCGCCTTCTACTAGATGCAAAAAAGCGGGAAACATGCTGCTCTAAAGGAGATTTGGTTTGCACTCGATCGTACCAAGAGTCAGCTGGAGGAAATTGCTGGGTTAAGGAAACAATTACAAACACGTCGTCAGAATGGAGAAACCAACCTGAAACTGCTCTATCGACATGGATGTCCAACGATAACTCACACATAGAAAGATTAGACGTCAAAGGACTTGAATTGGTAGTGGCGGACAGTGTTCCTTTTTCTCCTTTAGACACTCACTCTTTATCTTCATCTTATGTTTGTAAATATAGATGTGGCCTTCGCACTAAATTACGTGACCTACATACTACATTGCACTCACTTCCATATGACATTTATACACTCAAAGAAACATGGTTGAGAGATGATATATCAAATCCCGAGTTGGGTTTTTTTTGGTTTTGATGTGTTTTGATGTGATCGAAGCGTGAACACCAGTGATAAATTTGTTGGTGGGGGTGTTTTGATTGCTGACAATATTTCTTTATGTTGTGCAAAAGTAAAAACTGATAATAATTCTGCACACAAAAAAAAATGGTAAATTTGACTACTTTTTTACTATTTCCTGTAGTTCCTATAGGCGCCCGTAACATTATTTAGTAAAATGAACTATGACAGAATAGTTAGTCTAACTGTAAAATGTAGTAATAAATACCATTTTTACAGTAAATTTAACTACTAAAACAATTATCTTAACTATTTGTTGTTAGTCATACTAACTGATTCATTTAGTTGCAGTAACTAAATTTTCATAGTTCCTATAGGCGCCCGTAACAAATTGTAGTTGTAACAACTGTAAAAAATAGTTAAATTAACTATTTAAAGTAGTAAAGTGAAATTATTTATTTGTTTTTTATTATTATTGAGGTCCATTTTTTTATATTTTCTCTTAACTATTTTTGTTCATATATAATTTATATATTAAATTCTTATACACCTAACAGAGAAAAATCCCCAAACGCCGGGGATTGAACGCACGACCCTAACATTCGCAAACCGATAACCTAACCACCTAACCACGCTCGCACGCTACGATGACTGGCATTGTACTTGAGGACATTCTTCTTAGATTCAGTCATAATAACTACTCCGTTTAGTTGCAGTAACTAATTTTTTAAGCTCAAGGACTTAGTTGAAATGTAGCCAGCATATGATTTTAAATGACTCAACGATAGTGCAGTACTTAAAAGTACTGTTGAAAATAGTTATTTTCAGAATTTCTGTAGTAAAATTATCCACTTTTTACTAGTCATAAAAAAATTAAACTTAGGGGCCGTCCATAAACCACGTGGACACATTTGGGGGGGCGGGGGGGTGAATCAAAAGTCCACGTTTGTCCACGAAGGGGAGGGGGGGTGTTAAAGCAAATGTCAACGTGGACATATAATCAAAGATATTTCCAAAAAAGATATCTTAAGCTTAATCAGAATGATCATAAGTTTCAGTTAATCAATTTCCCTGACAATTTACTGATATTAAAATTAATTTCCCTGACAAAATTCTTTTTACAGGAAAATATGAATGTTTACGGAAAATGAGTAAAATTTATAATTTTAATTATTTTTTAAAATGACAATTATAACCCTTCCTGAATTCAATTATTTTCTACAATTCCCACCCAGTAAAAAAAAAGTATTGGAAGAGAGCGAATAGTATTGTCGGTGAGTTTCTGCCAATACGGTTTTCACGCGAAAACATATTGGCAGAAACTCACCGCCAATACTATTCGCTCTCTTCCAATACTTTTTTTTACTGGGCAACTAAACCTTCGTCTTTAAATCAATTAATTTAAATAATTTTCCGAAAGTTCTTCTAAAATTCTGTTATATTTTAAAATTATTTTTGAATTTGATTGATAAATTTTAATTAAAAATTTTTAACATGATTGTTTCCTCTAAAATGTTAAAAATAATTTTAAAATGTTATTTTTTTGTATATATTTGAATTTTTGAAAATATGTAATTGAGAATATTGAATTTTAAAAAATTAGAAGCTAATTTTCATTAATTTTCATTTTTAAATTTACCTTTAAAGATTTTTTATTCTACAAAAATTGTAACGAAAGACTTAAAATAAATTAATTATTTTCAATTAAATTTTACAAAATTTCAACTATTCAAAAAGATTTGTTTATACAGGGTGGCCATTTTTTTGTAAAAAAAAATTCACGGTCATTTCCCGGTCATAAATTATTTTCCCGGTCATAAATAATAACTCTGAAAATAAATTATTCCATGAAAGATTTTGAAAGAATTTCCTGATTTTTAGACAAAACTTTGACTTTTTCCTAAAACCTAAAAATATTTTAGTTTACTCTAAAAATAATTTTGAACTTAAATAGATTTTTTGAAATAAATATTTAATTATTATCCATTATTTTTCCATATAGTAGGTATTCAAATTTAAAAAAAATTCAAATTTTAAATCCTTTAAATTTGAATAATTTTTAAGAATTGCTACTGTAACTTATTAACAATTATTTTCAAAATTTCAATTCAATTATATTCTAGAAATAACTAAAATATTTCTAAAATCCACTTGTTTACAAGACAATTTCATGAAATTTTGAATAATTTAACAATTTTTCAATTAAATATTAGGTACATATTTAAAAACATAACTAATTTGAAAAAAATGTGAATAAAAATATTTTTAAAAACTGACTTATTCAGAATTTTTAATTAAAATCTTTTAAAATTCAACTTTTTTAAAACTTAAATTTGAAATTTTTTAAAATTCAATCTATAATAATTATTAATTTAACATTCTAAAATACAGAAAAGTTTGCTTATCAATAATTGCAAAAAAAACTAATTGATATTAATGCAAAATACGATTTTTTAAAATTTATTTTCTAAAGAAAGAAATTTTATTTATTTTTATATACATTATTTATTATTCTAAAATTAATTTTTATAAATTTCGTATCACTTTTGTTCTAATTAGTTCAAATTTTTAATAATTCTTATTTGTTTTGTTATAATATTATTGCAAACAAATTTTTAAATTGATTTATTTTTCACTATTCTATACGATGTGAAATTTTTTCTCATTGAAATATTTTTGACAAGTTTAATTAAAATTATATTTTGTTTAATTATTGTTAGAAATAGAAAGAATTTAAAATTAAATTTAATATTTTCTTTTTCTAAATCTGTTACGTTGGACAGCAAAATTCATAATTTTCTTATAAATTCTAGAAATTGAATATTTTTATAGTACTTTTTATAAAATTCTCTGACAAAATATAAATAGATTTTATAGAAGATCGTTCAATCTTTTTTAATGAAATATAGTTAATACCTAAGTCTTGAAATAAATATTTTTATTTTTTCTCACAAAATAATGTGTGTTTTTAAAAAAAAATCCAAAATCCCGGTCAAGTTCAAAATTCATTGTCAAATCCCGGTTTTCCCGGTTTCCCGGTCCAGCTATAATTTATAGTTATTTTTCACATTATAAAAATCAAAATAACTTGTACTTTTTTTTTTACTAAAAATTGTGGTATTTTGTCGCAATTATTTTAAATGAGTCGAAAAAAGTCACAATTTTCTTAATTTCCCCGACAAAATTTTTTCCAGACATTTCCCTTACTTTACTGACATTCTTGCTTTGAAATATGTTCAAAAATAATCTTTTTTATTTTTTAACATACAGGAGTAAAAAAAACTTATTTTTTTAATTTGCAATATCCACGTGGACAATTGTATAGGGGGGAGGGGGTTTGACAAATGTCCACGACTGTCCACAACGGGGGGCGGGGGGGTCAAAAATTGGTGAAAAATTGTCCACGTGGTTTATGGACGGCCCCTTACTATTTTCATATAGTAAAAACAACATAAAAATTGTTACTTTTATGACTTTTGTAGTTATAAAAATAAATGTTTCTTACCACCATAGAGATAAATTATTAAAAGCTAGTAAGAATTGGTTCTTTTAACTACATTAAACACAATAATAACAAATTCCAGCGGTTGTTTTTACTCTTTGGAACAGTAAATTTTAATTTTTTTTGCAAATAGCAAGAAATGGATATTTCTACTACAGAAATTCCGAAAATAACTATCTTTAACAGTACTTTTAACTACTGCACTATTGTTGAGTTATTCACAATCATAACGTGTAGTAGTAATTTTTACTACATAAAACCAACGATTCAATTTTAGTTCCACTAACTATGGAAGTTTAGTTAAAATGCTGCTGAATATGGTAGTTTTAACTATTTTTTTTAACTGCACATATGTGGATGTTTTTACCACTCACGCTTTTTCTCTGTAGAAAAAAATGATCTTTTCAACTGCATAAATAGTAAAAATAACTATTTTCAACAATTGATTTTACTATATGAAAACAGTAAATTTCTTTCTTTCTCTGCAACTAGTAAGAAATAGTTCTTTTAACTACATAAATCATAAAAGCAACAACTTTCAGAGGTTGTATTTACTATATAAAAACAGTAAGTCTCATTTTGTTTGCAACCAATACAAAATAGTTATTTTTGCTACCACAATAGTAAAATTAACTATTTTTAACAATAGTTTTTACTACTACACTATAGTTGAGCCATTTACAAGCATCTGTTAGTTATTTCAACTACGTAAAGTAGTTATTTTAACTACATAAAACCAACTACTTCATTTTGGTTCCACTAACTGAGGAAGTGTAGTTAAAATGCTGCTGAATATGGTAGTTTTAACTACTTTTTTTCTAACTACACAAATGTGGTTGTTTTTACCATTCGCATTTTTTTCTGTGTGTAGAGCATATATTTGTTAAATTTAAATTAAATAACTGTCAAGTGATTTTAGAGACCTTTTATATACCTTATCTAACTATGAAAAATATTATGCTCTGTGTAGTATTTTAGAGGACTTATCTATTCAATACCCTTTTGCCACTTTTATAATTATGGGTGATCTAAATATGCCTTTCGCAGAGTGGAATATAATTTCTAATCAAGAAGCTAGCTGTACATATAAACCAGGTACTTTTCGTTTACAACTACAAATGGTTGATTTAATTTTGGACACTTTAGATTACTTAACATTAAAACAGATTAATGTTTTTGAGAACGAACACGGTTCTATTCTCGATGTAGTCTTTGTTAATAGTGATAATTATGAATAAACTGTAGCATCTGGCATACTTATTTCGCCTGACAGTTTTCATTATCCGATTGTGCTAAATTCTAGACATGTTAACAGAAATGATTTCTTAGCGCGAAATACTAATGTTAATACTAAATATGATTTTCAAAATGCGAATATTGCAGCTATTAATACTTTTCTTTTCGAAGTTGATGTCGGCGGTGAGTGTAAATAAGTCAGTTAATTTTTTTTATTATTATTTATATTTATCTTTTGAATTTTTTGTTCCTATTAAAACAATTCGTTATTCATTGTACCCATCATGGAATAGTACCGAACTCAAAACATTAACGCATGCAAAAAAATTGTCTCACTTCAATTATAAACTTCATAAAAGTGAATATAATTATCTAATTTTTGCTAATCTTCGATCTCAATGCAAATCACTATCCAAAATTTGTTTTTTGGAAACACGTAAATTCACTTCGCAAAGAAACTCTTATACCCACTTCTACACTTTTTTAGAAGTTTTACACTATTTTCGTTGAATATTCTGTCAAATACAAAAAAATACTGGATTTTGCATGCTTTTCGTAATTTTTAATTTCTCGAAAACTAATTAACTTTTATTAGCGCTCTTGGTCTCGTTTTAATCTCTATTCAATGTAGAATCTAAATTAATTAATGGTATTGTGATATAAATTTTTCCAAAAAAATTTGAAACTGTGAAAGTCGGATACAAAAGATTTAAAAAACAGATTGACACTTTTTCAACAAAAAATTTTTTTTTAAATTAAATAATTAAGTAATTAAAAAGCTTTTTTGAATTTTAGTATATCTATTAGATGAACATATTTTACATTGACCTTTTTGACACTTTAATATTCCTGATAATTTTTTGAATTTTTTTAATCCTACTTTTACGGTTTCAAATTTTTTTGGAAAAATTTATTTCACAATACCAGTTAATAATTTAGATTCTACATTAAATAGAGATTAAAACGAGACCAAGAGCGCTAATAAAAGTTAATTAGTTTTCGAGAAATTAAAAATTACGAAAAGCATGCAAAATCCAGTATTTTTTTTGTATCTGACAGAATATTCAACGAAAATTCTTTGATCAGGTGTCAGTCTTTTCATAATTTCATTAGCTTTCAGGAAAAAAATACGAAAATTTTTTGTCATTCTTATTTTCTACGTTTTAAGCATTTTCCCACTCAAAAAAAGGGGCGTCCTGATACTCACGGACGGTAGTGTATGTACTTGGACCATAACTACCCAGATAACAATCGTGCGTCGCATTTAAACGCATGTTTCTTGCACTAACTGCGACTTACCAGATGAGTCGGTTCATATACGCATCTTACTATCGTCTGTGACGCTGGTAATAATGCGAGTGTTGTGAACTGCATTTCGTAAGCGCCTGTGATACAAAATGATAAGCATGTTCCGTTCACAAGTGCGACTCGCTAGAAGAGTCAATCCATACGCATTTTACCATCCACAGTGCGAATGCTGCGAATGCGTGTGCAGTGAACTGCACTTAATACGCACGCAATTAATGATGCGCAACCACCCGTATCGGCAATCACACATTTTATAATGGCGACAGCATTGTTTGTAGTGTGTTATCAAAATAAGTTTTTATTGTGATTTCATTTTTTATTGTTTTTTATTGCGATATTATTGTGAGGAATTATTGTGGATTTAATTTTTAGTACTGCAGCAAAATAAGAAAGTTAAATTTAATTTGTTTAAAGTACATATATATTTTTGTTGTATTAGACTAGAACCAAAAGGGCGCGCGTTGCGCGCCCACTCCTGGTCCTTTCACACGAAATGAAACCTTTGGGGCATTCTTTATGAACGGAGCCACTCCATTTCTACATTTTTGGTTTCGTCAAAAAAACATTTATTATATGCCAAATGAATGCTAAGAATGTCAGCTTTTTAATGCCAAGTGGGATTTTTATAATTTTTGAATGGCGGAGACAGTATGGCGGATTAAATACAAAAAAGTAAAAATGTATTTCTCTTCAGAAATACAATATTATACCCAATTAAAAATCTTATTTTAATGCTCAAACATAGTTTAGGTTGAGTACTTTCGAAGTTCGAGGTGTTTTCCAAAAATAAAGATGGCGGATCCAATATGGCGACTTAAAAATTGGAAAATTCTTTCGATTCGCTTGAAACTTGTTACTCGGAGGTTTATGGGGTCACTGATAAAGAATTTGATGTTGATTTATCAAAATTCAAAATGGCGGATCCAATATGGCGGACGAAGTATTGAAAAAGTGTTTAGATTCCCTGGAAATTTATTACTCAGGGGTTTTTGGGGTCACCGATTACGAATATGATATTAGTTTTTAAAAATTTTTAATGACGGATCCAATATAGCGGACGAAGAATTGAAAAAATGTTTATATTTCCTGGAAATTTATTACTCGCTCAAAACACGGAAAATTCAATAGCAGATTATAAACATTGTTTGCAACAAATTACATATAAAACAGAAGATGTAAATTATAATTTATATTAATACCCAAAAAGTTTCCACATATTTCAGTATGTACTTTCAAAACTGTTAAAAACACTGTTAAAAATCTGACTCCAACTTTACATCACAAAAATTAAAATGGTGTTATTGCAATCTCGCAAAGTGTGAATGCTTGCATTTGATTGATTTTAAATTTTTAGTAAATTCAATCAAATGAAAGTATTCATACTTTTTGAGATTAAAGGAATACCATTTTTAATGTTTGGGTGTAAACTTGGAGCCCAATTTTTAACAGTGTAATGGATTTAAAATTAAACTAAAACTAATATCAAATTCGTAATCGGTGACCCCAAAAACCCCTGAGTAATAAATTTCCAGGGAATCTAAACACTTTTTCAATACTTCGTCCGTCATGTTGGATCCGCCATTTTGAATTTTGATAAACTAACCTCAAATTCTTTATCAGTGACCCCAAAAACCCCCGAGTAACAAGTATCAAGCGAATCGAAAGAATTTTCCAATTTTTCAGTCGCCATATTGGATCCGCCATCTTTATTTTTGGAAAACACCTCGAATTTCGAAAGTACTCAACCTAAACTATGTTTGAGCATTAAAATAAGATTTTTAATTTGGTATATCTTGTATTTCTGAATAGAAATACAATGTTAATTTTTACATTTTTGTATTTAATCCGCCATACTGTCTCCGCCATTCAAAAATTATAAAATCCTACTCGGCATTAAAAAGCTGACATTCTTAGCTTTCATTTGACATATAATAAATGTTTTTTTGACGAAACCAAAAATGGAGAGATGGGGTGGCTCTGTTCATAAAGAATGCCCCCTTAATATAACCTTAAATTAAATCTTAATTTAATAAAAACATATGTTTATATTTTAAAAATTATTTTTCTGTTAATAAGATTGTTTAAAAGTTTTTTAATTTTTTTAATCTAAGTTTGACGAATTGAATTTTCTAAAAAAAATTACACGTTAATGCCTATAAAAAATTCACATTCTCGAGAAAATCACCTTTAAAATAAGCATAAAATCATTAAAAAGCATTCAGTATTTTAGAAGTTATTAAAATTTTTGTAAAACATTGAAAATTATCATTTTTTAAAAATGTCTAAATAAAATATTTATCAAATGACTTCTAAAACATCTTGATCTATTCAAAATTTAAACATCTTTTAAAACTTAAAAGATAAAAATTTAGTTTCCATACATGATACGTTTTAAAATGTTTTTCATTCTCCTGAAAATGGGTATGGTCTCTAAATTTTAACTGGTAGTGTATATTATATTTTTATTAGAGTTTTTCTTATATTTAATATTGAAATAATATTTATATATATTGCAAAAGTAAATGTGTTCATAATATGGAAATTACAATATTAATAACAGATAGATATTTTCCACCAGTTTATTATATATGTTTACTTATATTAGGGCCTCGATTAGGGCCAAAATAAGTGAAACCGGCCACTTGAAAAATTATGGCAAAACTCGAAGGATTAATTTAAAAAAAGAAAAATCAGTAACCTCTCTTCTATATTATAGAAATTGTGTAGATTTTTCTGCCAAAGTACAGGCGAATTTTTTTTAAAATTAATACTTGGAGTTTTGCACATTAATACATGGTAATTTAATTTTCCCAAAATATTGAGAACATTCTTGAATTTGCAATTGTTTAAAAGAATTGTTAATAACAATTTTAAATTTTCATTTTTTAACAATCCCTTTATTTTATCATTAAAGTATAGACTTTAAGCTTTAATTAAAAAAAATTACTTAATTATCTTTATTTGTTTCAAAGTAATAATAACATGAAAATAAAATGATCCAAAACTTCAACACCAAATTACTTTAATAATACAATGTTTTTTGAAAAAGTTTCACTTATTTTGACCCATTATATTAAAGCATCAAAGATGTTTTTTTTGGGATTAAATTATTATCTGATAAATGATTTATTACCATTTATTAAATCAATTTTAATTAATTGTACACTATCTGCAAAAATTGTGTAAATGTTACATTTTAGTGCTATAAATATTTTTTTCATTTTGCAAAATGTATTAATTAACATTTTCCCGTCTAAGACACTAAAACTCAATATAATTATTTAAAAATTAAACTTAAAAGTAAAATTTAACTAACTTTCTAAAATCATTAAAAAATTCTTGAGTTTGTCTTGTTTTAATAAAATTAATATAATTTTGGAAATACTTTACATGTTTAAATGTTCTTTGGATAAAGCTGAAATAAGCATTCAGTTTATTTTAATACAATTAATGTTTTTTTAAAAATAGTATTTAACATTACAATCTACAAGTAAATATGTAAATAAAAAAGCCACAAGGAAATAAATTTCATGGCGCGAACGAGCAATATTGGGAATATAATTAAAATGAAGAACAACATAACCCACGTTTGGAATTAAGCTTAACTACATTAGCCGAAAGTTTAGCCAATTCAGTGATAATGAGCTTTGGTTGAGCGCAATTCGTCAGCCATATTGGAAGTATATGGAAACCTACCGCTCCTACGGCTCCTACCCAGAAATTTTTTTGACAACATAAATATCAGTTTTGTGTTTTTTTAGTTTTAAAACAGTATTAATTTCAATAATTTACTTTTATATGGTTATAATTTGAAACATACAATTGAAAAAAATTAAAAATCATTTTAGGGTTAGGTTGTCTTTCAAGTAAAATTCAATATCGCGATTCTAGCGATAATGCCAATATCGCTCGCTCGTTTTTGACGAAATGTTTAGCTGTTATGGCAAACAATTTCTCCATTTCAGTTGGACTTTTTTTTCCGTGCAAATATGACAGAATTTTATGTATTAGCCTAACTTAAATGCTTGGCCATTTCTGGTTAAAAAAATATTCAGCTAAAACAAAAAATGTGTCTTTTTCAAAACATTTACAATATAAAATTTTTATTAATTTTTCATTTTTACTCATAGTAATCATAGTAATACAACACTATCCGACTTAATTTTTTTACACAAAAAACATTTTTATAATAAAGTTTAAAAATTTAGATATTAAAAAATTATATTATTTTATTATTATATTATTTATATTAATTTATTTTTAAATTGATAAAAAAATAAAGAATTTTTATAAATTAAAAAAAATTTAAATTTTAGTCAGTTAAGTAATTTTTAGTTTTATTTAAGTATTTCAACATTAAATACTATTATAAAAATACTTTGAAATGAACAGTACAGATGGTCACTCTAAGCTTTAATTTTTTACAAATTTTAAGAATTTAAAGTTAAAAATCAGTAATCAAAATTACTTTTAAAATAAGTCAAAAACATGATTCTGAAACTGGCACTTTATATTATGGCACCTGTTTATTACCTTCAAGACTCTAATTTTGAACTGAAATTAAAAATATTATTTTTTTTGTTTAAAACAACATAAATTTTTTTATAATAAAAAACTGGGTACTTGTTTAAGATTCATTCAAAAACTATTAAACCATGTAAAGTATTATTCTGAAATTATATTAAGTTTTTAATAAAACAAGGACGAGCTCAAGGATTTTTTAACTGATTCTAGAAAGTTATTTAAATTTCTTTACAAGTTTAATTGTTGAAAAAGTAGATAATGTTAGTGACTTAGACGGGAAAGATGTTAATTTTTTATTTGCAATTCTTAATTACAAAAAAGAAAAATTATTTTATATAATTAAAAAGTAGTATTTTACATAATTTTTAAAAACTTACCTCCTTATCCTTATTTTTAATCACAAAAATTTTTCGTCTTATTTTTTTTAATTTTGAAGAGAGAAAAAAACGTGTTCTTCACTTTGCACTTTTATTTTTCTGTATTATATTCTGTATTATATACTGTAAAAATCTGTTAATAAACTGTAACTACTGTAAACTGTAACTACTGTTGAAGCTCTTGTAGACAAAGAAAATAAACCAATAGCAAGCGTCACCGCTACGATTTCTGACCAATGGCGACCGTCATCATCGGTTTTCAGCCAATAGCGACCGTCATCATCGTCTTTCAACCAATCGCGACCGTTACCATGATATTTTCAACCAATACCGACCGACATCATAAAATTTTAACCAATAGCGACCGTCATCATCGGATTTTAACCAATCACGACCGTCATCATCGTATTTCAACCACTCGCGACCGTCATCATGTCATTTTCACAACCAATCACGACCGTCACTCTCAAACTCCAGCCAAAAAAAATAGCTGTTTTTCTATTAAGGATATAACCTCAAAAAAAGAATTTGGAAGTTTTTAACAATTTCAATTCCAAAATTGTACTGAAATATTAAATTAAAATCGTTTTTATAAATAACATTTTAATTTAAAAAAATTACTAATGTCAATAATCTTTTCTTTTTATTTAATTCAAATAAGGCTGAAGTATAAATATAATTAATTCGCATTATACCGTCACGCATGTGCCCATCACAATATGCGACAGTTATGGATCGCATATGATGACGCATCTGAGTGGTCCAGTGAACGCGCATAGTGCGGATAAATCGGCACGCGTGCAGATGATATTAGTAGCACACAACGCGCATTTTGTTATCTGGGATATGCTAACGATAACGAATACATCTCTGACTTATTTGCTAATTCTTTTAATTCAGTATATGAACCAGACACAACAACTGATCATAATGAGGACACGCTATTTGACTCTGTTGACCTTGGATCAATTTGTATTACTGAAGAAATTGTTTTGAATAAAATTAAAAAACTTAATGTTAACAAGGGAGCGGGTTCAGATGGCGTTCCACCTGCTTTGATAGTGGCATGTTGTTCATCATTGGTCGAACCTTTATTTTTTCTTTTTTCAAGGTCTATATCTGATAAAGTGTTTCCGCAAGAATGGAAAAAGGGTATAGTTGTACCAGTGTATAAAGATAACGACAAAAATAATATACGAAATTATCGTCCTATAACTATTCTCAATGTGTTCTCGAAAATATTTGAATGTATAGTTTACGATGAATTGTATCGAGCTGTTTCACATGTTATTATTGATAAGCAGCATGGTTTTGTCAAGGGTAAATCAACTGATACTAATTTGTGTATATTTATTGATTTTCTGACAACTTCAATCGAATCGGGATCGCAAGTTGATGTAATATATACCGATTTTTCTAAGGCGTTTGATAAGGTTAATTATAATCATCTTTTAACTAACTTAAAAATGATGGGTGTTCATTCTCCCCTTCTTGATTGGTTCGATAGTTACCTGCGTGACAGATTACTAGTGGTAAGGGTTAATAACGCTTACTCATATGAATTTATGGCTACCTCAAGTGTACCGCAGCCCACAAAGCACAGACATTTTCTGCAAGTTTGCTGCAAGTTTTCCATGCAAATTTCGCAAGTTTGCATAAATATAAAAATGTCACCCACTTGGCACGTTTGCACTGCAAGTTTGCAGCAAACTTACGCCAAATAGCAAAAACTTAAATGTATGCGCAGTAGTTTACTATGACATCTAGAGCTGCGCACTATATTTTAGTCACCTTCTCTGCAGGGAAGGCATCTTTCATCAAAATATATGCAATTTGAAAAAAAAATTTTTTTTTTTAATTGTTAGGTATTTTAGAAAGTTTGCTGCAAATTTTCCTTAAGTTTTCATTGCAAACTTGCCAAGAGGGTGACATTTTTATTTGCATGCAAGTTTGCTGCAAACTTGGATGCAAACTTGCGAACTTTGCATGCGGAAAACTTGCAACAAAATTGCAGAAAAATACTGTGCTTTGTGGGAGGGTTCAAATCTTGGTCCGCTTTTATATTTAATTGATATTAATAACTTATTGTAGGTGTTTTTTTTATAAAAAAGTTTCACTTCAAGTCCATGAGAATCATAATTTATTTTTTGTTTTTCCTTGCTTACGTTTCGTTTAGCAAACACTAAACATCCTCAGAGCAACCATAAACTCATCCTCTCACAGAAGTCAATTTTAAGGTTAAATTTTGAGGTTAGACCTGTCAAAAATTACAAACATTCACCCCCATGCCTACATGTACGGCACGGCGGCAACCTTCTCAGATTTTCCTTATTACATTGATGTAGCTTACACTCAAATGTTTTACCTTAAAATTGACTTCTGTGAGAGGATGAGTTTATGGTTGCTCTGAGGATGTTTAGTGTTTGCTAAACGAAACGTAAGCAAGGAAAAACAAAAAATAAATTATGATTCTCATGGACTTGAAGTGAAACTTTTTTATAAAAAAAAAACACCTACAATAAGTTAAATTGATTCACAAGTCAAAACCAAATTAAGATCCAATTAATGATATTAATAACATCAAAAATATTTTTCAGATTTGTTTTTTTTACTTTTTGCGGATGACCTAAAACTATTCATGATTATAAATAGTATTATAGATGATTGTTTAAACTTGCAGGAGGATTTGAACCACCTTAATGATTAGTGCCAGCAAAATAATGTTTTTTTAAACACTTCTAAGTGTTCTTCTATGACTTTTTCTAAGAAAAAGGTTACATTAACTTGCGATTACACAATAAACAGTTTTTCCCTTTTAAGAGTATATAAGGTGCGAGATTTGGGAGTTACACTGTGTAGTGACCTTTCTTTTGACACACACATTACTAACATCGTCAGTAAGGCTATTAAATCTCTTGGTTTTATTAAGCGTAACGCGTTAAATTTAAAAAATATATAATATATTACATTATAAGGGCAGAAAGTTCGAATTCCGGCACTGTGCGAAATGATGCCCGAGACGAAGCCAAGGGCATCATCGCACTGTGAAGGGCTTCGAAATTTCTGCCCGTGTAATGTATACTATTTTTCTTTATATATACGGTCGAAAGTACGCCCGTTAATTTATTTTTTAAGAAAATTGCAATCGTGATTAATTTAACAGCCAGCCATCTTTATTTACTTTCGCTCCCCGCTTCAACGCCTCTAGCGGACGCTCGTGAAGCTCTGGTTTTTTCTCTGTCTCTCTCTTACATTCAACATACGCCTGCCCCGACATTTTCTGGTCGGGGGCCAGGCACGAAAAAAATGTGAAAGATAAATTTATTGATTTATTTATAATAATACACGGGCAACAAAATTAATTAATATTATATTCTCAAAAGAATTTTTTTGTTCGTACAAAATTAATTTTATATTTCGGAAATTCTAAACGTTCTAGTAAACAAAATGTCGTTATTTCTTTAAATTATTAAAATTTTATTATAATATTGTGGCACGTATAAAAAAATAAATTATAAAATTTTCTTGTTAATTTTTTTTCTCATTTTATATATTAAAATAAAAAAAAATTCGTTAAATTTTCTGGAACTCACAATTTTCTTATTTACCGACAGTGGTATTTTTACCGACAAAGAATTCTTTTACTCCCGCTGTAATAGAGGGCATGTGTGTATATCAACTGTGACGTATGTGTATGATACGCTCCTCTCTCGATAGAGGCAGCACTAAAATTCGCGGTTTAATTCAAATTAATATAATAATATAATGAATACATTTAATTTATTGCGAATTCTACGTATAATTTAGAATATTGGCAAGCAACATGGGCAAATCGACAAAATACTTTCCCACAGTAAAATCTTAAGTGGAAAAAATCATAAACTCAAATACAATAGAGCATGCAGTGGAGGCGACGAAACTTAATCCTTCCCGTAATAAATATTTTAGGATTATTTGAGTATAACACTAAAAATAAGTACATGTTTTACTTATTTGTCACGTTTTTGAAATTCACATTTATGGTTTTATTGCTTCTTAAAGAAACTCGAGTAAATCGCGCATCTGGTTACCATGAAACCCCAAGACCCTTTTTTTTGCCTGAGCAATAAAAAGGGGATGCTTTTGTTTCGTCATCCCTGCTGCATGGACTAGTTAGAAAAAATCTGAAACACCTTCTTTTTCCGCCTTTTTGGGTTTTTCCTCTTTTTAACGAATTAGAGTAAAGGAGGCGTACTTTCGCCTTCCTTCCTGGCACTCGGGGATGGGGGCGGAGGCCCCCAGGATGGGACCGTAGGGTCTCGGAGGAAAACGAGAAGGCAGATACTGTTCGACTTCGGAATTGGAAGAACGTTAACTTTGAGATAATAATAATAAAGATAAATTTATAAGAACTTAGAAGTTTCATTTTAAACAAATCATCCTTAATTTTAACTTGCATTTTCATTTGATAAAATAGTAGATCAAATATTTCACCGCGGGAGTTGAGCTTCCTAGCTCTTTGTTGTGGAAAACGAACAGTCATCGTCCAGGATTCCGCTTTGAATTTAATTCTAAAAATTAAACTCTAAAGTATATTAAATTCACAATAGAAATTTGAATTTTAAGAGTTTTACCGCGCGAATCAGACTCGGCGCGTCACACAACCAAAGCGTAAATGTTTTTGACTTTCTGCTGCGAAGTCTAATGGAGAGTCCACAATAGGTGCAAAAGGCAAGAAGTGCAAGTGCGAACCAATGCTAAATGTATAGGAATCGCACTTGCACTTGGACTTGCTACCTGCATTTTGCACATATTGTGGACTCTCCATAAGAAGGAAGTACGTACTTTCGACCGAGGTATAAAGAAAAATTGTTTAAAAAGACTATTGGGGATTTAAAATTGCAATGCGACACATAGTGACCATAAAGTGAACTAAAAAAAATGGCTGCTGTGGGTGTACAAGGTTGCAAAAATTGTTAATATTTAAAGTATTCTAATGTTTAAGAAATATTTGTTAAGATTGTTGGTCATTATTTATCTTTTTATTGAAAAACTACTTAAAATTAAAAAAATACTTATAAAATTTGTACATCCATTTCGTCCATTTATGGTGTAAAACACTAGCGACACCGAGCCCGCGGTGGTAATTTTCATTGCCAATATTACGCATTTGTACTTCCTGACGTGTATTATTTTGGATTTTCAATTTCTTGTGCATAAAATGACAGAACAAAAATTCATTTAATATCTGGTATTTTTTCTCATTTTTCAATAACTGTCCAAATGGAGAAAAATCCTTTTAAAATTACGTTTCGCGTTCAAGTAGTTATTTTTAAAAATCGACCACTGTATGAAATTGCGCAACATCGTTAAATTGAATTCTTACAAAAAATTGCATTAACAAATTTATTATTCAAATAGTATATAATAATTCAAATGAAATTTTTTTAAAATTTATTTCTTTTTATTTAGATTAAATTATTAATTCGGTGTTACTTTTAATTTTTCTAAACTTTCTATAATCAAAAAATTAAATTAATATTAATAATATTTAATAATAATATTGTTAATATTGTAAAAAATCTATCTATTTTAAATTTTTAATGTTTCGCCTCTCCCGCTTTTTTTTACCATAACCTATGTAAGTGCCTCTAAGAAGCAACGTTGCCAAGTGTCGTGCTTAGTAACTTCTGATTGATAAAAAAAAAGTGTTTTTTTATACAAAATAATTAATTTTGAGTCTCACAGGTTATGACTGATCATTTTTTTGGACAATATTTAAACATCAGTTCTTTAGCTTTAACTGTAAAAAGTTACATCAATATCTCGCTGTCATTTTTCTCACAATTGAATTTTAAAGATCATGAAAGTGCATTTTCAAATAAGACACAATGTAAAATGTGAAAACATAAAATTGTTTATAACTTTTCTTATACATTGTGCAGACCTCTAAAAATTTAACTACATATTTTTTAAACCAACATCTACCATTATTCCAAGTTTCATCAAAAACTTGCTGTTAATTCTATTTCCGAGGGTACTTCCTTAAATGTTAAACTTTAAATAGTTCTAGAAGACACAATTTTTTATTATTTAACAAATTCTTTATGCAATAAATTCCTTATTTACTATTAAATACTGTGGATAAATTCTTTTGTGCATATTCGAAAGTTGAAAAATTGTATTTTTGGCCAAAATTCGACGATCCTGGCCCACTGTGCGGTAGTGTATATTTTATTATTCGACTCTAAGAAAATCAATTTGTCTCAATTTATATTATCATTGCATTATATATAAAAGGCATTAATTAAAAAAGACTAGATAAATTTTTGTGTGCGTTCATTTATTTAAGCAAAAATAAATACACAGCTGCATTAAAATAAATTCCAACTTTCACTATAGCTTTGTTTGACATTTATAAAATTAACATCATTTAGAGTATTTACATTTACCTTCATTTCTTCGTTAAAAATACAGCGTGATCATTACGAAAACACGCACTTAGAACTATATATATTTAAATACTTTTAGAAACTGAGAAAAAAAGGCTTCGAAAGGCGCATATTTGACGTTTTGTTTAATTAGGCGATTCGAAAATTTCAATTTTAATGCGATAAAAAAATGACAATCAGTGATCAATAATCAACCATTTGTCTGTAATTTGGTCGATTTGTTTCGAGAGGAGTGGATTACGAAGACGCATTTTTACTTCCAATTTACCACCCGTTGCTTTTCTTCCATCCATCAACTGAAAAAAACAATATATTTAAAAATGTATTCTTTTAATTCGATATTTTACTTTTTCATATTTTAAATGTTTCACTAGAAAAAAATCATTATAAATCTCAGAGCCTTTACATTTTAAACTTGTTACATCGTTAATTATATTTACAATTGAATTAATATTACTAGCGGAATTAAATACACTGCTCCAAAAACTATAAAAAAACTTGTTAATCATATACAACCAACATGGAAAGATAATAATTACCTCATTTCAAAAAGTTTCTTTCCCGACCTCATGTTATGTACAAAATCGTATACTTTTTTAAAAGTACAATATATGAATAAAAACTCAATGCTATGATTCATAATTTATATCAATTAATAAATGTGATTAATTTATATAAATGATCTTATGCAAGAATAAAAAAATTGAAATACAATTTTATAGGAAATTACTTTTCCATGTCAAAGAATAAAACATAAATTAGAGTCGACTAACACGACATGATAAAATTTGGTAAGAAATTTTCATTTCCCACATAATTATAGTTGCCTCTACAAACTTTAAAATCATTTCAAAAACTCAAAAAACTAAAAGATGTTAGTACTAAAATTTAATTACCGGAAAAGAATCGTGTAAAATGCACTGTGTTTCGAGAGGTTGTAATTTCACAGACACAGTTCCAAGTAAACTATCACGTTTGAAAAATCCCCTGAAATAAAAAATACATGATTTAATGCAAAAATTAATGTTTTAATGTTCTGAAGCATATTCTACTATACTACTAATGCAACTAAAACAAATTCTACAAGAGTAAATTATTTATAACTGTATGATTTAAGAGTGTAGTTTTATAAGCTCCTACAAGACTTTTTTTATTAGAACATTTAGATAAGTTTGAAAAGATCATTTAAATTTTTTATGTTCATGTGTCATTCCACCCCAATTGAAAAAATATGAATGTAATTAAATGTGTATTTGCAAGTGCAACTACATGCGTAATTATACGTTTAATTATAAATGAATTGACACCTTTGAATTAGAATCAGGATTTATACGTGTAAATACCCCAACAGCACCGAAACTTTCCTGATAATGTATTAATTATTTATTTGCAATGTATAGAATATTTAAATGCAAAGTTTAAGATTGTGTAATAATTTAAATATCCCGATTAAATAAATGTTTAGTGCGAAACTTTCCTGAACATATAAATTACATTTTCGGATAAATCGATTTAGGCGAAAATTATATTTACATGTTCAGGTAACTTTCATGTTAAACATTTATTTAATCGAAACATTTAAATTTACACACAATTTTCAATAAAATTTGCAATTAAATATTCCAAACATTGCAAGTAAATATTTAAAAAATTTACAGTGTTGTGGGGAAACTTTCAGAAAAATTATTGTTCTATCTGGTAGTATAATAACCAAAAAAAATATTATATTTTCCAAAATTTGACGATACTGGGGAGGAAAAATTTCAGAAATTTCACTTGAGACGCTATGCTATTTGAAGTTTCTTTGTAATAGAAAAAACTCAATTTTTGTTTTTAGTTTTTTGATGCTCTATCAATTGGTAAAGAAGTCACGCAGCAGCAATCACGTTACTGACGGTGATAACATGTAACGTTTCGAAACGCCGTAACACATTTTTTCAAAATTAATATTTTAAGGGTCAACCCTAGTTGTAGCGCGAAAAAATTGAACATTTTCATTAATTTTTTTAAGAAAAAGCCACCAACATTTTTAAGTAAAACAAATTATTCTCTAAAATTACACAAGTCAATCTAAATATTCCCATAAAATTTTTTTAAAAATATTAAAAAGTTTACTTCATGAAAAATATGGTTTGCGGTGACCACGATTTCAAGGAGCTGGTTCGTCAGAACCACAAAATTCAAACGAATTTAGTTAAAGTAGAATCTAGTCCTTAATCGAAGGATTTAAAAAAAATTCATTTTTGACAAAATCGCAACCGCTCAAACTCAACGTTTCGATTTTCACTAAAAAACTATGGTTTTTCAGCTATAAAAGAGAGATTTTTGCATTCAAAAATCCTCCAATTAATGACTAAATTTTTACGTATTAAAGCCTACCAATTTCGAGCAAAATCGGTGCAGTAGTTTTTTAATTTTTAAATCTGTTCTGCTCATAGGAAAAAAAAATCCATTTGTACTTATTTATTTTTAAAAAATGCCGTTTTTCTAGAAAATTAAAAAATAAAATTCACCAATAAAAAGAGCATTAAAAAATTTTACAGGAATATATTTCACAATTTTTTTCTTTTATTGCATGTATAGAGAGAAAAAATTAAAAATGTAGATCGTGTCAAACGAAATTAATAAAATTGCTCCCCCTCTATCCCGCAAATTTTTCAAAAAAGTTAAAAATTTTTGTAGTTTATGTTACCATTAGATAGAACATTGAATTCCCCCAGTGTAAATTTTCTTCAAAAAGTTAAGTTTTCAGCATAGGACATTACACGTAAAATGCCTCATATGTACAATAAATAAACAAAAAATAAATTTTTTGGAAAAAAGTCATTTATGAGAAACTAGATAATGCAGATTAGAAAATGATAGGCGAAAGAAATTGAAAAACTACTTTTCCCAGTTGTCTAGAATAAATGGATCCATTCACCAAGTAGCTACACCGGAAGTCAAGCATGCGTTTACGAAATTTTCATACCTTGGGTGAGTGCAACACAGGATTGGGTTCAGCGAGCATCTGCAAGCAATAACCTATTCTATGAACTATATGATAACCTGACAAATAAGCAGGAATCCATTTCACACCGAAAATAACAATGAATTAAACAAAAAAGTTAATGAAAACAAATTACCATTAAAAATCAACCAAAGTTATTACCAGTGCGATTCTTGGCAAAAAGAAGAGACTGAACATTAGAATGTCCTAAAAACATTCTTGAAACACAATAATGGATAAGGATCTTTACAATTCTTAAAAAACAAATTCTTTTATACAAAACATATATGTGACCTGGTCTAGGTGTCAAAAAATCAGTGGGAAAAAGTTGATTGTCGTGGAAAATTCAGTCTAGAGGTTACGAATATTATTTGTTTTTAATAAATTTTTTTTAAATGAAAGTTTATAAAATTGAGCACCGATCAGATCAAATCTGATATCTTAACTTAAAAAAATTTGAATGCTACGCATTTGTTAACTAATATTTTGTAGATTTTTTTCTCTTTTGTTCATATATATTGTTAAATAAAAAAATTTGTTAACAGTTTTCAAAATTCTACCGCCACAGATCGGTGCGCAATTTTATAATCTCTCATTTAAAAAAAAATTTATTAAAAACAAATAATATTCGTAACCTCTAGACTGAATTTTCCACGACAATAAACTTTTTCCCATTGTGGAGTTGGCGCGCGTTTTTAATAAAAAATTCGTTTTGTACATTCCAAATTGAAAATACCAAAATTGTTTTTTGGGGCTTCAAGAAGAGACTACTGAGTACACTTCCTATGAGTTTCATTGCAATTGGAGCGGTAGAACACATAAATAATTCAAATTGTTTATAAAATTGTTATTGAAAATATGGAATTTTTAAATTTACAATCTTGCAAATATTTTCTTTTAAAAGAGTGGACATTTTTGTGTAATCAGTGTAAGTTTCATTAATTTATTGTCAACGGCTTTTGAGTTATTAATTTTTAAAAAAAAATTTGTAATATTTTGTTAATGCAAAAAAAATAACAAAAATTTTAAATTTCAAAAAACAGTTGTGCGATTCCATGGGAGATTTTAGTTTTTTCGGAGTAAGTAAACCAATTGCAATGAAATTTTGGAATTTAAATCTACACATAAAAAGACATATTTCCACCAAATATTACGTCAAAATATTCAGTAGTTTTTGAGATGTCAAAATTTTGGAAAAATTTTGAAATCGTTATATCTTCTTTCCATCTTAACCAAATCACTTAATTTTTTTTGGAGAAAATTCAGCATAAAAAAACGAAAAAGTTTTTTATATTATGTTTATACAAAATTTTTGTAAACAAAAAATTTATTAAATAATAATTGAATAACTTTTGAATAGCTTCACGGAATTGAATGAAATAAACACTAAAATAATCTTACTTTTGATTTCTTTAAGATTCCGAAAAAAATACCTGGCAACGAGATTGTCTTCATATAATATTTTTAATATTTTTGTTCACTTATGAGCGTAAACATTAGAAGTTTCTGCTACTTTACGTGCAAATTCAGGTGCGCGCGCAGACCTCTCTTTCTAATCATCTCCGAATTTCCGGTTTCAGAGAGAGAGGTCTGCGCGCGCACCTGAATTTGCACGTAAAGTAGCAGAAACTTCTAATGTTTACGCTCATAAGTGAACAAAAATATTAAAAATATTATATGAAGACAATCTCGTTGCCAGGTATTTTTTTCGGAATCTTAAAGAAATCAAAAGTAAGATTATTTTAGTGTTTATTTCATTCAATTCCGTGAAGCTATTCAAAAGTTATTCAATTATTATTTAATAAATTTTTTGTTTACAAAAATTTTGTATAAACATAATATAAAAAACTTTTTCGTTTTTTTATGCTGAATTTTCTCCAAAAAAAATTAAGTGATTTGGTTAAGATGGAAAGAAGATATAACGATTTCAAAATTTTTCCAAAATTTTGACATCTCAAAAACTACTGAATATTTTGACGTAATATTTGGTGGAAATATGTCTTTTTATGTGTAGATTTAAATTCCAAAATTTCATTGCAATTGGTTTACTTACTCCGAAAAAACTAAAATCTCCCATGGAATCGCACAGTTAAAAGTGTTTTTTTGTTTTGTTGTGAACTATAGATTTTTATAAAAGTTTTAACATTTTAGAAAATTAATTAAATTTTTTTAACATAGTTGAGCTGGTCTGACCCTGTTATATTCAATAATAATTGCAGCAACCTCCTCAGTTTTTCGTTAGAAGTTATTTTGTTAATTAGATACTCAGTGATTTGTGAGATCTTTTTTTACGAATCCAGTGTCAGAGTTTTAAAATTTGAAATGGCGGATCCATTATAGTGGACGAAATTTAAAATTTATCGTATTCGCAAGAACTTTTTCATTCAGCGGGTTTTGAATTTTGAAAATCTGATATCGAATTCGTAATCCAACCCAATAAACCACCAACTAATAATTTTTAAGCGAATCCGTCCGCCATATTGGATACGCCATTTTGAATTTTTAAAATCCAACACCGAATTCGTAATCATCGCTTGCAAAAAACCCCAGAGTAACAAATTAACAAAGTAACAACAAACGGGAAACCCCTTTTCCTAGAGCAGGTCACATATAATGTTTTATATATTTTCATGAAAAATGGATAATTTTTCATTTTCTCAGAATTATAAAAACCGAAAACCAATCTCAAAACTCTTTTCTTTAACGCATTTCAGTAAACAAATAATCTAGTATCGCAAGAGAAAACTTAAAAGTAAGACAAAAGTAGTTAATAAAACCCTTCATATGTAATAATAACAAGCAAATATAGTGAAAATTACCCTTTAGACCAAATTTGGCATTTCAATGAATGCCTTTTGAAAGTTCTTTGGCATTGACGAGAACTACGGTCAATAATTCCGTTTAATGGAAAAACAGCATTATATTCTGGATTAGTACTGTCTCGAACTGTCGAAGTTGAATCCGTCGTGTGATTATCAGCAGGATAAGGAAATTCAAATATCACATAAGTGTCAGCTTCTTTTGAAAAATTCACTCCTCGAATTATTGATAATTCCAAATCTCCGTCACTTAAATCTGTACAACATCTATAAATCAATTTATGGATGAAAATTTATTATTAAATTCATTGCCAATTTTTTAAAAATGTGTAATTTAAAAAGTTGAAAATTAAATTTTTAAGAGCACTGAGAAAAAAGAGGGCGCGTTGCAGCACATTTTCGATTCATGTTGCGCGACTCAACCCTGTGTTCTGCTAGACACTTTTCTGGGGCGTGCAGCGGACTCCTGAGTCGAGGCGAGCTGTATTTGAAGCGTATTACACGCTCTTTGGGGCGTGCTGCACGCCCCAGAAAGTGTGTAGAAGAATTCAGGGTTGAGTCGCACAACATGAATCGAAAATGTGCTGTAACGCGCCCTCTTTTTTCTCAGTGAGAGAATAAAAACGAATACGTACTGAACAATAGCATATGTTTTGACCACGTAATGATGTTGAGGAGGAGGTGAACTGCTTCGTTTACGCACTCGGAGCATGTCTAAATCTCGAGTATAACCCAAAGCCAGCCTCTCCCATCTATTGTAACCAGGAACATCGCCTAGACCCTTACAATGATCCCTTGTTGACAAACACCACTAAAATAAAATTATTGGATTTTATTTAAGTAACAAATATTTTAATTATTACAGGATTCACTTTCGTCTAAAGAGTGTAACAGTCATATTTCTTAACTTATGCACTTAAAAATTAGATTTTTTTAAAACATTGTGTTTTTGGTTCGCTACTTATAAATCCGGTGTCAGATTTTAAACAATCAAAATGATTGAACCAATAGGGCGGACATATTTTATATAAATTCAAAGGATTGACTTAAATTAAAACTCTTAATGTGCATTTAAGTCCCAGTTGCGTAAGACAAAAAAAAGTAAATTTTGAAAATAATGTGGGCAAATATTCCAAGAATGTGTTATTATAAAGTTTCAAGATATTTATTGAATTTTTCATTTAGAAGTGATTTCTAATGTATTTTTGTCCTTTTAATATGATCTCGGATACCAAAATTGCCTATCACCAGGGATGGGTGCGTATAATACATGATGTATAATACGTGGTTTTATACATGTATAATACTACGTATATTACGTCCTAGGTTTTCTACATTATGTATATTACATGTGATGACGTAACTTGGTAACTGAAAGGTGGTGTTTTAAAATTTCTTAGTTTACAATAATTAATAAAACAATAAGTTGTTAATTTTTAAATTAACAAAATTTTTATTGTTTTGTTAATAGTAAAATAAAATGTTTATTAATCTTTACATATTTAATTTCTTTTATTTAGAAATTTGATCATAACCGTCACAGTAATATATGTATATATAAGCATACAACATAACCTATATTTACTAGTGTCATAGTACGTGTAACATGTGCAAAACTTTTTTTATCAATTAAAATTTTGTTTTAAATTTAAATATAGGAATTATAGGAATAATAGGAATATGAATAATAAATAACAAACATTTGAGGTTATGGTAAAGAGGGTAAACAAGTCAAAATAAGTCTGCTATCATGATTATGTATTTTACCTAGTTTTATACAGTTTTATACGTATAATACGTCGAAAATGTATTATACGTATAAAACCTCGAGTGACACGTCAAAACCCATCCCTGCTTGTGTTTGTCTTGCATAACCAAGAAATTTCAGAGAAATTCAAACCTAGTAAAATTATAATTTAAAAAAAAAGAAAACACTTTTCACAATATCTATTTCTTAATCACAATATTTTGGAATAAACAATTTAATAAAATTTCAATTTATTTAGAAATAATGAAAACATTTTTTTATAGTTTTATTTTTTAATCACAATTTAATTAACCCGTTGACTGTCGCTGACGCATATATGCGCAAAACAAAACTGGCCAAAAGTGGTTCATGACGCATATATGCGCAACTTAAAAAAGGTGATTAAAAACTTCTTAAATGTTACTGAAACCGGTTACTCGGGGGTTTTCGAGGTCGCTTATTACGAATATGACATTCGTTTTCCAAAATTCAAAATGGCGGATCCAATATGGCGAACAACAAAATAAAAAATTGATCAGATTGACTTGAAACGTAGTACTCGGGGGTTTTTAGGGTCGCTGATTACAAATCTGTCATTATTTTTTCAGGGTATTTATCGAAATTTGATTTCACCAAAAATTATCATACTGATATCAGATTAACCAGTTTCAAACAAATTCAATAAATTTTAAAAAATTTTCCGCCATATTGAACCAGATATTTTGAATTTTGAAAAACTGATTTCAGATTCGTAATCAGCGACCCTGAAAATCCCCAAGTATTCAGTTTCAAGCCAATCTGATCAATTTTTTATTTCGTTGTCCGCCATATTGGATCCGCCATTTTGAATTCTGGAAAACTAATGTTAGATTCGTAATCAGCGACTCTTAAAACCCCCGAGTAACAAGTTTCAAGCAAATTCGACGAATTTTGAAAAATTTCCGCAATCTTGGATCCGCTATTTTGAATTTTGAAAAACTGATGTCAGATTCGCAATCAGCGACCCCAGAAACCTTAAGGTACCAAGTTTCATAAAAATCCATTAAAAATTTTTTCAACACACTTTTGGCCCAAACAGTGTAAATCTCGTTGACAGCCAAGGGGTTAAGAAGTAGAAATTTATGAGAATCATTTCCTTTTTTACAAAAAAACAAAATTTTGTCCAAAATTATGATTAAATGCTGACAATTATTATTCACTAATTTCCATTCCACAAGGAAAATTTGTTGAAAAATTTTTAGTTTTTTTAAGAAAGAAATGAAAACATCTCAGGGTATTGCCACGCTTTTACTCATTTGATATTCCCTGACTTTTCCAGGTTTTCCACGTTAAAAAACGGAATTTTTCTAGGTTTTTAAAACTATATTTATTTTTTACCTAATTAAATAACTAATAAATTTTTATAAATACACGGAACTTTGATATTATACTGTATTCTTCTGCATTATTATAATATTTATTTATTACTCAATCAGAGTTGCCATGAAAATTAAGTTTTCTTTTTCCCTACTGACTCTAATGAATATTCCGATTCACTCTAAAAGTAATTAGATAGTTAAAGAATGTTCTAATTACATTTATTTACAAATTTTTTTAATTGTAAAATTATTCGAAAACATCAATAACTTCTTTTTTAAATAAATATATTATCGAGGAGGTATTTACTTGTGTATTAGCGTGTACGCTCCTCACGTAATAGTCATGTAATAGTCACGTAATAGAGTGTAATAGAGCATTATTACGTCAGTGTAATACCACCACTGAGAGAAATGGATAGTCAGATTTTGATGTTAAAAAGATGATGTTACACGATACTATCATTATGCTACTGCCAACCATCACAGATGCTAAAAAAATATAGTTATGCTACCCCGTACTACCAAGATGTTACTCCTGATGATATTAATGGTAACGGTGACTATCTAGATAGCTGTCTGTATACGTAGCATTAAAGATGGTAACCCTAACCACAATTATGTTACCCACTACTATAAATTTCTCTCCGTGACATAATATAGAGGTAATATTCTGTAGTAGTCAATAATACCCTGTAATAGTTCTGTAATACCCTATAATATTAGATAATACGCGTAATAGCAGGAAAATTTAGTGTATTAGAGTGTACACCATTTTAATCAGTAATTACCCCCTCGTATATTATAATCATTATTATTTTTCCAACGGAATTAGAATTTTCAAAATATTCAAATTTAAATCTTTATAAAACATGAAGAAATAGAGCACTCCTAGTCGAAGACTCGGAGTGATCGATTTCTGCATGTGTTATAATAATTAAAGATAACAGAATCATTATTTTAAATTATAAGAAAATTATTACTGCAACTTCTTCTTCAAAATTATTTCCACCATTTCAATTCAATTATTATTTTCTAGAATTTCCAACCAAAATTCTTCTTTAATTCTTTAAATTTTCGAAAAAGTTCTTTGAGAATTTTCAAATCCATTTGTTTACAATTCAATTTTACGAAATTTCGATTATTAGGAAACTCTTCAATTAAATATATATATTAGAAAATAAGAACTTCAAATAGTTTCAAAAAAATTCAATTAAACTTTTTCAAAAAAATTAGTTCTATAAAATGAATAATTAAAATTATGAAACCTTTTCAAAATTCAATTATTTTCAAAAATTCACATTATAATGCTTTTAAAATTTAATTATTATCTAAAATTTTAACTGAAATTAATTTTTAAATAAACTTTGAATCCAAAATTCTACGCGAATTCAATTATTTAAATACGAAAATAAATAATTTATTGAATAATTGAATGTTTCTCAAAAAATTGAATTTTAATGAAGAATTTTATTAAAAAATTTTTTAAATATTAAATTCTTTTGACGAATTTTAATATAATGCTTAAGAATAATTTAATTTTTCTAGAAATTTGATTAAAATTGTATGTTTTAAAAATAATTGAATACTGTAAAAAATTTGATTTTTCTTAAGTACCTACTTGAATTATTCTAAAGAAATTTTTATTATTTATGAAATAAATTATATTTTTGCGTAAAATTTTATTAAATTATTTTTTAAATAATTGAATTGTTTTATAAAACTTTACTAACATAGTAGATATTGAAAATCATTGATTTGAGGAAAATTTTTGATAATAATTGGAATTTTGCCAAGAATTTTATTGAAATTTTTGAAAATAATTGAATTTATGAAAAGAATTTTATTACTTATAAAGACAATTAAAATTTTGCCGAGAATTTTTAAAAACTTTTGAACATAATTGAATTTTTGCGAAGAATTTTATTACTTTCGAAAATAATTGAATTTCTGCAAATATTTGTACCTTCTCCAAAACTCATTTTTTAGTGTTTTTAACTAAAATTCTTATATAAATCCATTATTTCTAATAACTAATTCAATATATATTAAGAACTTTAACTAATTTCAGAAGAATTTGAATTATTAAACTTTTTCAAAAATTTAAGTTCTTTAAAGTTAAAAATTAAAACTTTGCAGTTTATCTATTTATGAAAATTGTAAACGCTACTCTTTCAAAATTTAATTAATTTTGAAATATTTAAGTAAAATTATACATTCAATAATTTATAAGTCATTATTTTATGCTAGTTGTTGAAGAATTAAGTTATTTGAAAAGATATTAATGTCAGAAGTAGAAATAATTGAAGGTTTTGTATTATTAGAATTTGTGGTGATTTCATAGTTTATAGCCACAAAAATTCAGAATTTTCTTATGAATTCGAGAAATTGATTATTTTTCCAATAAAAAAACCCAATAACTTTAGAAAACAACAATTCTTCAGGATTCTGATAAAAATTCCGACTTTTCCAGGTTTTTTGAAGGTTTATAAAATTCTCTGACATTTCCAGGTTTCCAGGTTGTATGGCAACCCTGCATCTTTCTAAATTTTAATGTATCGATTGCAATGTTTGTAATAAAATAATTGTAGTTTATAAAAAGAAACAAACATTACATAATTTAGCTTTGATATTGGACTAAAGTGTGCGAAAGGGGTTGGCCCTGTTTAGTAATAATAAAATAAATAAAAAATAATTTCTCTTTCTTAATGATTAAAAAATTTTTTAAAACGGTTTAAACAAATTTTTCTCTATATATAGATTTTAGAATCCTGTTATAATATAATAAATAAACAACAGTATCACTGATAACTGTAATTACTAATATATCTTTAACAAAGAATTTTTAAAAATGTCACCTTAATTTGTTTCAGCAATTGTGCCTCTAGATTTTCGTATATTTGATCATCAGTACCCGTGGCTTCTTCTAGACAATCTTGTTTCGATATAAGATCAAACGAATCATCATCTTTTGCTTCCAGACCACTGGCAGTCAACTGCATTTTAGCATCAGGCGACAAGGGAATAGAATTCATATCTACTGGAAGACCAGATTGACTAGCTTCAATTAACGGATCCAATCCTTTGGCTTGTCGCAAATAGTCCCTTGCAAGTTCCAAGTCTCCCTCTTTTTTTGCTTTAAGTGCTGCCATTTTGAATTCCTGTTGTCGCTGTTGTAACATCAACATCTGCTTATCGGCACGGGATGTTATAATTTTCTGTTTTTTCTCTAAATTGAAAAATATTCGGAATATTTTATTTATTCACAATTTTTTTAAGTTACTTATCGAATGCTGATTAATTAATTTCCTTATATATTCTGATAATATGCTTTTAACATTTCAAAATGAAGTACCTGCATTTGCTCTCGGTGGAACTTGAGGCCTTTTTGGCTCCTTTGGGGATTGTTTTTCAGGTACCGGATCCGATGGTGGATTGGCAACTGCTTCCGGCGGAGATGGTTGGCTCACCGTGAGAGGCGGAAAACCCGGGGGCGTTGGAAGTTCTTCGAGAGACATTGGCTTTCCACGTGCGTACAATTTGATAGCGTCTTCAAATTGTTTACAAATTCGACCGTATCTTCGAGCCTTTGATGTATTTCCTTCACCCTCAGCGGCGACTTTCGTTCGTCGATAAACTTCCAAGCGCTCCTTTAATGAGGATTCTAACGCCGAACCGGTCAACGGTTCTTGCGAATTCGCTAACCAAGAAAATTTTTAAATTATCTCATAATATCGAATTAAGAGAAACACAAAATTATAGCCTGTAAAAAGATAAAACCTTACGTGGCGATTCTTCAACAGATGGAGCTTGTTGCGCTTCACTTTCTTCTTTCTCTGATGTTGCCGGCTCTGGTGCTGTTGTTTCTGGCAATGTAGGAGTGCCGGGCATGTCGGACAAATCCACAGCGTTTCCTGTTGTAAGTTCCGCTATAACTAAATCAAATTGTTTTATAAGTTTCACGTACTGAATGGCTTGCTCCGCATTGCCTGCCCTTTTCCACGCGACAGCCGCAACTCTATATTCTTGTTGACGATTCTTTAACAAGCTTAGAGTCTCCTGATCAACTTCAACATTCGAAGTACTTGCAACTGGTTCGACAGGATCTTCAGATTTTGGACTTTCATCCACCGGAACTGCAGGTGCCGTTTCCGATTCTTCTGGTTCTATGATTAGAAAAATTATCATTTTTCAATTATGCAAATTTTACTAATTAGGATTTAATTACCAGGTGGCTTTTCAGTTGCAGATGAAATAGCTGAAGATGGAAGAACTGGAGGAATATCGTCAGTAATAATTTGCTTGCCAGAATTCGACCTTGACAACATATCTTTTAATGTTTTAATGCCTCTTCCAAATCTCCTAGCTTTCGATGTATTGTTTTCGTTTGTTGCTTTCTCTTCGGCAGTTTTATACATTGACAATCTTTCCTCTAATAATTTGACAATTTCTTCTGAAACGGGTTCACTGACTTTTTCTTCTGAAGGCTCCTCTGAGTCTGTTGGATCTGACAATTCGGGCGACATCTCTTCACCCGTAATCATATGAAGTTCTTCCTGTAAATATTGAAAACATATAAACGAATTTTCTAATAAGAATGGATTGACGGGAAATTGGAATATTTTTAAAAACTTTTCTTACCAATAAATTTGGATCGTTCTCGTCACCGGATAATTCTTCATCTGGATCTATGTCTTTTAAACTTTCATTAACCATTGCATTCAATTCTGAGTCAGGAATACGTTTAGCAGCTGAAAAATAAGTATTATAAAATATTTTTACATTTAGTCAAATTTAAAAGATGAAAGTAACTAATACAAAATTAACACAAAGCCAGTAGACTTTCTGTTAATTTTTTGATAGTCATTTTCTTATGAATAAAATAAGACTTTCGTCAAACTGTGCAGTCTTTTAAGCATTAGCCCAACTTAAAATCTTAGTCATATTGGATTAAAAAATATAAAAATCACTTCATAAATATTGGGACTACAAGATGGTACTATTTTGGGAATTAAATTTTTAAATGGCTGCTACCTCCGAGTGACCAATTTCAAGAGAATTTGATTGATTTTTAAAAATCCGTCCGTCAGAATAGATCTGCTATTTACAATATTTTAATTCTAAAGTTATATCCGTTATCAGTGACCTTAAAAACAGCTAAATAACCAATTTCAAGAGAATCCAAATATTTTAAGAATCCACAAATTTTTGTCCGTCATATTGGACCCGACATTTTGAATTTTTAAAAATTAAGGTCATATTTTCCTTTCTCCTTTCTAAAAAAAAACAGTTCGAGAAAGTCGAAGAATGAAACTCGTAAAACTCGAACTCGAACTCGAAAATCTCGAATTGGAGAACACGAAGATGACATTTTTATATAATTTTCAGAAAGAAAAGAAAAAAGAATTTATTATTTTTTAAAGGAAAAGTACAAATAATTTAATTTTTAAATAAATTATAGCATTTTTCTTAATATATTTTATTGTATTTCCTCTTTTCTAAACAAATTGAATCGAACTCGAATTGGAGGACGAAACTAATGACAACAGCTGACTCACTCTTGATTGGTCAAGATAGAAAGATGGCCGCTGTTTGTTTTCTT
The DNA here is from genome assembly GCF_015476425.1 of Leptopilina heterotoma. Taxonomy (NCBI): domain Eukaryota; kingdom Metazoa; phylum Arthropoda; class Insecta; order Hymenoptera; family Figitidae; genus Leptopilina; species Leptopilina heterotoma. The sequence goes on along the minus strand of NW_025110941.1, from coordinate 261,651 downwards.
TTGGATCTTATACTTTATGATAGGGAAAATTAAATGGAAAGAACTAATTTAACGTAGGGAACTATTTATTTTAACTTGTCAGGAACGAGGCTTTACAAATATTGTCAGCAAGGAAATTAGAAGAAGCGAAAGGCGTCTATTTTAGGCGACATCTATATCTTGACTGGCGCCAAGTAAACAATAATTTAAAAATGAAATGTCATAAGTGTCTTTGTTGATTCTCCAACACTCCGCCTCAATTAAAACACTGATTTAAAAAAAACGAAAAAGTCCCTTTAATTTACAAAATTTTAAGTCCCAATTCACTAGCACATTTTTCGTGTTTCACTGCTGGAAGAGCTTTGGTCAGGACGTCCGCCGTCATCTCCTCGGTGGGAAGGTACACCAACTCTATGGGGTACTCCTGGATTGCGTTCCTGATGAAATGGTAGCGGATCTCAATGTGTTTCGACTTCGAGTGAAAAACGGGATTGAGGGCGAGTTTTCCGGCTGATTGATTGTCGTTAAATAAAATAATTCTCGACAAGTTCTTCAGATTTAACTCCTTTAATAGTGTGATGAGGTAAACTGCCTCCTTTGCAGCTTCGCTGAGACTCATATACTTCGCCTAAGTCGACGACAGTGCTACGGTCTTCTGTTTTCGGGAACACCAGGACACTGCTCCGCCGGAAACGATGAAGCTATAGCCGGTGTATGATGTTCGATCGATTGGACAATTTCCCCAATCTGCATCGGCATATCCGGTTACCTGTTGATCATTCCGTGAGTAGACGAGCTTCATATCAGCTGTGCCTTTGAGGTAGCGCAATATTCGTTTGGCTGCCTCCCAGAGACGTCGTCCATGGTCGTTGTTGAATTGGCTGAGTAGATTCACCGCGTGGGCGATGTCGGGACGAGTCCCGATTGCTACGTAATGAGAGAGCTCCGATCAATTCCCTGAATGGAAACGATGTTATCCTCTCCGATGCTGATGGTTTTTCCAGCTTGTTTCCGCAGACGAGAGGAGACTTCACCGGTTTGCACTCAGACATGTTGAATCTGAATAAAATTTCATTAATATATCCGGTTTGACATAATGTTATCTTGTTTAGTGTTTGTTCGATTTCAATTCCCAGACAGTAGTTGGCGGCTCCTAGATCTCTGATGTCCAAATGAGATGAGAGTCCCTTTTTGATGTCGTTCACCTTTTTTCGATTTTCCGAGATGATTAGGATGTCGTCAACATACACAAGTAGGTATGTCGGAGTTTCTTTGATTTTGTCGATGTAAAGGCACGGATCAGAATTTGTTGGATTTAGACCTATGGATTTTAATATCTCGTCCAACTTTGCGTGCCATCTGCGACCTGATTGCCGCAACCCGTAAATTGACTTTTGGAGTTTGCAGACCTTGTTTCCAGTTTTTAATGCTTCGAGCATTCTCCTTGTTTTTCGAAGAATGACTACGTCCTTTTCAGTTTTCACTATTTCTTCAAGAGATTCCTCTAACAATTCTGGAACTTTCATGAAAAGAAGGGTGTCGATTTCTCCGTTGAGGTAGGCCGCTGTTATATCTAATTGATAAATTTTTAGATTTGATTTTGCTGCGAGAGCTGCCAGCAAGCGGAGAGTTTCGAGCCTTGCTACCGGGGCGAAAGTGTCGACGAAGTCAATACCGGGTCTCTGGGAGAATCCTTGGGCAACTACCCTCGCCTTTCTCCTATTGACTGTACCATCCGGGTTGAACTTGTTTCGGAGCACTGTTCTGCAGCCGATGATCCGTTGATTAACTGGTTTGTCTACGAGTTCCCAGGTGTCATTGCTTATCAGGCACCTGGTTTCCTGATGAATAGCCGTCATCCATTCGTTGCGTTCGTTTCCAGTGATTGCGTCCTTTAGAGGCACTTCCGATACATTGAGGGCAAAATTGATGTTGAGAGATCGTTGGTTGAATGTTCGTGATTCATTTGTCTCTCGAATCCGAGGAATGGTGATCTGGTGCCTGAAGACAGCTCGTGATCACCTTCTTGTCGAAAACCGAGGAATGGAGATCCGCTGCTTATCGAGTTGTTTCGTTCTTCCACTGCGGGTGGATGTTGCTCATCGACTCTGGCTGTTGAACTTCGACTGACTAGTTCAAATTCGACGATTTTGGGAGCATCGATTGGAGCGTTGACTATTTTTGATGATTCTATGAGGTCCTCTTCCTTCAAAAGTGGAGAATGATTACTTTTCGGCTCAAAAGATTCGAGAAATTTTACGTCTCTGGATGAAACGACTTTTCTTTGCTCTGGTATCCAAATGCGATACGCTTTAGATTGATCTGCGTAGCCCACGAAGGTTCCTTTTATTCCCCTTGGATCAAACTTGCCTTTGGTGGGAGTTTTGTCCAGGATGAAGACGTTTTCCCCGAAGGTTCGCAGGTGAGAGATGTCGGGCTTTTCCCCAGTCTATTTTTGATATGGAGTTCCTTTCTCGATTCCCTTGGTGATGCAGCGATTCCGGACGTGGTTTGCGGCGGCCACGGCTTCGGCCCAGAAGGTGAGTGGTTTTCCCGATTGTGACAGCATGCAGCGAGCGGCTTCGACGAGCGTCCTGTTTTTCCGCTCTGCAACGCCGTTTTGTTGCGGCGTGTGCGGCACGGTTAGGCGATGGTGAATTCCGAATTTTTTTAGCACGACACTCAAACTTTTGTTCACATATTCACGGCCGTTGACCGATTGAACGGCTTTTATTTTGTGTCCCGTTTGATTTTCCGACATGTTTTTAAACTCGAGGAATTTTTCAATCACTTCGTCCTTTTTACGAAGAAAATAAACTTGGCACCACTTACTGAAGTCATCGATGAATGTGACGAAGTAGAATTTCCCTCCGAGAGACTCGTTTCTCATCGGCCCGCACAGGTCGGTGTGGATTAATTCCAGTGGCGCTTTCGATACACTTTTTCTTCTAGGAAAAGGGGTACTCGTGAATTTTCCCGACGCGCAAGTTTCGCACTTACTTAAATCGGTTGACACGTCGAAATTAAAGCCGGTCACGTGTTCATTTTTGAGCATGTCGATCATGTCCTTTTTGTTTAAATGGCCGAGACGGTCGTGCCAAATTTCGGTATCACTTTTGGTATTTACCACTGCACTCACTATATTTGATTCACTCGGGTTTTTACAAAGATAAAATAAATTGCCAATTCGGTTTGCCGTCAGTTTAACTACTCCTTTCGCGTCTAAGATCGTACAACAGTTTTTCTTGAAATTCACTTCATAATCGTTATCGACGATTTTCGAAACGGAGATCAAATTTAATCTTAAATCGGGAGCGTATAGAGTATCTTTTAAGTTAACTGAATTCTCCGAATTATTTATATCGAACTTCACGTTTCCCTTCGCGATTACCGGCGTCGTGGCACTGCTCGCGAGTTTGACACTTGATTCTGTTTTGACGATGTCGGTGAAAACACTTTTGTCGTGTGACAGGTGAGAGCTGCATCCACTGTCAATACACCATAGGTCACTCGCGTTTTTCGACGTTTTTTCAGAAAGGAAGCATAGGGACGTTTCTGCTACACTCGCGGATTTATTTTCGTATTTTCGTTTACAAAAGCACTCACTTTCTCTGTGTCCTTTTCGATCACAGAAATTACACTTGCCGTTGAATTTTTGTTGTTTTTTCGAATTCCGCGTTCCTCCGTTTTGATTTCCGACTGTTCGTGTTCCGTCGTTTCGAGTTCCGTCGTTTCGCGTTTCGTTTTTCGCTTTGTTGAATGAGTTTCGATTTCGGTTTACGAACATAGCGGAATCGTCTTTATCTTCTTTTCGCTGTCTCGCATTATATTCCTCTATTATTTTAATTTTTAAACTTTCCGGATCCGGCAGCTTGTCGCGGGATTCAATTGCGCAGCGAAAATTTTCGAAGCTGCTCGGAAGGCTGTAGAGTAGTATAATAGCGAGAAAGTCTCCGTTAATCTCGATTTCCATGGCTTGAAGTTTGTCGACTACGTCGAAAAATTCTCCGAGGTGTTGCTTCGCGTCGTCCCCTTCCGCCATTTTATGTTGAATGAGTCGTTTAAGGAGGGTGGCTTTTCTAGCCGGTCCTTTCGATGCGTAGATTCTCTCGAGTTTGGTCCAGATCTCGTTGGATGTGACACATCCTTTGGTCTGTTTTAGTTCAGAAGGGCTTATGCAAAGTATAAGGTCTGATTTTGCCTTCCGGTCGGTTTTCAGCCATTCCTTGAGCGCGGCTTCGGCTGCCGGTCGCTCTGCCCCTTCTTCTGGAATTTCGGGTTGTGGTATATCTCCTGAGACATAGCTCCATGTGTCATTTTTAATGAAGAGAGCTTCAACCTGTGTCCTCCATGTATCATAGTTGTGTCTCGACAACATTTCGATTCGTATGGAGTTCGTGCTTCCGCCGTTCGCCATTTTCGACCGAAGTGAGGTTATACGAGAACACTCTTGATAACGGGTGGAAACGACACTCCCGAAATTACTTTCGTATTTATATCTAATTCAATAATTAGGATACGATTTTCGTGGGGCCTGGGCCCATAACCTGATAGGAAAAATTAAATGGAAAGAACTAATTTAACGTAGGGAACTATTTACTTTAACTTGTCAGGAACGAGGCTTTACAAATACTGTTAGCAAGGAAATTAGAAGAAGCGTAAGGCGTCTATTTTAGGCGACATCTATATCTTGACTGGCGCCAAGTAAACAATAATTTAAAAATGAAATGTCATAAGTGTCTTTGTTGATTTTCCAACACTTTATTTTCGGCAAATAATTGTTTTTCTTTATTATTTATTATATAAATAAAAGTATGTTAAATGTTTTTTATTTAGTATTTTTAGGCTGAGTGTACAATAGAAAAAAATCATGTGTTGAAGAATATGTTGTGTATATAGTATTTCTGATTATTTATTGCTAAAATGTCAGAATGAAAAGAAATAAGTTTCTCCTTAAAATTGAGAAAATTAAATTATTTATTAAATTAATAAGTTACTATCTTTAATTATCTGCAATTAATAATCAAACGGTTTTGAATAATCCTGTAATGTATATATGATTTTTATTTAAAACCTATTTTATTTTTTTTTTATTATAAAAAAATCACCTTAACTAATATATATTATGCGAATTATTTATGAATTAAATTTTTAAATTAAATCAAAAAATTAATTTAACCTTGAAGGCATTTGAATTATTATGCCGTCACAGCTTTAGGAAAAATGCCCTTAATCTCAATTTAAAACTTTCATAGAAAATTGACGTGTTAAATGGAAATAACGAAGCAACGTAGGCGGTTGAGAAAAGCCGCTATTTTTTGGTAAAATGTCATTGAAAAAGATTCATGTGCTTGAAAATTTTATTTTTATTGCATAAAAATTAAAGAAATTAAATTAATTTAAAGGGAAGAATATCGTAGAGAAGCAAAATTGCATGTTAAAATGTTTAAAGAAAAATTACGTGTTGAATGGAAAACGGAAGCAACGAAGTCGACCACGAAGCGGTCGACGGAGGCGCTAGTTATAGTAAGCGAATCAGGTTTACTATAAATTCTTCAAAATTGGCTAGTAAAAATACACCAATTACCATACATCTAATTGCTAGGGTCTAAAACTGAAAAATTTAAAGCTGGTGAACACTTTTTTCGAAATTTTTCATTTTTCTGAAAATACTACTATTCAATCAATTCTAATTATATTATTTTCAATGAAAAATATAAATATATATATTACATTGAAAAATACATGTCCGTACCAAGTTTGAACACAATCGGCTGAGTAGTTTTTATTCAAGAGAAAAACTGTAATTTTGCCAAAAAGCAAAACTACTAGGGTCCTGTACGGTACACTTTGTGTACAGAACCCTAAAAAGGAACTTTAGTCATCGCTATTTTGTGTCAACCATTTAAAAATTTAATTCCCAAAATTGTTCTATCTTGTGGCTCTAATACTTTTGACGTTACATTTATAACACTAAATTGTATTCTGAAGGGTTTAGATATGAAAATATTTCAAAAATAATAAAAAATCGTGTTTTTTTAAATGGTGTATAAATTGTATATTTAAAAATTAAATTGATATAATTAAAATTATAAACATAACTTAAAATTATTTGCTCCCTAGTAATAGGGGATGAATTAAAGTGGATTGGCATTTTTATGACCATAAATTCCAAACCAATTCCGTTTTTATCCGCAATCGTAATGAATTCCTTTTACTATTGTTAAGTTATTTACAACTTACAAGTGTAAATGAATTCTTAACAGGTTTTTAAATTATTTTTAAGATCATAGAAACAATATCATTGAAAATATCTGCTTTTAAGCATTAATGAATTTCATAAATTTTAAAGAAGTTTTAAGCAATGTAAAGACAAAAGTTGAAATTTATTGGTTAGAACTAAAACCTGTCGAAGAGGGGTAGAACAGCTACTTTATAGTATAAAAAATAAGTTTAAAATTATAAGAATAAAATTTATTATATTTTACTTTTACGTTGTCTACGTCCAGCGTCACTTCCGGTCGTCAAAGCAGCCAATTCTGCTTCCAAATCTTCGTCGTCGTCGTCGTCCATTCCTTGGTCTTTGCCAATATCTTCAATAGAAGCAGGTACTTCAAAAATTCCATACTAAAAAAAATTTCTTTTCTTTACAATATGTATACATTTCTTCCTTATTTATTACTATTACTGTTTCATAGAGGAAGTATTAAAGTTGTATTAATATCGTTTCTTGACAAGTCCTACCCATACTCATATGACAAAATCGACAATATCATTTTTTTCAGTGTAGATACGTGGAGATTTGAGATAATTTGACAGTGTCGAGAAATAGAAAAATTATTGTAAAAGAATTTAATTCAGACGGTGTGAATTGATATTCATCGATGTTAAAGTCGATCATAAGAAAATTCTTTCCTTTACAAATATTTGGCCCTAGGCAGCGCCGGATCAAGGCTTTGGCGGGCCTGAAGCACATACAAATTTTGGGGCCCCCTCCATAACTTTTTGCATAAAAGGATTATGTTCCAAATTATTTATTTTAATTTCCTACATTACTTTAAAAGTATCAAGAAAAAAGTGTTTGATTGTAATAAATAATGATGGAACCGAAAATAATCTTTTGTATTATGTAATACATATATGATGGGGCCGGTACTATTTTGACACAAAAATTTGTGTCAAGTTTGTTATATTATATAACTGCCCTCACAGAACCAGGATATTCAGGATATCCCAGGGACGTCCTGGGGATATACAAATTGCCGCAAACAAATCGATATCTCCAGAACGTATCTGGGATATCCTGAATATCCCGGCGCTGTGAGGGTGGTGATATTGTTATTTTGTTTGTTGTATAACTCGTAAAATGAAAATTGTCATTTTGTACGACAAATATAAATCAACAAAAAAGCTATAAAAAAGGATTTTCAATATAAAATATTCTGAAATAAGGTTCTACATGCTTCAAATTATTTATTTACATCCACAACCACCACATTAGGCTTTTTGTACCAGACAAAAAATTTATTAAATAGAGTGATGATTAACCCTTTCAGTCCCGCAGTGGTCGATATATCGACCACCTTTTATGCCACCGATTTTTTTAACATAACTTAAAGGAAAACTTTAAATAATTACATATTTCTTATTTTTATGTTTCTACAAATAGGATTAAGTAGTTTTTAAACAAATTAATCTATATTATTTATGTTTTTTGTTATTAACAAACTTAAACACGGCAACGCATTATTTCACGTTAAACTTGACTGTAATAAAATTAAATCAGTAACACATACTTTAAATTATGGTTATTTTCTAAATTCTTGGGGTTTGCTGAATATTAATCTAAAATCAGATATGCAAATTCAAAATGGTGGATCCAATATGGCGGACAGAAATTAAAAATTAAACAAATTTGCTTGAAAATGGTCTCTCGGGGGTTTTTGGGGTCGCTGATTACAAATCTAAAGTCAATTTTTAAAAATTCAAAATGGCGGATTCAATATGGCGGACAAGTTTTTAAAAATCGATGAAATTCGTCTCAAATTCGTTACTCGGGGGTTTTCAGGGTTGCTGATAACGAATCCGATGTCGGATTTCAAAAATTGAAAATGTTGGATTCATAATGGTGAACGAGCTTTTTAAAAATCCATCGAATTCGCACCTATTGAATCCGCCATTTTGAATTTTTGAAATCTGACATCGGATTCGTAATCAGCGACCCCGAAAACCCCCGAGTAACAAATTTGAGACGAATTTCATCGATTTTTAAAAACTTGTCCGCCATATTGGATCCGCCATTTTGAAATTTGCAAAACTAACTTTGCATTCGAAATCTACGACTTCAGAAACCCTTGATTAGTGATTTTAGTAACTTTAGCGCTTAACTAAATTTTATTACTTCAATTTTTGCTGCAAATGTTTAAGGGAAACTAAAGATGAAGAATGTAGTTTCGTTCACTAAATTTAGTGTAGAATTGTCATTTTTAATCCAATCGAGGTCCACAAGGGCTTAAAATTTGTGTAATGATATAGTCTATCAATAAAAAAATTAAAACCTAAACATTTTTTCCTGTTTTATGTAGAAAAAAATAGTAGAAGTTACTCAAATGTCTAAAAATCATCAAAATTGTCATGAAATTTCATCTTTAATCGACTGTAACTCTCTCAATTTTTGTTCAATTTTATTCTGTAACCTATGGATCGAAAGGTAATTTAATAACCTTTCTAATGATACCTCATTTATTATATTTTGACAAGCTAATTTTCCTACAGGTAAGTTTAAGTGGCGTCGCACCTCGAAAATGCAAAATTTGAAGCTACAGAAAAACTGCACGAGGGGAAAAAATTAAAACTATGATTTTCTTACTCAAAAAACACCTACCATTCGAAAAAAAAATGTTTTGTTCGATTGACAAAAAAAGTTTTTAATTTGTAAGCCTGTGTTATTATTTCTACGAGGAAACAAAGTATTCATGAAATGAACACCAAAATTATAAAAATGTACAACTTGGCAGCGGTTTTATTTATAAAAAATAGAAAATTGGTAAAAAATTATGATTAAGAAATAGGAAATAAATACCCATTTTATGTATAATTTTTATATCAATAAAAATATTGTTCACAAACTAATTCTTTTATTTTGGGAAAAAAACATTAGGGGAGGGTAGGCTACATTGAACCGGGTATTTTATAAAGTCCAAGAACTAATAAAATTTTACTAATTTCGATCAGGTTTTTGTATCAAAATTAAGCTGAAGTACTCCTTTAGTTAATACACACGTTACAAACACAAATTATTATGATTAAATAATTAAATTTAATTTTTTTCTAACAAGTCACACTTTTCTTATTTTGAAGGATGTGTGTCTACATTGAACCACCTCTAATAAAACACTACAATTTACTTCAAAAATAATATTTCCACTTACACATTGTAAAAAATCTTATTTTCCACTCAAAAAAATAGAAAATTGTTATTTAATTGTTATTACTTGTTAATATAGGAGATTAATGTATTTTAATGTCAGGTTAGGTAGGTAAAGTGACAGTTTGAGTTTATCTCGTTCACAATTGTGATGAAAGCATGTCTTCCAGTATTTTTCTTACTAATTAGTAGAGCAGACAATTTTACAACTCTTAAAATTGAAAATTCTTTGCTTTTTCGGGTGGTTCAATGATGCCGCACTTACTGTATTCACATGACATTCACAACAAAAATTGTTTATAATAAATTTGTGTAAGATTTAAAGTTCTTTATCACATCGGAATATTGAAGTTGACACCCTAAGCGAAATAAATCGCAAGTTTACTAATTTTTAAAACTTCCTATTTCAATAAAAAAACGTCATTATAATTCCACCAAATTTTTTGTTTTGTACGTGAAAAACAGTTTTTTTAGTTTTTCTTTGTAAATAATAAACCTACGTGCCCGAAATTTTTGGACATAGTTTGTTTCAGTAAAACTAACTTATATATTAATTTAAATAAGAAAAAATTTCACTCAGTCATTTCTCAGAAAATTGAAGTGGTTCACTGTTGACGCTGGTTCAATGTAGCCTACTCTCCCCTACATATTCTCGTATCTTAATATTTTTTTAGAAAATTTTAAATTTTCATAAAGAAATTATTTACATAATTTCTATTTCTTAATTACAATTGTAAAATTGAAAATTTTTAATTTTTAGAAAATAAAGAAAAAAATTTTAGTCAAAAAAATGTTCTTTTACATTTTTCAAGGAATTCGATTTAAATTGTAGGTATTAAAAATATTTGAAATTCAGCGATGAGTTTTATTCAGATTTATGAAAATAATTGAATTATTGAGAAATTTGTATTATTTATGAAAATAATTAAATGTTTGCGTACAATTTTATTAACATTTTTTTAAACAATTGATTTCTTTTGAGTAATTTTATTAAAGTATGTAGTAGATATTGAAAATCATTGAAATGAGGAAAATTTTTGTATATAATTGAAATTTTGACAAGAATTTTATTAAAATTTTTGAAAATAATTGAATTTTTGCAATCATTTGTAACTTCTTCAAAATTCAATTTTTTTTAGTGTTTTTAACTAAAATTTTTTTATAAATCCATTATTTTTAATAATAATTAATTAAATATATATATTGACAAATTTAACTAATTTTAGTAGATTTTGAATGGAGCTGTGCCAAATAATTCGAACCAAACTGTTCGAATGTCAAATATTCTAATTTTGAATTATTAATAAAGTTTTTCAAAAATTTAAAGTACACACTTCAAAAACTTATGTTCGATACACACAAGGGCGATGTGTTCCCTGTAATACTTTAAAACCTTAAACACGGAGAAAATTTTATCTGTAGCCATTACAGTACTGTCACGGTACTGCTCGGACGAAATGCCACGAACAATAATGGTTAAATAAAATTACCTATTAATAAAGACGGAATAAAAATGGAAAAAATTATGATCGTACCCTTATTCAATACAGATCTGTTTTGTAAAATAAGAAACCGGTGACACCTGCGCAGAAAAGGCCCAGGCGTGCCCCGTTCACAAACAGTTCTGTAATCATAACGGATCAGAACTGTAATTCTGATTTCATAAAGTAAAAAATAAAAATTATTTTCTTCGCATTTACTCACACATTTGTACCATTTTGGCATACAACCACGTTCAAATTTTGTTCACATTCTCACTTCACACATACATTTTAATTTCGCTCGCTTATATACATATATTCCTAACATTAACCTAAACTAACGCAGTACAAACATAAACGCACTATACTATTACATTCGCTATATTAAGTATATTTCGAACTGCTCTTATATACTAACTTCTCAAATTCTTTTGCTCTTGCGAGAAACGTAATACATAATAAGAAGTTTATCAATTTGATAAAACTTTAACTTTAAAAATTAATTAAAGCTTTTAAAAAATCAATTATGATCAGAGTCAATTTTATATATGACAAGAAAGTAGTAATTTACTAATATTCTTAAAATTAGTTACTTTATTCCATAATAATAAATTTGAATTTACACAAATTTTTTAATTATATTTAATAAAACTATTAATTACACTGGTTTACAGTGAAATTGCCAATTGAACAAAACATTTTTTTTTCGAATAGTAGGTGTTTGTTGAGTAACAAAATCATAGTTTTAATTTTTTTCCCTCGTGAAGTTTTTCTGTAGCTTCAAATTTTGCATTTTCGAGGTGCGACGCCACTTAAACTTACCTGTAGGAAAATTAGCTTGTCAAAATATAATAAATGAGGTATCATTGGAAAGGTTATTAAATTACCTTTCGATCCATAGGTCACAGAATAAAATTCAACAAAAATTGAGAGAGTTACAGTCGATTAAAGATGAAATTTAATGCCAATTTTGATGATTTTTAGACCTTTGAGTAAGTTCTACTATTTTTTTCTACATCAAACAGGAAAGAATGTTTAGGTTTTAATTTTTTTATTGATAGACTATATCATTACACAAATTTTGAGTCCTTGTGGACCTCGATTGGATTAAAAATGACAATTCTACACTAAATTTAGTGAACGAAACTACATTCTTCATTTTTAGTATCCCTTAAACATTTGCACCAAAAATTCAAGTAATAAAATTTGGTAAAGCGCTAAAGTTACTGAAATCACTAATCAAGAGTTTCTGAAGTCGTAGATTTCGAATGCAATATTAGTTTTGCAAATTTCAAAATGGCGGACAAGTTTTCAAAAATCGATGAAATTCGTCTCAAATTCGTTACTCGGGGGTTTTCGGGATCGCTGATTACGAATCTGATGTCAGATTTCGAAAATTAAAAATGATGGACTCATAATGGTGAACGAGTTTTTTAAAATCCATCGAATTCGCACCTATTGGATCCGCCATTTTTAATTCTTGAAATCTGACATCGGGTTCGTAATCAGCGACCCCGAAAACCCCCGAGTAACGAATTTGAGACGAATTTCATCGATTTTTGAAAACTTGTCCGCCATATTGGATCCGCCATTTTGAAATTTGCAAAACTAATATTGCATTCGAAATCTACGACTTCAGAAACTCTTGATTAGTGATTTCAGTAACTTTAGCGCTTTACCAAATTTTATTACTTGAATTTTTGGTGCAAATGTTTAAGGGATACTAAAAATGAAGAATGTAGTTTCGTTCACTAAATTTAGTGTAGAATTGTCATTTTTAATTCAATCGAGGTCCACAAGGACTCAAAATTTGTGTAATGATATAGTCTATCAATAAAAAAATTAAAACCTAAACATTCTTTCCTGTTTGATGTAGAAAAAAATAGTAGAAGTTACTCAAAGGTCTAAAAATCATAAAATTGGCATGAAATTTCATCTTTAATCGACTGTAACTCTCTAAATTTTTGTTGAATTTTATTCTGTGACCTATGGATCGAAAGGTAATTTAATAACCTTTCCAATGATACCTCATTTATTATATTTTGACCAGCTAATTTTCCTACAGGTAAGTTTAAGTGGCGTCGCACCTCGAAAATGCAAAATTTGAAGCTACAGAAAAACTTCACGAGGGAAAAAAATTAAAACTATGATTTTCTTACTCAACAAACACCTACTATTCGAAAAAAAAATGTTTTGTTCGATTGGCAAAAAAAAAGTTTTTAATTTGTAAACCTGTGTTATTATATATTTCGAAAAAATTTCTATTTATTTGTAATTATTAAAGTTTTAATTTCTTTTATTTCACAGTATTTTAACATTTAAATCTATATCTTTGAAATTAATTAGTTATTATCAATAAAAAATTAATAATTTAAATAAATTAAATATTAATAATTTATGTTCATTTGAATTATTTATATGCACACGTAAACACACCACTAAGGTACCACATTTAACAACGCTACAAGTCAGTTCTGTAATCGCTTACCATTCGAACCTTACTAAGAACGGAACTTAAATTCGGAAGCAAAGAACAGTAGGCTTCGTGACATGTTACAGATGCGTTCTGTAATTTAAGCAGATCTATTTTGAAAAGTAGTAGAACTGTTCTGTAGCTGTAACAAAAGTGGTCTAAAATGGTCGTTTCGTCCGAGCAGTACAGAAAAGTTTTGTAACCGCTACAAATAAAATTTTCTCCGTGCAGGTCAAATTTTTAGGAAATTCCAGTGGAATTTTAAATTTAATTTCCACGTTGTATAATATATATTATAACTTAAAATTTCTAATTGAATTTCTATTGAAGAGAAAAAATGGAAAAATTTAGACCCTTTAAAAATTCCAGGCCTTTTCCATGATTTCCAGAAGCCTTTTAAAAATTCCATACCATTTACATGATTTCCAGATTCTGTAGGAACCCTGATAAAATCTTGATCCAAAAAATATGTTTTTATATATTCTATAAGATGGTTATAATAGTTTAATAATTACACATAAGTTAATAAACAAGAATGTTGAGAAAATGATATTTTCCCTAATTTTTTATTTTTCAAATACCAATAATTTGATAATTTTTGACCGAATTAGGTTCAAAAATAGGTAAATCGAAGCGTTTTTTAATGCTCTACAAGTTGGTAATGATACTTTTAAAGTTACTTTTATATTTTTCAACAAAATTTTTAAAAAAGTGTTATTTTCGAAAAATTTATATTTTTAAAACCTTAATATCTGTGGCTAATATGGACGAAAAATGTTCAATGAAGGCTCAAAAGAAGCGTCTGAAAAAACTCTACAAAACTAAAGAAAAACATTTATAGATGTTCTAACATTTTTTTAAGTTATGGCCAAAAAACTTTTTTTTACAAAATGAAAAATGCAAAAAAAATATAATTAAACTTTATGAATCGGGCTGAAAATACTCTCATTTTATGTCCCCCGGGGAGACCTGCAATTGAAAAAAAATTGCGGCCTTTAGCTCTTTCTCGTTCTGAGATATTGAGGCAAATGTAATGTTAGTACACATACACACACACACACACACATCGGGACATTTTTTTAAAATCCGTTTTTTGGACTTCTGAGATAAAATTACATAAAATTTTTTTTTTATTTATAACATTTATACGGGCAATGCCCATTTGTGCATAAAGTACTAGAAGATTAGGTATAATGAAAAAAAGTTTATAAATATGTCAAAAAATCACAATCGAAAATTTTGCTAATACAATCCTTCCTCTATGAGGAAGCGAAAGAAGAAAAATTTGCATAATTTTGATCAGTCAAACGAAATTTGTTATAGAAATAGCATATAGGGGAAGTGCGCCGGTTGTGGGCACCCCTACGTAAACTTCGACGGCAAGCAGACTTTACTGATCTAAGTATTGCAAGTCGTGTTCGTTGACAATACGGACTTTTCGTATTGATAACGAAACAAATATATGCATTTGTGTAATAGCTGTGAGCATAATAAAGAAAATTTGCATTAAATAAATAAAAAAGTAATTTTGTATTGTTTCCGAAGAGCAACATATGGGTGTAGATTCGTTCAGAAAAGAAGGGTTTAATTTTGTTTTTGCAGTGTTGCCATTATATTTTGTGATTTACCTTCGTGTTTAACCACAATCCTGCATCACAAAATGTGTTGGTCTTTTTAAAAAATGACTGTCATTCCCGGTTGTGGGCACCTTTATGTTAAGGAGGCTCTACCATCTGACAATGATGAGGACTACTGTCTCATCTATCTAAACTTTCTGCCAAGGAAAGTGACAGCCGCAAACTCCATTAAATGCGATGAATATAGTCGTTCAGTGCGTTATGGTATGCGTACTAGCTACTTCACATGCAAGCATTATGCTTTTGTTAGCGATGAGCATAGTGTGAAAACGTGTCATCATTTTTGTTCTTTATCCCGGCAAATTCTCTTAAAATAAAGAAACTTTCATTTCTTCTTTATTTGTGTTGGTTTCCTTTAATATTTATCCATTTTTAGCGGATTTTTCAAGGGTGCCCACAACCGGGTACAAAATTTTTTTTGTCAAAAAATTCCCATTTCACTAAATTTCTAATAAAACTTTTTTATTTAAAGGAATCAATTTAATTCCTTCACTGACAGTCACCTTAGACCTCTAGCTTTAAATTCGTACACATATATTTGTATAATATGCACATGGACAAATGTTATGAGGCAAAAACAAAAGGGTGCCCACAACCGGAACACTTCCCTTAATAAACAAAATGGGTATATTTTTCATTTTTTAATCATAATTTTTTTTAAATTTTCTAATTTCGAACATTATTTTATTATACCTAAATTATGAAAAAATATCTGCATATTGTCGATTTGTCAAACAATATTTTTTAAAGAAAAAAAAAAACAAAAGCATATACTCAAAAAATAACTTCAAATTGCGGACAGAATGAATGAAAGAATACGAAGATTAATATAGTTAATTATTATCACTGTGGTGATAAATTTGCTATACATATATATAATCCTTTTAAAAAAATTAATATTGTTTATAACTTTGACAGTAGTACAATTATTAACGAATAAATTTGAAAAAAAGTAAATATAAATGTGCTGAATGTTTGTCAGTAATGTTTCTCAACAATTAAAATAACGAAGTGACTATTTGGCCCGTCGGCGGGCCATATAAGCTACTTTTTTTATTTGGCCCGCCTGCTTTTTTTTAATATTTCAAAGCGGGCCAAATAATAAAAGTAACTTATTTGGCCCGCCAGGTAAGAAAATAAAAGCGGGCCAAATAGAGAGTGGTATATTATTTGGCCCGTCACAAATAAAAATTGCTTTTTTTTTTATCTGATCTTCAGTTAATAATAAAATTAACTATAAAAGAAATAATAGTAAGTGCATTAACATATTTTTTGCTTTTTATATTGTGAATTAATTTTTTTTTTTTTTGCTTTAAGAATGCAAATAATATTTTAATTTGTGTTATTAACCTTAAAACACTTATGCGTAAAAAAAGTGGTAAGCATCCCAAAAATTGTCTTTATTAGCGGGAATTTTAAATCAAAATTTTTCTCCTTGTTAGATCAAAATTATTTGTTCAATTTATATTCTTTTTTGAAATCATATTAATTTGCAAAAATTGTAATATACATTTCATAAAGTCAAGATGAATGAAAACCTTTCCAATCGCCTTCTTTTATATTCTTGAAATAATCATTAATTTATGATAAGTAATTCAAATAAAAATAAATTTTGAAACTTAAGAGTTAGTTAGTGCTCAAAATAAGTAATAATAAAATATTTTTTCTTATAGTGTTAATTGATTGTCCATCAAAATTTACACATTTTAATAATATTCTTCTGGAAATTTTTAAAATATATTTTAAATTATATATGACTAATAAGTATTAAGTATTTTCAATGTGCTTTATTATAATATTATGTAGAGAATTTTATATTTTATAATGTAGAAATTTTAATGCATCAAAAGTTTTACACCCAGAAAAAGCTTCTTTGTTTCAAAAAAAGTTTCTTTGAATCAACGAAATTTGTGCATTGTTATAGGGTCAAAAAAGTTTCGTTGATTTAAAGAAATTATTTCTTTAACTGTTTTTTGTTAACGCAGAGAAATAACAAAAAACTTTTTTCGTATATTTATTATAATTAGTATAACAATTCTTTTCAAATAACAGTTTTCACGAAACCATAACATTGAATATTATATTTATTATGTTATAATATCATTTATTGTTTTACAATAATATTTGTATTTACTATATATATTTTTTTAAATAAAATATTTATTTTTTTTAATTAACTTTTTAAAGCAAACTACTTTTAGAAGAAATTTTGATCCAAAGAAAAATTTCTTTAAGACAAATAAATGGCCAAGAACATTTAAAGGAATTATCTCTTTGATTTATTTATGTCTTTGACTTAAAAAAAGATTTGTTAAATCCAAAGAAATATTTCTTTGAGTTAACAAAAAACAGTTAAAGAAATAATTTCATTAAATCAAAGAAACTTTTTTTGTGACCCTATAACATTGCACAAATTTCATTGATTCAAAGAACCTTTTTTCTGGGTGCAAACTACTACTTATTACAATTTTTGCAAATTAATACGATTTCAAAAAAGAATATAAATTGAACAAATAATTTTGATCTAACAAGGAGAAAAATTTTGATTTAAAATTCCCGCTAATAAAGACAATTTTTGGGATGCTTACCACTTTTTTTACGCATAAGTGTTTTAAGGTTAATAACACAAAAAAAATATTATTTACATTCTTAAAGCAAAAAAAAAAATTAATTCACTATATAAAAAGCAAAAAATATGTTAATGCACTTACTATTATTTCTTTTATAGTTAATTTTATTATTAACTGAAGATCAGATAAAAAAAAAAGCAATTTTTATTTGTGACGGGCCAAATAATATACCACTCTCTATTTGGCCCGCTTTTATTTTCTTACCTGGCGGGCCAAATAAGTTACTTTTATTATTTGGCCCGCTTTGAAATATTAAAAAAAAGCAGGCGGGCCAAATAAAAAAAGTAGCTTATATGGCCCGCCGACGGGCCAAATAGTCACTTCGTTAAACGAAATAATACAATATAACCTAAAAAGTGTATAACTATATACCTGAGCAAGACTGCCAGCGGGTCTAGGTCGTCGTTTCACTTCTTTCTTTTTAAACATGACGTGGTTTTATACCAATTATAATTATAACCGCAAATCGTAGGTCAACTTATTATGAGTTAACAAATAACAATATTCATATTCCTTAAGAATATCCAGACAATTCTAAGTAATTAGTCAACAAGGCACTTGATGAATCGTTCAATTATCTCTTATACTTCAATTTTTCAAATGTATATGTATAGACACATATATACATAATTTTTCTTATTCTTATTTGTATAAAAAACACTGTTGAAAGTTTATATTTTGCTATATCCACAATACTCTCTTTTTATGTTTTTGTGACGTCCCGCCAGGGATGGGTACGTATTATACATGATGTATTATACCTGGTTTTCTACACGTATAATACGTGGTATTATACATCTTTAGTTTTCTACGTATGTCATGTATTTTACATACATTGCGTGACGCGCGGGATTTTTAAATTTTAGACAAGAAACATGTGATTTTAATAGTATATTAAATAAATTTTAAACATAATTTCAATTTAAAAATTTATTAATTAACATTGAAAAGTTTTTTTAAAATTTATGTTTTAAAGAAATAGCACACAAACAAAGTTCTAACTGTTCGTGGTCAGGTCAGGTTGTCTGCTGCCGCCAGACCCATTTATAGGTTATACATCTCCATGTGCCAGGCCATGTGTCAGTGATTGTTGTACAATATTGCTTTTTTTAAAATAAAAAAAAATTAACAAAAGAGGTGGAAGGCCGAAACACAATTCCTGGGAGGAATTGTGTTTTATTCCCAAAAATAATAAAGGGAAAAATGTTGCCCTGTGTCCTATTTGCAACAAAACATTGCAAAATACAGCTATAATAATAATTTAGTACTTTTGTATGAAAAAGTTTATTTGAAACCCGTTTATTTTCAAATAAATAATAAATTAACGTGTCTTTTTAAAATTGTTCTATATAAATATATAATACAAGTTATGAAAAAATGTGTGTAAAAAACCATATGAAAAATCAATAAATATATATTATACGCATTTTTTTGTAAACTTACCTTATATGTAACCTTTTTTGGTTTTTTCTTGGTATTTTTAGCAACAATTTAGTAATGAAAACCAGGAAACAAATAAAAAATAATCAAACATATGATTTTTATTATTATTGTGAGGTTTGTACGCATGCGCAGAACTGGACATGTATAATACCAGGTTTTCTACAATTTTCTACGTATTATACGTCATTTATGTATTATACGTAGAAAACTCCGAAAAAAACACTTTTACCCATCCCTGCTTCTTGGTCCTCCGGTAAATCAGCTGATGGCAGCCATATTGGATTTCCCCCACCCAACTTGAACTACCTTGTTCGAGAGAGTGAGAAAAAGGCGCGAATATTTAAAAGAGGGATAGGTAAGAATGGAAAGGTTATGACGTGCGAAGACTGTATGGATTTAATGGAGCTAGTGCACGGAGAGAAAAATCAAGCGTTTGTAGTATGGACAGTTAAGCTTATTTCGTAAAAGAATGCACATGCGCAATATGCGTAAAACTTCTGCTGTATTTGTATAAATTTCTACGTTATCAGCATAAAAGTTCTACCTGTAACGCATGGGACGTCAGTATACTACGATTGCAAGAGATCCATGCTTTTTTAGTATATGTTTCATGCAACTGAGGTATAAAAACATGCCTCTTCAGCAGGACGTTCATACAAAATTAGCATAGGAAGTCTCCATACTACAAACGCTTGATTTTTCTCTCCGTGTGGAAATATTGAAGGAAGGAATGGAAGAGCGTTTTGTGAGAGTGAAAAAGAATTTTGTAACGATTTGCGAAGAAGGTGATGAGAAGGGTAAAGAGGCGTCCCGCCTAGTCCCTAGTGTCGTCTTTGGTAATTCAGTAAGTTTAAAGAAATACAAAAGTCACTATAATTCACTAGCATAGGGAATTTCGTTTTAAGTAATTTAAATCACTAAATATTTAGAATAAAAACCAGGGATGGGTTTTGACGCGTCACTCGAGGTTTTATACGTATAATACATTTTCGACGTATTATACGTATAAAACTGTATAAAACTAGGTAAAATACATAACCACACTGTAAAAAAATCTGGTGTAAATTTACTATGTCCGACGTTGGAAAGTTTGGTCACTATGTCCGACGTGGTATTTTTACACGCCGACTGTAATCTACATAACCTGCAAATATTTTTTGAAATAATATTTTCAGTCGTAACTTTTTGTATTTATATGATGGCAGACTTATTTTGACATATTAACCCTCTTTACCATAACCTCAAATGTTTGTTATTTATTATTTATATTCCCATTATTCCTATATATTTAAATTTTCAAAAAAAATTTAATTCATAAAAAAAGTTTTGCACTACTATGACACTAGTGAATATAGGTTATGTTGTATGCTTATTTATACATATATTACTGTGACGGCTATGATTAAATTTCTAAATAAAAGAAATTAAATATGTAAAGATTTTAATTAATAAACATTTTATTTTACTATTAACAAAACGATAAAAATTTTGTTAATTTAAAAACTCGCTCTACTGATAATCGATAAATCGAATCTCGATATATCGATGAGATTTCTTTTAATTAATTTAAATATAAATTAATAATTTTAAGTAAAATGTTAATTCTAAATCGTGAGAGATGGCACAGCTTTTTAGATTTCGAATTATAAAACGAATCGTCTTTCAATTTATTAAATAGAATAAATATTGGAAAATATATACACAATAACCTTTTTATCTGCTCCGAGAATTAACTCGTAAAATAAGCTATTATATTTCCCTAAAGTCTTCTTGGTATTTCCACTTAGGAATACTTCATATAAACAAAATCTAAATAAGTATCGAATATCTTTTCCTTTGACAAAGAAGTTTTGAAATACGCATTAATTCGGCAAAATGCGTTTCATTCCTTTATTCATAACTAATGTTAATAATTTGTTAATAATATGTGTAATCATATTCATAAATATTAATTAATGTTTAAACTATTAAGTCTAAATAAACTATAAAACTTATTAGTGTATAAAATACAATAATTGTTATTAATTAATGAAATAGAATAAGACAGTATGTAATATATTTGATTTGTAATGTCTGATAAATGTATGACTTTTAGAAACAATGAGTATGACTGTATGAGTGTAAAATGTACAGTTGATGAGAAGAGAAGTGTATAGAAATGTACAGTGAATTGGTGATGAACGTACGTCACTCAGGACTTGCGCAGTGAACAATATTATGTACTTAGAGCGGAGACGCAGATCTCCTCTCGTTGCTCTTTAGTATTAAGACTAATCTCGAACCGAAAGGTTGCATTTTGTAAAGTTGACTTTTATAATAAACTAAAAGGGTTTCCTCACGAAGCAAGTAGAACTAATAATTTATTAATATAAATATTAATCATTAATTGGTTCCTCCTATTCGTAAGAGTTTTTCCCTCCGTTTTAACGGAATTACTTCTGTATTTATTTGAAATTTCCCGGTCCCTTTTCAGGGATATTACTAAGAATGAATCCGCGAATCAAATACGAGTGAATTTGCACAGTACCCATAAGGTAAAGGTCCCAATTATGGGACAATTTACAATTTTGTCCCTATTATGAGACAGTATTACAAAAAATAAAATAAATGCAATTAAAATTGGTCATAAGAAATTTCTACTTATTTCAAAAAATTTTACACGTTAAAAGAATAATTATTTGTGTATAGCATTTAATTTAATAAGAAATGTTTATTTGCATTTTAGCTTTTAAATTAAGGTAAGCCAAGTTTTTCGTCAGACTACCGTCCCACATTAGGTGCACTTATTATTTGCTATCCCTATTATGAGACACACAGGAAATATACAGCAAACATAACCTCAAATATTTTCAGTTTTTTCGCATTAATTTTCTACCAGAAAAATTAGTTTTATAATTATTTTTTAAACCAGAATTTGTTTATTGTATTTTATTCTTTATAATTAATATTCAAATTATTAGGATAAGTCAATAGAATTCTAATTACTTATTGAATTAAATAAATGTCTCATAATAGGAACATTCATTATGGGACACCCGTACATACAGAAATCATAGTCCCATAATTAGTGCAGTGCAGAGTTTCATAATTTAATTAATATTATTTTTATTTCATGAAAAATAACCATTTTAGGGTCTAAATATTATTCATAACATATCAATCTTTCAATCTATACCCTAATTATTCATATTAACACTCCCGATTCCAAGAAATTTATCATAGAAATTTAGTTTAGCTTAAACAGCGTCCCATAATTGGTACGTTTACCTTAGTACCGCTCGTAACAATAATGTAGAAAACCTAGGACGTAATATACGTAGTAATATACATGTATAAAACCACGTATTATACATCATGTATTATACGCACCCATCCCTGATAAAAACGGATACAGGAACAAGGAAAATGACAGAAGGTTTTGTAACTAGGCAATGAGTGCAAATAGAGCAAACCTATATCTGTATCTTTCTCACACTCATGGCCTAGTTACAAAACGCAACGCAAAACGCATAGTTATTGTGCCTGAACCTTTAATGTCGAAATTGATAGCGATTTTGTCATCCCTATAGTTTTTCCACATTATATAATATATATATTATATAGTTACAACAAAGTACATAATATAAATTGTAATCTTACCGCGCTTTGCTAATTATTTTCTTTGAAATGAAATTGAATTAATACAGGAAGAAGAAGGGGTTACGAATGATGCACCTTTCTTGTTTGATTAAGGGCCGTTTAGCGGAAGTAGAACCGGTTTAAGGTTCGTTTTTCTCGTGCCAAAAAAACAGCTGACAAAAAAGAGCTGTTACGATGGCTTTTGAATTTATTCTTACAAACTGTGGACTGTGATAGATTTTGCACACGATTTTTAGTGGAAATTCGGTATTTCCACAAGAATTTATCTTTTACTGAATATGATAGGAAAGAATGAACAAACCAAGGAAATTTCAAATTCTTGCCCGGATCGAATTAAATTGATCACCGAGAAAAGGCAATATCTGAAGGACTCAACTGCACAGGTCTGCAATTCATTATGTATTACTAATTTTTAATGTATTCATTGTTTATGGTCCTTAATGAATATTGTTTAATAAACATTATTTATCGCGAAACATACTCTTTAGTAAAATTATTAATTAATTGTTTTCTATTACAATAAATATGAAAGCTCCTAATCTAATATAATCTATGACAATAATTATACAGTACCCTTTTTTCATTACTATAAAAAATCCTTTGTTTTTTATAATACAGTAACATAAAATTTTCTCTTTGTAAGTCATTAAAAGTTATTAAAATTTAGAAAAAAATATTTCCTAATCAAAAAGATTCTGATACATTTAATTATAATATTTGAAAAGAAGTTTAATTTGCAATAATTTCTTAAGATCAACATTACTTTTCCAAAAATGAAGATTTTCTTAAACGTTTTTGTG
The DNA here is from genome assembly GCF_015476425.1 of Leptopilina heterotoma. Classification (NCBI taxonomy): domain Eukaryota; kingdom Metazoa; phylum Arthropoda; class Insecta; order Hymenoptera; family Figitidae; genus Leptopilina; species Leptopilina heterotoma. Next base: position 238,142 of record NW_025110941.1, on the reverse strand, counting down.
TTAGTTTTAAAAATTAACTTCACTGAGGATCAAAATGTCTAATTTCTGCGTTAAAGTAAATAATCTATTTTTTGCATTGATAAAAATGAGGTGTCCAATTAATTACTACGTGTTTTAAAATCAGACACTTTCAAAAAATCAATTAAAAATGTTAATTTATATAAAATTTTTTTTATTGAGTAGAGTAAGTGCATCAATTGCTGCGCATTTGTGAAATGTGTAATTATTTATCACTTAAGAAAATATTAATACATAAAAAACGTTGAAAAAACTATTTTGAACAATACTTGGTACAATTATCTATATAGATATACATTTAAAATAAAATTACTTTAATTATTTAACTTTAAATTCTGCTTGTCGCAGAAACTGAAACATGCATGTGAAATGCGCAGCAATTGACACAGCGCGCAGAATTAGACGCTTTTGATATTCTTTTTAATTATTTAATTTTAATTAAACGCTCTAAATTTATAGGCTATTAATTTTTGTAAAAATTTCTCAAGAATACAAGCAATTGGTTTAATAAATTTTAAATTTAATTCCTTTGCTGTTTAAGTATATTTCTTTATATGCAAAAGATATTTTGGCTGGAATGCCGCAGGAACTAGTGCACTTACCCTAGATAATCTTTCATAGAACTAAAAAATCTTTAGATCACAAAAAACTAATGTTATTGCTTTATTTAAAAATAACTTTGTAATAAATATTTGTTTACAAAACACATATATACCTAAATATATTTATATTTCTAAAAGCACTCTCAACTAACTAATGCAACTTTTTGTGCTCTCATCCGAATTAGGGATTTTCAAAGTAAATGCGGGGCACTCGTATCAATACCCACAAACACCTTCGAAATGTCTGTAAATTTAATTAATTTCTTAAAATCCACTGAAATGTCCATTATTATCGTTTGATAAATAAAAAGTAGAATCTACAAGCTTTCGTTTGATATAAATTTTATTAAAATCGGAGGTAACGTGTTTTGAGATTTTTTAAAGTTCAACTTTTAAACTTCATTTTCTGTTTAAATTAAGTAATTAAAAAATAAATATATTTTTTATCAGAAAGTTCAGAAATCCTACTTTCTACTACTCATTTTTATTGGCTGTTTTTGGAATATTTTTTGTCCCCTTTCTCAGGAAAAATATTTCCCCTTTCACCTTTTTTGAGGATAAAAAGTACTGTGATATGATGTTTGAATTGTTGATAAGTAGAATAAAACATTCCTTAAAAGTAACTTTCTTCTCAAAAAAATTAATCGAGAATAGTACTTTTTATTTTTGTATACTAAATAATCAATAATTAAAGAATACAAAATAAAAGAAAAATTTTATTTTACAGGCACAGGACGAAATAAAAGTATGCTTCAAACGGTTGGTTGATGTGATAAAAGCCAGAGAGAAACAACTACTACGTCAGATTGATGCCATTCACACACAACAATTATCCCTTGTACAATCAAATTTAAAACTCCATTCTTCCATACCATCATTAATTGTGAATCTTAGTAAAGAAAATGACCTCGAGAAGGAAGTTTTACAATTCGGCAAAATCGAATTATCAGACATTAATTGCATAATTAATGATACTGAGCCATACAAAGTTGAGGATTATCAAGAAGCAAATCGAGATCATGTCAGTTTTGATAAGGAATTGCAAAAACAAAACTTTTCGAGTCCGTCCAATTCAAATTCCCAAAATGAAACCATTAAAACGAAAACTGACTCTACAAAATCCTGGGATTTAAATTCAACGGAATTGATGAACATTCAATTAATTGACGAGGACTTTGACGATTCTTATGTGACTAATTCAGAAATTAGTCTATCGGAATTGTTCAATAGTAATCTAGGCAATGGAGAGAGTGAAAGTTATCAAAAAGAATTTCATTTTTCGACAGCTGAGGAAAATTCCGTACAAACAAGAAACAAGGAGAATGCTTGTAATATTGAGAAAAAAAAGGAATTTCACAAAAGTCACACTGACGATTCTGAACATCCCAAACAAGTTCAGCAGTGGCTGCAGCAAATTTTAATCGAAACAGAAACTGAACCTAATGTACCTGAAATAGAACAATTCTCGGAAATTCCCAAGAGCCGAGCCATTCCTGATTTTCCACTGGAAACATGAAATAAAATCAAATTGAAGAGGAGTTACTTTTAACTAAATTTGCTTGTAACTTAAATATTACCATTTTCGTTGTTCCTGCTTCCTTTCCGGGGCCAAATTTTTTTGAAATGAAATGAGTACCGAAAAGTCTGATTTTCCTTAATACTATTTATACCGTCAAACTCATTTTTGTTTTCTAAAGTTCTGTATTTGAAAGCCATAAGTACTTACTTAAATTATATTTCCTTTCTTTATTTATGAATTTCTAAATAATATAAAAGTAAGAATGATTGTTTATGAGTGAATGCAAATAAATTATTCAAAAACCATTTTTTAAATTTACTTAAAACTCCTTCTTCGAAATACACATATAAATATACAGAAAATAAGTTTCTCGTGACATTGAAGAGTGAGAAATTTACTTTTGTAAGCAGAAAAAAATTAAACATGCTTTTTTTAAAATTAATATTTAATGGTACCCGTAAGCAAATGCATTTTTTATTGCTTAATATTAAATTTTACTTATTACTGTCAATTAAAAACATGTATTTATTTAATTTTATCTGTTAGCATTATTCACTATACTCAACAAGGACTTTGCTTTGCTTCAAACTTAAAGTGCATTCATTATATTGATCTGTTTCATTTGGAGTATTAAAATTATACATTATATTATAATATAAAACCTAGATTTTATTAAGATATACAATAGTATACAGTACATTACGTTCTCTATAAAATAATTTTTACGTTTAAATATATTAAATATTTAAAAATCGTTAGCTGTTATAATCAAATTTAAGAATATTGTTCCACCGGCTTTCGGTAAAATCCACATCATTTGAAAGAGAGTGTTGATAAATAATCTGTAAAGAAAAATATATTTTAAATTATTTTTTTATATAATAAAACAAAGAATTATGCTTATCAGGGTGTAATACACTACCGTACGTGAGTATCAGGACGCCCCTTTTTTAATGAGTGGAAAAATGCTTAAAACGTAGAAAATAAGAATGACAAAAATTTTTCGTATTTTTTTCCTGAAAGCTAATGAAATTATGAAAAGACTCGACACCTGATCGAAGAATTTTCGTTGACTATTCTGTCAGATACAGAAAAAATACTGGATTTTGAATGCTTTTCGTAATTTTTTAATTTCTCGAAAACTAATCAACTTTTATTAGCGTTCTTGGTCAACGAAAATTCTTCGATCAGGTGTCAGTCTTTTCATAATTTCATTAGCTTTCAGGAAAAAAATATAAAAAATTTTTGTCATTCTTATTTTCTACGTGTTAAGCATTTTTCCACTCATTAAAAAAGATACTCACGGACGGTAGTGTATATTAAATTTTGTAAAAGTATTTTATAATTTGGGGAAAAAGTGCAACGAAGTAAAATTTTGATATAAAAAATATTAAACTTTAAAAAAACTTATGTGCAATTTAGTAAAGTTATATTAAAATTTAATTAATATACTTGATATTTGATATAATTATACATACTAATTTCATATAAGTTTTTTAATGTTTAGTATTTTTTATATCAAAAAATTTTGCTTTGCGCATTTTGTCCTTAAATTGCAAAATATTTTTACAAAATTTCAAATATATTCTTTTATCTCTCTGTGTAGGGAAGAGTAGACTACATTGAACCATCGTCAACAGTGAACCACTTCAATTTTCTGAGAAATGACTGAGTGAAATTTTTTCTTATTCAATATGTAACTTAGTATTACCAAAGCAGACTATGTCCAAAAATTTCCGGCACGTAGGTTTATTATTTACAAAGAAAAACTAAAAAAAAATGTTTTTCACGTACAAAACAAAAAATTTGGTGGAAATATAATGACGTTTTTTATTGAAATAGGAAGTTTTAAAAACTAGTAAACTTGTGATTTATTTCGCTTAGGGTGTCAACTTCAATATTCCGATGTGATAAAGAATTTTAAATCTTACATAAATTTATTATAAACAGTTTTTGTTGTGAATTCCATGTGTATACAAACTGGTTAGAAAAAAATTAAATTACATTATTTAATCATAATATTTTCTGTTTGTAACGTGTGTATTAACTAAAGGAGTACTTCAATTTTATTTTGATACAAAAACCTGATCAAAATTTGTAGAATTTAATTAGTTCTTGGACTTTATAAAAAACCTAGTTCAATGTAGCCTACTCTCCCCTACGTATTATTATTTAGTCAATTTCAATTAATTTTACAGTACGTATCTGCAAAAATTGTATTAATTAACATTTTTCCCGTCTAAGCCACAAATCTGTTAGAATTTTTTGTCAATTAAACTTAAAAAAAACTTAATTATTTTGCTAGAAACATTTAAAAAATTCTTGAGTTTGCCTTGTTTTATTAAAATTAATATCATTTTTGAAATATTTCACATGTTTTAATGTTCTTTGAATGAAACTGAAACAGGAACCCAGTTGATTTAAAAAATTTTATGTTGTTTTAAACAAAAAGAACATTTAATTTTTAAAGTGGGCGTTATAATAACTGGATGCCAATTTCAAGATCATGTTCTTTGACTTATTTTAAAAGTAATTTTAATTTAAATATCTAATAGGGCTTCGTCCATAAATTACGTCACACTTTTTAAGGGGGGAGGGGGTCTATGAAAATGTGACTAATTGTGACAAAGGGGGGGTGAGGGCCTTTTATTTTGTTATGTCACACTTTATACTCTATTTATTATAATGAGAAAATTGTAATAAATAAAAATATCAAATATATTTCTTGTTTTTAAAATATTAAAAAATGTACTAATTATATAAGTAACTTTATTTATAAAAAAAATTCGAGGTAAAATTAGATATTGACAGTGATTCATTTTGGAAAAATTTATTAAAGGGGGGTTTACGAATTGTGACGTAATTTAGAGGGAGGGGGTTTCTTCAGATGTTACGTAGTGTGACAAAGGGGGGGAGGGGGTCAAAAATGGGCTAAACACGTGTGACGTAATTTATGGACGAAGCCTAGTTAGTAATGCGATAATTCTTTCCAAGAATATGCTTGTTGTACGACTCTAAAGGAAAATTCTGATATTTCGGAGTAAGAAAACCAATTGCAATCAAATTCAGTAATTTTAATCTGTACTTAAAAGAAATGTTTCCACCAAGTATTACGTCAAAAAAAACCTCTCCTATTGAACCGGAACTTCTAATGTTTACGTTCAAAAGTGAACAAAAATATTAACATATTGTATAAAGCTGTTTCCGTTGTTCGAATTTTTTTCGGAATCTGAAAGAAGCCACAGCGAAGATTTATTTAGAGTTTGCCTCATTCAATTTCGTTTGGTCGTTCAAAAGTTATTCAATTTTTATTTAATACATTTTTGGTTATAAAAATGTTGTAGGGTCAGTCCATTATATTTCATCTGAAGCCGTTGCGGCCTATTTTTAAAAAAATCTCATAATTTGTAAAAATGATGTTTAATATCCATAAAATTCATTTTTGAGAATTATTTTATAAAATTTTTTGAATTTAACTTAGAATTTTAATTTTTAAATTGAGTTGGACAGAAAAAAGGTTAGATTGACAGTTATGAAAATTTAATAAAAAAGCATGGAAATAATTTAGATAATACAAATTTCAAAATTGATATGTGTTAAAAATGAGCTAATTTACTTGTATAAATAGATTATATCATGTAAACATACCCAAAATAATAGATAAAAATTGATTTTAAAATTTACCTATGAAATGTCGAAAGTCACTACATTTTAATTAAATTTTTCTAAAAAGTGTATAAATATTAAAAAATTTATTACTTCTTAATGTAAAGTATTTTCAATGTACTTTCATAATATGTGGTAACTTTTTAATTTTATAATATAGAAATATGAAAAATTTTACCTTTAATATTGAGTGTTTCATGATTTTCATTGATTTTTATTACTTATTTCTTCTCAGGTGCAAGACTAAAAAATCCAATTTTTTTCTTAATATTTAAGTTTGAACTTCTTTTCCATTCTATTAAATTTTGGTGATGGAGAACGAGCTACTTTTCATTTTAAATTTATTTTTAAAAATCTGCTGAAAAAAAGAATTTATTGGTTAAAATGCAAGTAGATTTTTGCATGACTATTGAGATAGCCAACTTCAGTGTTATAAAATTACCTGCATTTTAACCAACAAATTCGTTTTTTCAGCAGATTTTTTAAACTAAATTTAAAATGAAAAGTAGCTCGTTCTCCATCACCAAAATTTAATAGAATGGAAAAGAAGTTCAAACTTAAATATTAAGACAAAAATTGGATTTTTTAGTCTTGCACCTGAGAAGAAATAAGTAATAAAAATCAATGAAAATCATGAAACACTCAATATTAAAGGTAAAATTTTTCATATTTCTATATTATAAAATTAAAAAGTTACCACATATTATGAAAGTACATTGAAAATACTTTACATTAAGAAGTAATAAATTTTTTAATATTTATACACTTTTTAGAAAAATTTAATTAAAATGTAGTGACTTTCGACATTTCATAGGTAAATTTTAAAATCAATTTTTATCTATTATTTTGGGTATGTTCACTGCAAAAATAAGTATCTTATTTGATATCTTAAAATAAGATGTAAGATGGAAAAATGGTATCTTACATCTTAAAATAAGATGTTTTCTAAAGTATCTTACTAATTTTTAAGATGTTTTATACGTCTTAGATATTTCTTCTATCTTAAAAGAGTAAGATACTTCTGTAAGTTTTTTAAAGTATCTTAAATTAAGATGTTTCTGTCTCAATAAGATGTTTAGCTATAAGATACTTGTGAATTGTAAGATGCGAAAAAAATTTAAGTTACTAAAAACTAAGATGCATAAAATGTCTTACAATGGTCTTACATATAAGCCCATAGTTAACCTCAAAACTTTTTTTCTGAAAAATATGCTGAAAATGTGTACGAAGATGCTTTTAGCATCTTAAATTAAGACATTTTAAATGACTAAAAAGTGACTACAATAACATCTTAGAAATGACTACAAAAACATCTTAATTAAGATACTTCTTTTTGCAGTGTTTACATGATATAATCTATTTATACAAGTAAATTAGCTCATTTTTAACACATATCAATTTTGAAATTTGTATTATCTAAATTATTTCCATGCTTTTTTATTAATTAAATTTTTATAACTGTCAATCTAACCTTTTTTCTGTCCAATTCAATTTAAAAATTAAAATTCTAAGTTAAATTCAAAAAATTTTATAAAATAATTCTCAAAAATGAATTTTATGGATATTAAACATCATTTTTACAAATTATGAGATTTTTTTAAAAATAGGCCGCAACGGCTTGAGATGAAATATAATGGACTGACCCTGTATAAACGTAGAATAAAAAATTTTTTCGTTTTTTTATGCTAAATTTTTTAGAAAAAGAATTAAGTGTTTTAGTTAAATTGGAAAGATTTCTTTTTAAGTGTAGATTAATATAATAAAATATTATATCACTGTTTTCTGTAAGTATAACCATTTTCATTACTAAATTATTTGTGAAAATTGTTTTTGTCAGCACAACAAAAATATTTTGTTGCCTCATTCAAAATGTTAGATTAATACAAGTAAAACTTTAAACAAAAAATTGAAATTTTTTTTGTATTTCTTTCCCTTTTTATTTACTATTTATTTATTTATTGGAAACGCAAGAATGTTCAACCAAAAATAAATTTGTTGCTCTTTTGCGACTTCTGAAGTTTGAATTGCAAAATTAAAAATGTATGTATGTAAAGAATATACCTTCGTTTTAAGATGATTTGTTTGTTGGCGAAGAATTTTGTTCTCCTTTTTCAAAGAATCCAAATTTTCTGCTATTTTTGCTATAGTCGTCGTCATAGATTGGAAAGTATTAGTGTAGTGACGATCATGACAAATGTTCTCCCCATCGTGCATCTTTAAAGCTTCTTGTTCTTCAACTACAAAAATAAAAAACTAATTACACCTTTTTTAATCCTAGAAGAATCAAATGAATTTTTTCATGTCCCAAATTTAAATTGTGCATAATATAATGTTACTATTGACGTACATCAACTTTTATAAAATGAATTTTATTCTTTAAATACGAAAGATAATTGTGTATTTTATTTTGAAATATAGTTAACAAATTTTCAATAACGTTACACGTTACATAAATGGAAAAAACCCAAAACTCAAAGCAAATTCTTCGCAATCAAGTCATGAACCGAATGAGTTGTTAGGGGTCTTTCATAAAATCTTTTGATTTTTTTTTAGAAATCTTTAGTGTTAGGAAAGAGATGTTTTGTAAGTCAAAGGGTTTTCAAAAATTTTTAAAATTGATGAAGTTACAGTACTTTTAATTTTTCGTCCAGGTTTTAAAAATCTCAAAAGAATAAATAAATTATCTAACAATTTGCGCAGCGCTTGATAGATATGAAACAAAAACTCAATCATCCGTAGAGTTAAGGCAAACAAAAATTTAGGCAACGAACTTAATCAGCAGTTAAAATATATTATTTGATATTAAAATTTTGCAAGACTTGTTTAGAACACTCAACACAATTCAAATGTTAATTTATGTACAAAACCTACGATTTGTTAATATACGAAGCTATGAATAGTCCCTTAATACAAATTTTTACCCACCTGAAGAATTTAGTTTTACTTCTTTTGCTAAAGCTGTAGGTGTACTTCCAGGTTTCAAAAACTTTTTACTTCCATTACAAGGAATCGTAAAGCTCTCTGAATTGAAATGATTCGAGCACAAGTAACTTTTTCTTTTCAACTCCTTTCTTTCCAAACCTAATATAAGAAGCCATTTCTTGTACAAATCATCATTTCGTGGAAATCTAAAAATTAAATTATTAAATCAATTAAACATCACAATTTTTTGGGAAATTTGATACTAATTAATATAATTTAATATCAATATAATTATTTAAAAGAGTAATATATTTGAGGCATTCTTTGCAATGTTACTCTCCCCTCTCTCTAAAAATGGTTTGTGTCTAAATTGATAGTTATAGGTTTAAAAGTTAGCTCATACAGTGTACTTTTAACGGTTCATACCACTTTACACGCCTGAAAATGTAGCTTTCTTGTAGAAATTCTTTTATGATCCCTGCAGATTTTATTGATCTAGATCTTTTTAAGTTGAACAAAGACACTCTATAACTATATAAAGAACTTCATATAATTAAAAATTATTATTTGTTTATTTAAAATTTAACAATATTTTTAGCCTTGCTAGAAATACCGATGCGAGTTATTCGAAAAACAGTGTTTTTTAGACGGTTTTTCGGTTAAAAAAATTAAATATTTTTAAATAATTCCGGCGGTACCCACACATCTGACGAAGAAGTGGTAAAAATTTCATAAGAATCCAATCGGTAGACTAGTTTCCGAAAAAAACATTACACAGAATCGGAAAATGTGGTTTCGAAAAAAATGCGTATAAAGTTACTATTGTATATCCCTTGCACGCGCTCAAATAGCACCGAAAATAATATATTTAGTGCTGTGATCTTTCTAAAATTTTTACACAACATCTTTGAGATATTTTACTTTCGAAATCCGTAATAAAAAAAATTATATTTTTTTAACTTGACAGAGTGGTATGCTATAATAGTATCATTCACTGTCCTGCTGCAGATCACCTTACTCTTTATCCTAGATAGATATTCGGGTGTTCTTTGTAATGTATAAAAATTGTAAAATTATATTTTAAAATTAATATTATTTTTTAATATAACATTTTGAGTTATTTACGTTTTAATATTCGTTGAAAACCCCCATATAAAGTAAGGTTATGCTGAGGTTACTTACTTATATAAATTTATATTATTCTCTGCATCAGGTAATTTTCCACACAAGAAACACTTTCCCATCTTGAAAAATCATACTTGGGTAATAGTATTTTTGAAAGAAAAATTTTCCTTTTCAATAGAATCTCTATTCAATTATTTATAAACTATATATACTTTTGACAATGGGCGGTATTCATAGGGCGGTATTCATAGTCGATACTTATTTCTTAAGCAGCGACTTAAGCTGCCACCTAGATTCATAGTCGTGCAATAAGCATTGCCTTAAGCCGCAACTTAAGCATATGCTTGATAAAGTAAATGCTTCGATTTTGAGATGCATAGTCCCATCTTAAGAATGACAAGTATTCATAGTCAAATAAGATGATCTTATTTGACATTGCCGGTGAACTTATTTGAACGAATTGAGGTTATGATTTTAAGTCAACGCTTTACATGACTTAAGCAATTACTTATTGTCTTTTTATAAATATTTATAATAAAAATGAAAAGATTTTTTGTTAAAAACAATTTAATAATAATTAAAATTTAATAATTTAGAAAAAAGGTTCAAAATTTATAAAATTTTCACGAGAAATAAAAAGTATTTTTTTTCATCGAAATGTTGAAAAAACATTTCGATATGCATCCACACACATACATCCGGAGAATTTGTTCCCCATGTTGAAATATTTATATACGCTATACTTGAAAATTTGTAAAAATAATTGATTCTAAGAAAATCGACACCCTATGAGGAAATAAAACTGTTAATATTAAATAATTATTAAAAAATACTATTTTTAAAAATTTTGTAGTTCCAAATGAAAGTTAATTGTTTTACCCCGTTTATATGCACTCTTGGTTCATTGTTTTAGGAAAAATAAGATTTTTTTATAAAAAGTTGCAAAAAAATTCATTTTACAATAACTTTTTTTAAACAAAATTTTTTCTGTCGTTTGTTTGTTAGAGACAATGGCCAAATAAAAATGCTTTTTTTCATTTCGATTATAAAAATACTCCTTATTTTTTGTAAAATTTCATTGATTCTGACTCAATAATTTTTTTTAGAAACAATATAATAATAGTTAAAATAATTTTTTCTATTTTTTAATACAGAAAAATTTAGAATCTAAATATAATATTTCGTGAGGAATAAGAATATTTCAATTTTCATCATTCTGGTAGTCATTTCTTGTATCCTTTTACTTTATAACTTTTATCCTAAAAATATTAAAATATGCATATTTTTCAGTTTTTTTGACCCCCCCTCCTCTCCCTTATCAGATATTTTATGTGCATTAGCGTCATTTTTTCTAATGAATATAAGCTATCTACTATCGCTTATTGGTAGATACAAGAGAATATTGACGGAAAAAGCCGAACGCTCAATAAGATCATCTTAAGCATTTGCTTGGTCAAGAAGTTCTTAAGCTGCATTTCCTTTACCAAGCAATTGCTTATTTTTGACTATGAATACATACGGTCTTAAGCTCGACTCATTCGAATAAGACCGACTTGATCAAGCAAAGCTTAAGTCCTTGCTTAAGTCGGGACTATGAATACCGCCCAAATGTGTCAGACGAAAATATTTACATCGTGATCGGAAATTCCATAAAGGAGGTTCTACAATGAATTCTTCCTTCTTCTGTTTTTATGGCCTCTGTCGCGTCACAGGTTATATTTTACGTATATTTCCGTTGGATTCACAAATAACCAATGGCTGGATTCTTTTTACTGTTATAACCGCTTGAAAGCGGGCACTGAATTTAAATTTGAATTTATTATTCAGATTAAAGGTGGGATTAATAAATGTACACTTATAATTGATTGGAAAAAAACCCTTTTCGGGTAAAAAACCAATTTTATTTAAGTTCAAATATTGTTTCTTTAAAATATACACTTCACAATTCTGTTTTACAAATAATTGTTTTATTGTTAAATATTAATTTAACAATTGTTTGTCGAAGGTTCGAAGGTTATTCACAAATTGTAAGATTCGTTGATTTAACAATAATACTTTTAAAGATATACACTAATAATTAGTGGTCTCTTCTCAAGTCTCGAAAATTGTCTGAGTCTTTGGGTCTCAGGCGCTCTCTTTATATACCCAACTAAAACTTTATATACCCAACTCTTTGTTTAACCAATCAGAGCGCTGATGACGTGGCACTTGACCAATAAGCGTTGAACATTCAAGGTCAAGTTATTGCGCATTTTCCAAATGACCAAAATAATGACACGTGTCAAGGTTAAATTATTACGCATTTAACAGATCTCAGGCCGCAGTCCCATGGCAGCGTTTTGCGTTGCGTTGTAATAAGAGAGAATGCAGCAAACGTATATTTGCGTCTTTTTCTCTCCCATTACGACGCAACGCAAAACGCTGTCATGGGACTCTACCCTTAAGGTTAAATTATTACGCATCCTACAAATGACTCATTATTGTCATTCATTCTACTGCGCAGTTTTTAACTGCGCAATAAAATAACCGTCATACGAAGATTTACAATATAATTTCACAGTTTTTCTTATCAATAATAAGAAGTACAAATTCAGTATTTCATAATCATAATTTCGTTTCATTTTTAAATTATAAGTAAAATATTTAATGCATATTCGTTAATTAATTAAACACTAATAATAATAATAAACTTAAATTAATATTAATATTATATCTAATTACAGTTTTATATAATTATTTATAATAATAGTTTTACAATATCTTTAAATAATACAATGATTACACGATAGAGAGAGAAAATAAAATTAAATTCGACTTGGTTAAATCCTTTAAAAAGGAAGCGGGATAATTTAAATAAAACAAGATTAAATTCCGTACAACGGAAGGGAAACCCGTTCGAAAGAAGATAATATATTTGTCTCCTTTCGAAGGTAAAACCCTTTAAGTTTATTAAAATACTTTGTTTTAATCAAGCTGACTAAGGAACTTAGACGACAAGAACCTTTCTAGTCAAGCGCAAGATTAGAACTCTGCAAATTTGTTGTCAGACGAGACGGAGATGCTCTCCGTCTTATGTTCATTTTAGTCCGAATGCGCATGCTCGCTATGACGCGCACTCTTGTTGGATATGTATTCAACATCGAGACACTAACACTTTTAAGGCACGACACTGTGAATTCTACACATACATAAAAGAGTATCTCTTATACATACTATATTCACTCATCATACTTTTGCTATATTTACAATAAATTGTTCTATTTATGATTAATGAATCTAAATTACAATTACACCATATTAAAATGTGTGAAGTGTCTTACATTATAATTATATTGTACATAAAGAATATACATGAAGATAATATAATATATACATAATTTCTAATATGTAAACATACTCATGTGCATATATACATCTGCACATTACACACTCATATATACACATTCAACATTTGTTAGTTAATAACAATAAGAAATAAAGTAGTTGTTTTGATATTAATTAGTAAAGTATAATTTGGAATAGAAGTTAGTACATTAATATCAAAATATGTAACATTAATTTAATTACAATAATTATTTTAATTATTATAGAAATTATAAATGAAATCAATTCATATTTATTTATCAGAAAAAATGCCAAATGTGGGATTTCCAAAACGTGCCTTTTTCATGAGAAAAAGGATATAACGAATTTTGCAGGCAGATGTGATTTTATTGCTCTACCTAAAAAAAGGGTCATCTTAAGAAATTGGTTCGCATATTTTTATGACGCCTTCTTTACCTACGGTTTACAACTCTATTGAGTTTCTAGAAAACGTTGTTTTTTTAGTTGACAGGAAATTCTGTTTCCTTATTACTGGAAATGTGTTTTTGAGTCTTAGACTAAATTTTATGATTTTATTAGAAGAACATATTGCTTGGAAATCCCTACGGCTATTTCTTAATTATTCTTTTCATTCATATTTTTAACATAAGAATGTTTTTGAATACATTCTTATTTTAAGGTATGTTTGTAAAAATACGATGCTAAGTTCAATTCAATCGCAAGGCTTTAATCAAAATATAATTAATATTATATTTTGCCGCGACATTTTAAACACATCTCGATTAATCGAGAAATACTCGAGCGAGATAATAGTCGCTCGTCACATGCCACAGCCTCCTACAATGAGGGTGCGATCCCATGTTAGCAGAATACGTCGACCGAAAGCAGAAAATCATGAGTGCAAAAAAGATAGGTAGATATTGTTGTTCTTTTCACCCTCATGATTTTCTGCTTTCGGTCGACGTATTCTGCTCACATGGAATCGCACCCTGAGGGTCAGGGTGGAGACCCATGACAGCGTTTTGCGTTGCGTCGTAATGGGAGAGAAAAAGATGCAAATATACGTTTGCTGCATTCTCTCTCATTACAACGCAATGCAAAACGCTGCCATGGGACTGCGGCCTCAAGTCCCATAGCACCGTTTGCGTTGTGTTTTGTAACTACACTGTAAAAAAATCTGGTGTAAAATAACACGAAACTTGTAATTTCACACATCAAAATTATAGGTTGTACGTAGTAAATTTATTTCGTTCCAAAAGTAGTTTTACTATTTTTAATAATTTTACATTATACGACTATGTAATTTAATAGTTTCGTGTAAATTTACTACGTCCGACGTAGGAAAATTTGATCACTATGTCCACTGTAAAAAATTCTCATGTAAATTTACTACGTCCGACGTAGGAAAAGAAAATCACTACGTCAAGCGTGTAATTTTACAAATGGCTGATCATTTGACATAACCTGCATGTTATTTTACATGCTCAATGTTAAAATGGGTTGCTTCAAATAGCGTTCTGTTCAAAAACATGCCGCATGTAATTTAACTAATGCGTAATCTGTTAAATAATACTAATTGAAAACACTAAAATATATATACTAATAATAAAAACACAAAAAAGGCAAAATGTCGGTGTTGGCAGTTCACTTTATTTTGAGCATGTGCAAGCATCCATATAATACACTGTAAAAAATTCTCATGTAAATTTACTACGTCCGACGTAGGAAAAGAAAATCACTACGTCAAGCGTGTAATTTTACAAATGGCTGATCATTTGACATAACCTGCATGTTATTTTACATGCTCAATGTTAAAATGGGTTGCTTCAAATAGCGTTCTGTTCAAAAACATGCCGCATGTAATTTAACTAATGCGTAATCTGTTAAATAATACTAATTGAAAACACTAAAATATATATACTAATAATAAAAACACAAAAAAGGCAAAATGTCGGTGTTGGCAGTTCACTTTATTTTGAGCATGTGCAAGCATCCATATAATATATTTAACTCCGCGCTAAAGGAAAAATACACGCGGCATGTAATCTTACATGCAATACAACGTAAATTTACGTATCCGTGGTAACTTTACATGACCATTGTAAATTCACAGAATAAAGTAAAAAAACAGACGAGTGTAATACAACATGCTGGACATAGTGATCAAATTTTCCTACGTCGGACGTAGTAAATTTACACAAAACTATTAAATTACATAGTCATATAAAGTAAAATTATTAAAAATAGTAAAACTACTTTGAAACTTAGTAAATTTACTACGTCCAGCCTATAATATTGCTGTGTAAAATTACATTCAGTATGTTTTAATACACCAGAATTTTTTACAGTGTATATTTAACTCCGCGCTAAAGGAAAAATACACGCGGCATGTAATCTTACATGCAATACAACGTAAATTTACGTATCCGTGGTAACTTTACATGACCATTGTAAATTCACAGAATAAAGTAAAAAAACAGACGAGTGTAATACAACATGCTGGACATAGTGATCAAATTTTCCTACGTCGGACGTAGTAAATTTACACAAAACTATTAAATTACATAGTCATATAAAGTAAAATTATTAAAAATAGTAAAACTACTTTGAAACTTAGTAAATTTACTACGTCCAGCCTATAATATTGCTGTGTAAAATTACATTCAGTATGTTTTAATACACCAGAATTTTTTACAGTGTCCGACGTGGTATTTTTACATTGCGTGTATTTCTACACTTTGACGTAATATTACGTCGCACGATCTGTACAATTACATGGCGAATGTAATTTTCTTATTCCTTTAAGATTTTCAAAAAATTTTCAAGTTTTTATAAATAACTCTAAAAAAGTGTATATAATGTACATTTATAGAAAGTATATGCTAATTTATAAGTAAATAATAATATAACAAAAAGTTTTGGGCTATATTTCATAAATACAAAAAGTTACGACTGAAAATATTATTTCAAAAAATATTTGCAGGTTATGTAGATTACAGTCGGCGTGTAAAAATACCACGTCGGACATAGGGACCAAACTTTCCAACGTCGGACATAGTAAATTTACAGCAGATTTTTTTACAGTGTAGGCCATGAGTGCAAATATAGCAAACATATATCTCTATCTCTCTCACACTCATGGTCTAGTTACAAAACGCAACACAAAACGCTGTCCCATGAGGCTGAAGTCCCATGGCAGCGTTTTGCGTTGCGTTTTGTAACTAGGCAATGAGTGCAAATAGAGCAAACCTATATCTGTATCTCTCTCACACTCATGGCCTAGTTACAAAACGCAACGCAAAACGCTGTCATGGGACTCCAGCCTTAGGGTGCAGTCCCATGGCACCGTTTTGCGTTGCGTTTTGTAACTAGGCCATGAGTGTGAGAGAGATGGAGATATATGTTTGCTATATTTGCACTCAGGGTGGAGTCCCATGACAGCGTTTTGCGTTGCGTCTTAATGGGAGAGAAAAAGACGCAAATATACGTTTGCTGCATTCTCTCTCATTACAACGCAACGCAAAACGCTGCCATGGGACTACACCCTCAGGCTGGAGTCCCATGACAGCGTTTTGCGTTGCGTTTTGTAACTATACCATGAGTGTGAGAGAGATACAGATATATGTTTGCTCTATTTGCACTCATTGCCTAGTTACAAAACGCAACGCAAAACGGTGCCATGGGACTGCACTCTAAGGCAATACTTGCAGAAAGCTCTTTATTTTCCTCTGCATGCTCAAGTAAATGTGACAGCACCTTTATGAGCAATCATTTTAAATTTTAAGTTTCTTGGTAATTTCCGTTTCCGGCCTTTCTAAACTCGCGTTCAGTACGTGAGACTCACGTGTCAATAGTTTCTATTGATTTCAGTTAAAAAATAACTGTAATCTTTTGTGAAATAGATAGTTTTCATATCTAAAACGCTAAAATGCCACCAAAGTTTGACCCCAATGAAGTTAAGAAAGGTAAAGTACTCAATTTAATTCATAATACTATTTTCTTGACACCTAACCTGCAACATCAAGTGATCTTTTTTGTAATTCATTTGTCATAAAAACGATCTTTCTGTTATAATAATTTTGTGAATTATTTGTTTTATTAGTGTTCTTGAGGTGTGTCGGAGGTGAAGTCGGTGCAACTTCTTCTCTTGCTCCAAAAATTGGTCCACTTGGTTTGGTGAGTACAAACTAACCTTAAAATATCACATGCTTGACAATTTTTTTACAAGAACACTTTAAAAAAAGCAAATGTTGCATTACAATCGAGTTGTAATTTCAAATTTTCTGGGTGGTAATTTTGCTATGATACGCGTAGCAGTTTTAACAATTGAACAGTATTTTCACAAGTGAAAAGTAAAATTACTACGTTTGTCATTGTATTTATTGCGGCATTTAGGGTAGCCATATGTCAGTAAAGCAACATTTTTGTCAGTTAAGTTAGGGAAATGTTCGGAGAAAAAATTTTTTGTCGGGAAATTTAGAAAATTGATATTTTTTCGACTTATTTTAAAAAATTGCGACATTCTCGACTTTTCTTCCCAATATTGCAACAAAATATATTTTTTAGTAATAAATGTAACTCATTTCCATTTTTATAGTGCGAAAAATAACTAAAAAATCTTTTAAAAATTTATTTGGAATCATTTTTCTATTCAAATTTTCGAAATATACAATTAAAAAGATTTTAAATAATTGAAATTTTGACAAATTTAATTGAAAATAATTAATTTTTTAAAAGTATTTTGTTAGAATTTTTGAAAATCAACTTTTGAAGAATTTTAATTGCAAATTTTCAAAATAATTGAATTAGGATCAAAAAATTTAATGAAAATATCATGAAAATTCATCAAAATATGAATTAGTTTTTTTCAATAATATACAAAAACTCTTTTAAGAAATTTAATTGTTTACGAGAAATTACATTAAAATATTTTTAAAAACTACTTAATTTTTAAAATTTTTTATCATAATAAAAGGGCATTTATTTTTTGTAAGCCCGTTTACTACTTAAATAAATAATTTTTTTAATATTTAATTACCTTCGAATAAAGCAAAAAAAAATTTACTTTTTTGAACTTTAAAATTTTTGAGAACGCATGGTCATATTTGTAATTAAAATTCTTCAAAAATTTGATTACTTATTATTTTTTGAAAATATTATACTTTAATAAACTTAAGAAAAAAACATGGACAGTTACAATTATTATAAAAAATTGAATTTTCTTATTTAAATAATTTAATTCTGGAAGAACTTTCGGAAAATTATTTAATATAATTGATTTAGAGATGAAGTTTAGTTGAAAAGTAGAGAAAATAATTATTAAATTTCATAAATTTTACTCATTTTCCGTAAATTTTCATATTTTCCTGTGAAAAAAATTTTGTCAAGGAAAATAATTTTAATGTCAATAAATTGTCAGGGAAATAAATATCAATACAAAATTTCTCAAAATGCTACAAAAATTCTGTTCTTTTAGTGCACTTTGAAAATATGGAGAAACTTAAATTCTTCTTCAATTTTTTACTTCACCTTAAAAACTTTTTTAAAAACCATAAAAAGTTAGTTGCATTTTTATGAAAAATTAAATTATAATGGGTGTCCAATTCCTCCTTAAATCGAAACCATGTCCATCTTGAGGCCCTTTTTTCTAAATAAATTTTAATTTTTAGTTTGTATCAATAAAAGATGAAAATCATTCTAAAATATAACATAACAATAAGAAACCATACAAAAAAATAAAGAAAGTTTACACTTTTTCATTCTTTTTCAATAATTTATTGTTTACATTTGTTTTCTGTCTCAAAAGAAAAACAATGACCTATAATAACTGATGTCGACCTGTAAATTCTGTAAAATATTTGAATTGTTCATCTACCGTATAGCTACTTTTTAAAAATAACGATATTACATTTCCTTTACAAATAAAAAATATCCAAATATTTAATTGCATATTAATTTCAGTCGCCGAAAAAAGTTGGTGACGATATCGCAAAAGCAACGAGCGACTGGAAAGGATTGAAGATCACTGTACAGTTGACGATTCAAAACAGACAGGCATCGATCTCAGTTGTTCCATCTGCAGCGTCCTTGATCATTAAGGCACTGAAAGAACCACCAAGGGACCGAAAGAAAGTTAAAATTCAAAAGCATGGAGGAAATTTGTCTTTTGATGACGTTATTAACATTGCCAGAGCCATGAGGACACGATCAATGGCCCGAGAACTGTGTGGGACCGTAAAAGAAATTTTGGGAACGTGTCAATCAGTCGGTTGCACTATTGACGGACGACCACCCCATGATTTCATTGATGACATTAAAAACGGTGAGGTCGAAGTACCAGAAGAATAAGTTATTTTAAATCATTTTTTTCAATCTGAGTCGAACAGTAACATCTTTTCACATATACTTGTGTATATTTGACACGTCATTTTTCAAATATATTTTTTTGAAAACCAGCCTTTTGGTGTTGATTTTATAGTTGATTCGAACTTTAAATTTTTTAATTATTCTTTTATGTAATTATATTGTTATTATAAATAGAAATTTTATTAGTTTATCATTTTTGTTAAACTTTTTATTTGAAATTTAAATTCGAATTAACTATAATAATCTTGAGATTCTTTCTTTCTTTCTTATTCTCACCTAAAGTAAGTCATATTTGTAATTAAAAATTAATCTTACATTAAATCAAGCAAAAACTTTCGTAAACATACCTATAATTTTTTGTTGGGCAAGATCTTTTTTACCGGAAAATAATCACATATGTTTGTGTTTATACTTTCAACTAATGTATCAAGAAGATTAAGCACAAGGTATGTCTTTTGACAATCTTCGAGATTTTAAAAGTCAATTATGAGAATTAAAGTAAATATGAATAAAGTTTTATAAAGATAAATATTTAATCAAAAATATTTTTAATAAATAATTTTTTGATCAATTTTCAATTAAGTAGAATTATATTTTATTCAATATAATTAATATTTTTCAAAACTTCAAATAAAAAAATATTTTTATAGTTAAATAAATGTTTGTTGTAATGTTTAATTATCCTAATTATGTAATTGTCCAATATTTTAAAATGACCAAATTTTAATTATAAACGTGTAAATGTTTTTACAATATGCAATATCAACTTAATTTAAATTTTACAATGTCGATTGTTTTCTTAATTCTAAACACTATACTTTGTTGCTACAAATTCGTCGTTGTTTTTTTACATAGTAGGCAGGAGGTATTGGCAGTATCAATTCAACATTTATTAACAATTCTGGTTTACTTAGGTTTATCGGTCCAAGAACAATTTCACCTTGAACAGGGGCAAAATTCTAATGTATAGAATAATTGAACGGTTTCAAATTTTCAAAATTTCCTGACAATCAAAACTATTCTAGGCCATATTTTTAAAATTCTCTAACTAAATATAAGATTTTAATTTATATGTGGCATATAAAATAATTCAATGAAGCTTACTATAAAGCCTTTATATTGTTATTAATTAACATATTTGTTCCGTATCTAAGTTCTAAAATTAATTATTGAAGTTTTCTAAAATTAGAGTGAGAAAAAAAAATTAAATAAGGTAAAGGTCCCAATTATGGGACAATTTACAATTTTGTCCCTATTATGAGACAGTATTACAAAAAATAAAATAAATGCAATTAAAATTGGTCATAAGAAATTTCTACTTATTTCAAAAAATTTTACACGTTATAAGAATAATTATTTGTGTATATCATTTAATTTAATAAGAAATGTTTATTTGCATTTTAGATTTTAAATTAAGGTAAGCCAGGTTTTTCGTCAGACTACCGTCCCACATTAGGTACACTTATTATTTGCTATCCCTCACTGAGAGAACAGAGTAGTTATCGCAACCAATAAAATGCTTACGAAAACCATTTTGGTTAGTAAACTATACTGCTGCTAATTGGATAGTTGAAGATAGCATTTTTAAATAGTAAAAGATTTACCATTTTCTATTAGTAAAGGCAACTATTTTAGTTGGTAGGGACCACTAATAAAAGTTCTAATAGGTACATTTGCTTAGTTCATTTTACAATAAATAAATATATAACAACAATTATTTATCTAATATTATTCGCACACTATAAAGACATGATAAACATATTTTTTAATGTGCGAATAATATTAGAAAAGTAATTATCATTATCCTTACAAAAATAACACTGCACTTTTTCCTCGAGTATACAAAATATTCACAAGTTGCACTTATTACACGTCCTTTACATTCTTCGACTCTCGATATCTCTTCTGACAGTTTCCACACACTCGATATTCTTCTTATCACAAAAATAACAAAAAGTTAGAAACAAATAACCACATAAATCTTTAACAAATGCACTAAGAGGGCAACACTATGTTATGCGTCATATGTCAAGCCGACATTTTTTTTCTCGTTTACTAACGAAAATGGTAAAGCCAACTATTTTTGTGGATGCATTTACTATTTCACATTTACTAATTCTAAATAGTTACGTTTGATATGCAAAATATTAAAACTTACTGGTAAAATTACTAGATTTTACTAACTAAATAGACGGGAGAATAAATTTTGCCTTTACTAATAAAAAAGTAGTTGCTCTAACCATTCATTTCTCTCAGTGCTATTATGAGACACCATGAAGGAGGATAAGGAGACCTCACGCCCATAGTTCGTAGCGCTAAAAGTATGCCCTTTGTAGGGGGGGGGTTAGAGATACCTATGGCTTTAAATGAAAAGTCTCCTCCCTTACATCAGCGCTCCGTGATGAAAATATAAACTATATAAAACAATATTTATGTTTAATTGCAATCAGACTGCAATACAACAATTATTATTAAACATCTTATTTAATTTCTATTTAACGCAATCTGATATGCATGTATTTATGAAATTCATTTTTATTTACTACAAAACTATAAAATAATATTTTTTACACAAATACTAACATGCAATCAGGAGTGTCGACCGCTTGACATAACCTCAAACTAAAAAGTAATTTTTAACAGCAAATGAAGCTATAATTAAAATGATTTCACCAAATTCTAAAAGATTCTTCTTAAGAATTAATTCTTCTTAAATGACTTTAGGCACTGCCAACTGTCAGAACAATTCTGAAAGATTAAGTTGTACAAATTAGGTTATGAGGTTATGTCAAGCGGTTGACACACCTTAAAACACTAAAACAGTAGGAAAATAGTTCTCTATTTTCACGAAAGAGGCGCAAATGTTAGAAAGGAGACTTTCGCCAAGAATACATTAGATCTGTATCCCCCTAATCGTGGGCTGACTTTTCCCTGCTGGAAGTAAATAGATAGAAACCTTTTCTCTTTTAATCCCTTTCTATTGCTAATATAGAAAGAGATATGAATATTGTATAACTTTTAATCTCTTACCTATACTTCTTTATGCCTTTCTATTCCTACCTTTATCAACTTGTTCGCTATTTCTTTTAATCACCTTTTTTGAATAACTTTTAATAGCCTTTTTAAACCCTTCTATCTCTTTTTATATACAATCTTATTGCAACTTTTTGTTATCCCTTTCAATCACCTTTTCTCTATTACTTTTAAAATCCTGTCTATTTCCTTGTATCTCTTTCAATGTTAGACCTTATAGACACTATTCTTTATACCTATTAATAACCTATTCTCAATACCTTTTAATAACCTGTCTATAAACTTTTATATCTTTTTATGACAGAAGTTCTTGATATAATCTTCTTTGTCCACATTTATAACCTTTTCTTAATAACTATTGATATCATATTTATACCCTTCCATCGCTTTTTATGTAGGATCTTATTAACACTTATTTATTCCCATTATTAAGATAGAAATGCGAGACTGCAAAACTTTAAACTTTTTCTATTCCTTTTTATCATTCTTTTTTCCGAATGGTATTCTTTTTATCTTTTTCCAATCCCATATTCTATCTCCTTACTTCATTTAGAAGAGATATATAGGGATAGACAAGAATATGGGGATTTGAGGAGATATAATAAGTTATCTCTTCTAATCTACTATAGTATATCCCTTTCTATATACATACTCATAAAGATATACGCGCATGCGTCGATTTTCCCAGCTGTTATGTGTCATGGCGTCGGGTCAGTAGATCCGTAGATCAGAAAGCGTGTGTTATGCACTGTGCGATTTTACGTTTTTGTTTGAGTTTAACTTTCATATTTTTGTAGTTTATTGTAAATATATTTAACCAATAAATGCTTATCAGTAATAGACAACCAAAATTAGTTTTAAACTCACACAGCACCGAAACTTTTCTAAAAATATATTAAAGATTTACTTGCAAATTTTTTATAGTTAATAGTAATGAATTAGAACAACACGATTAAGAAACTCAATTAACAACAATAGAGAAAGTTTTTAATTGAAATTAATCGATTTCTTCTATAAGGGATATCTCTGTTTTTACTTTCCTGTGGATTAGAAAGGATGTGAAAATGGATAGAGAAAGATAGCAATGTGTGAATAGAAAGAGATAGAAAAGTTCTATCTTCTTTAATTCACCACTTTGCATCCCCAATTTCTTATCTCTTTTTATATATTTTTTTCTATATATTTCTATATCTGAAACTGTATATAAAGAGATTAGAAGGGATAAAAAGATATATAAATATAAGGTTATAGAAAGAGATAAACAATTTGTATCTCTTTTAAGTATCCATTTTGCATCTCCAAACTATTATACCTTTTAATCTTTTTTTATCCCCTTTTTTTAATCTCTTTGTATCTCTTTACTTCCAGCAGGGTTAAACCGCGTGAGGTCTCCTTATCCTACTTCGTGTGAGACACACAGGAAATATACAGCAAACATAACCTCAAATATTTTC
Source organism: Leptopilina heterotoma (assembly GCF_015476425.1). NCBI lineage: Eukaryota > Metazoa > Arthropoda > Insecta > Hymenoptera > Figitidae > Leptopilina > Leptopilina heterotoma. The sequence goes on along the minus strand of NW_025110941.1, from coordinate 214,113 downwards.
AGTTTTTTCGCATTAATTTTCTACCAGAAAAATTAGTTTTATAATTATTTGTTAAACCAGAATTTGTTTATTGTATTTTATTCTTTATAATTAATATTCAAATTATTAAGATAAGTCAATAGAATTCTAATTACTTATTGAATTAAATAAATGTCTCATAATAGGAACATTCATTTTGGGACACCCTTACATACAGAAATCATCGTGTCCCATAATTAGTGCAGTGCACAGTTTCATAATTTAATTAATATTAATTTTATTTTATGAAAGATAACCATTTTAGGGTCTAAATATTATTCACAACATATCAATCTTTCAATCTATACCCTAATTATTCATATTAACACTCCTGATTCCAAGAAATTTATCATAGAAATTGAGTTTAGCTTAAACAGCGTCCCATAATTGGGACTTTTACCTTACATTTAAAATGTTTAAATAATGTAGAATCCAGGCTTCGCACTCATCTATTAAAACCTACTATTTACTACTTTTTTACTTTATGCTACTATTTGGGTACTTTTTTAAAATTTTAGCCACTAAAAGCTACTATTTCTGTTTTTTCTTAGAATTTCCACTACTTTAAATTTGCTAACACTAGACTATTTTCAAAAATTATAATCAAATTGTTTAAAACGGTTAAATTATTTTCAATAACTAGTATTTTCATAAAATTTCGCAAAAGAATTCAATTATTTTTTTTAAAAATTTATAAAATTCATCTAAAATTCAAATATTTTTATTTATTTCGAAACAATTAATTAAATTATTTAAAACAATGTTTATACAATTATCATGAAGAATTCAATTATTTTCAAAAATAACAAAATTTTTCACAGCAATTAAATTCTTTTAAAAACATTTGAATAAAATTTTTTGTCAATAATTTTCAGGAATTCAATTATTTTTGGAAATTTTAATCAACTTCTTTGCAACTACCTATTCAATTATTTTTATAAATAATACCTAAAATTCATCGTAGGATTTTAATTATTTTCATAAATAATAAAATTCATTGTAGGCTTTTAATTATTTTTAATACAATTTTACAGGAATTGCGCAAAAGATGTAATTATTCTTAAAAATTCAATTTCAATAAAATTTCTGGAAAGAACCAATTATTTAAAAAAATGTTTTTTTTAAATTATTCGGAAGAATTCAGTTATTTACAAAAATGTTAGAACTTTTCACATGAATTCAATTATTTTCAAATATTTTAATAAAATTGTTCGAAAGACATCAATTATTTTAAAAACAATTTTAATTAAATTCTTTTGAAATAATTAAATTATTCTTTTAGATTTTAATAAAATTCTTCCAAAGAATTCAATTATGTCGATAAATAACAAAATTATTCCCGAAAATTTAATAATTCTGAGGCATTTTAATAACATTCTTTGCAAAATTCAATTATATTCATGAATAGTAAAAATTTGTCAGGAATTTAATTATTTAAATTAGAATTTGCATAACATTAGTCGAAAGAAAACGATTATTTTAAAATTTTTATAAAATTCTTCGCTGGAATTAAATTATTTTTATAAATATTTAAATTCTTTCATGAATAATGAAATTCGTTGCAGTTATTCAATTTATTATCAGGATAAAAAAGGCCAAAAATATTTATTTGTTATATATGTTTATTTACTCTCCCTGCAATAGGCAGGGTTCGAGACTCCCAAGTACATACAAAGTCAGCTTATTCTAAATACAAAATTCCTTAAACTAAAACGCCTCTCATATATATCCCACATCAACAAAACTTAACCTAATCGCAACTTAAACCTATTCGCATCTCACTCATCCCCAGGCGCGAAGTGACGCCGAGTTCAGGCTTTATAAAGATTGGCCGAGCATTGGTCAACATTGATTGAGCATGAGTGAATCAGCGGGAGCAGGAATGATCGAAGCTTTAATGTAACACCGATTCCAGACTGCAGCGCGAGCCTTGATTCAGCATTGGACATCAATGCTCAATCAATGCTGCGGACGCCTAACGCAGGACTGAAACAAGACTGCTTCCACTGTTCCCAAATTTACTCGTTTCTCACGTTTATTCAATATAATGTGAATATATGAATTATTAATAATAATAATAAATATTATTGTTATTATTTTAATTCATGTATGTGTGTATATATACATTTAATGACAATAAGTTATTATTTGTAATAATTATATTATTTTCATATAAATAAGAATATTTTACTAACAATAAATATCATTTGAAATAGTAATACTAAAAAAATAATTTTAGTAAAAAAAGACAATTTTTCTGTTAATCGTTACATATTTTTCTTGATTTTTAACAGACTTTTAACATTATTTATAAACATGTTCACATTTTTTATTCACAACACAACACACAATTTTATTGTTTTATATAAACGCTTATAACAAAGAATGAAAAATATTCGCTCGCATGTGGGATCGAAACTCACGCACTTTGCCCCTAACGCATACCGGAAGTTCTCAACGCACGCATTTAAACCGCTCGGCCACAGAAGGCTGGAAGGCTTCTCGCCTAATCTACTATATCAATGCCAGTGCCGTCACTCAACATGGGATACCAATGTTCGTCCCATACTCGTTTCAAGTCTCAGTAATCTTGTTACAATATTCAGTTCCTTTATTGCCGTGTGCACTGTACAATATTAAATATAAATATTTATAAATTATTTAATATTAAAATATTTTTTCTGATAATTTTATAAGTTAAATTATATATTATTTTTTTCTCGCACAGTGTCAAATTATTATTTCAAAGTTCAAAAGTTTCATTTATCTGAAAAATTTTCAGTGAAAAAAATGTTCATTAGGTAGTAATAAATATTTATGCCTAGTAGTTTTACACTAGGATTAACCGTTTACTGAATATTATCAAAAATATATTTTTCGTCAAACGCGCGCGACTAAACACAAATAACCTTGAGACGTTGCGATTGTCGTGCTCCTACCATCCCATCTACTCAATGCACTCCCCGCCTGTGACGTCATGAGGGGAAAGCATTGAGTAGATGGGATGGTGGGAGCACGACAATCGCAACGTCTCAAGGTTATTTGTGTTTAGTCGCGCGCGTTTGACGAAAAATATATTTTTGATAATATTCAGTAAACGGTTAATCCTAGTGTAAAACTACTAGGCATAAATATTTATTACTACCTAATGAACATTTTTTTCACTGAAAATTTTTCAGATAAACGAAACTCTTGAACTTTGAAATAATAATTTGACACTGTGCAAGAAAAAAAAATATATATAATAATTTAACTTTATTGATATGAGTCTTATATAATTAATATAAATATTATACACTAAATAAATATTAATATTTATTTACCAATTGATATCTTAATAACAATAATAATAATACTTATTATATTATTTAATAATAATTAATAATAATAATTTTTAAATAGTATAAAAAATTACTAAAAATTATCAGAAATAATATTTTAATATTAAATAATTTATAAATATTTATATCTAATATTGTTAAGTGCACACGGTATAATAAATAAACTATCAAGATTGATTCAAGCTTGAATAAAGACTGGATGTTGAAGCTCCACTCACGAAGATTGACCGAGTGTTAAATCGAGCATGGGACGAACATTGGTGTCCCATGCTGAACCAATATTGAGTGACAATGATATAAAGACTGCTTCAACTCTGGGTTACCCACGCTGGGCGTTCAAGACTCAGTCAAGTTTCAACCCATCGTCAGCACTGGTCTTTCGCGCCTGGGTCCTCTCAAAATTTGCCAGTGCCAGGGCTTCCGTTTCCAGTTCCCTTTGTCCATACTGACTGATTCCCCATTATCGTCCCACCCCTTTAAATTTCTTAAATCCTTAACCACAATCTTCATTCTCCAACCATTCCGTCTCACGATTTTCCATTTATCCCAACCAACTTACAATCACAATATCCTTCAATTCTCTCTATTCACCCGATCATTCATTCCAACCTCAAACACTCGTCCATTACCTTCTTTCACGCACCATTTTACCCTATCCACCCACACACATTCCCTACCCATTCTTACTTCATTTCCATTCATTCTTTCCAACCTTGCCTTCTCCCCCAGCAACCATCTTATTCTCCTCTCCTTCCACGTTCTGTCCTCATCAATTCTCTCAACACATCCTTTCAACCTCATCACCTCCTCTTTCTCCTCCTCACTTCCCAGTTCTACTAACCATATCTTCGGCATCCCATTCGCATCCATACTCATCACTTTCATTTGTCTAATATTAATTTTCACCCCTATCCTTTCATCCAGTCTCCCCACCTCTTTTCTTCCTTCACTTAATCCTGCATTCATACCCCTAATCACTATATTGCTTTTTCTTTTATCCTTTTCCATCCATTCCACTCTTCTTTCCAAATCATTCACCTTTCGTTCATAATGAACACTTTCACTCCCCTCACTACTCATTTTTACCCCCTTTTTTAAAATAACCTCTATTTTTCTATCCTCTTCCTTCTTCTCTACTATAAATTTTTCCAATTCATCCACTCTTTCTCTCATACCTTCCATCTCACTTGCCCACCTTTTCCATTTTTCCTGCATCCTTTCCATTTCCTCATATATTTCATCCAACTCTTTACCCTTCTCATCACCTTCTTCGCAAATCGTTACAAAATTCTTTTTCACTCTCACAAAACGCTCTTCCATTCCTTCCTTCAATATTTCCACACGGAGAGAAAAATCAAGCGTTTGTAGTATGGAGACTTCCTATGCTAATTTTGTATGAACGTCCTGCTGAAGAGGCATGTTTTTATACCTCAGTTGCATGAAACATATACTAAAAAAGCATGGATCTCTTGCAATCGTAGTATACTGACGTCCCATGCGTTACAGGTAGAACTTTTATGCTGATAACGTAGAAATTTATACAAATACAGCAGAAGTTTTACGCATATTGCGCATGTGCATTCTTTTACGAAATAAGCTTAACTGTCCATACTACAAACGCTTGATTTTTCTCTCCGTGCACTAGCTCCATTAATCCATACAGTCTTCGCACGTCATAACCTTTCCATTCTTACCTATCCCTCTTTTAAATATTCGCGCCTTTTTCTCACTCTCTCGAACAAGGTAGTTCAAGTTGGGTGGGGGAAATCCAATATGGCTGCCATCAGCTGATTTACCGGAGGACCAAGAAGCAGGGATGGGTAAAAGTGTTTTTTTCGGAGTTTTCTACGTATAATACATAAATGACGTATAATACGTAGAAAATTGTAGAAAACCTGGTATTATACATGTCCAGTTCTGCGCATGCGTACAAACCTCACAATAATAATAAAAATCATATGTTTGATTATTTTTTATTTGTTTCCTGGTTTTCATTACTAAATTGTTGCTAAAAATACCAAGAAAAAACCAAAAAAGGTTACATATAAGGTAAGTTTACAAAAAAATGCGTATAATATATATTTATTGATTTTTCATATGGTTTTTTACACACATTTTTTCATAACTTGTATTATATATTTATATAGAACAATTTTAAAAAGACACGTTAATTTATTATTTATTTGAAAATAAACGGGTTTCAAATAAACTTTTTCATACAAAAGTACTAAATTATTATTATAGCTGTATTTTGCAATGTTTTGTTGCAAATAGGACACAGGGCAACATTTTTCCCTTTATTATTTTTGGGAATAAAACACAATTCCTCCCAGGAATTGTGTTTCGGCCTTCCACCTCTTTTGTTAATTTTTTTTTATTTTAAAAAAAGCAATATTGTACAACAATCACTGACACATGGCCTGGCACATGGAGATGTATAACCTATAAATGGGTCTGGCGGCAGCAGACAACCTGACCTGACCACGAACAGTTAGAACTTTGTTTGTGTGCTATTTCTTTAAAACATAAATTTTAAAAAAACTTTTCAATGTTAATTAATAAATTTTTAAATTGAAATTATGTTTAAAATTTATTTAATATACTATTAAAATCACATGTTTCTTGTCTAAAATTTAAAAATCCCGCGCGTCACGCAATGTATGTAAAATACATGACATACGTAGAAAACTAAAGATGTATAATACCACGTATTATACGTGTAGAAAACCAGGTATAATACATCATGTATAATACGTACCCATCCCTGCCAAGAAGACTAGAAACAGGAGATTCAACTTCGGTAGTGGGGGGTACAGGACAAATACGTATGATTGTGGTTTTCGGCAATAGGCCGAGAAACTGAATACCCTAAGAGGCGCGGTAGCCTTCTGCGCACCCAACACTATTACAAGTTTCTATAATTCCATGTGTGTCTGCTTCGCATTAGTATTAGAACGTCGAACAATGACAAGCTCCAAAACAGAGTGGTTTTATATATTATAAATTTTTTGTTGCAATTCCTATACACAAGGTATGTAATATTTAAGATACTTTAAAAGTATAATAGTTTAAACGTAAAATAATTCTTTAAATATATTTAATCAAATGTTGCCTGTGTTGTATGTAGAAAATGAGAAGAGGAATGGAGGAAGCAGAATGAACATAACCTTTAAATGTAAGGGAAAAGTTTATGAAAATGGAAAATGTGCATTTATAAAATTCCAAAAAATTGCAAACGAGAAAAGTTTATCATTCCGCTGACCAGGAATTAGTAAAAAAAAAGGAAAAACTGAAGAAAATCTATCAACAATTAATCGAAGTATGGAAAAATATTCAGAACCTCTCTACAGTCTTCTGGAACAAAAAATGGATAGTTTTAAACTGCCAAATAAAAAATGGATGTACGCAATAGAAAAAGGTAAAAATATACAATTCCTGAGAATTGAAAACGATTTAAATAATTATTTATCAGTAATTTTAGAAACAAACTTGAATATTAAAATAATTTATAATAGAAAATTAGTTAATTGGATGACATTTGATAAACCTCAAACGCAAATTGTCATTGAAAATATTTTAGAAATAATAAATAATAGTTTTACTTCTAATTTAATGTTTTGCTTAGATGCTGAGTAAATATAAAATTACATAAAATATTGTTATAATATAGGTAGTGTGGGGATTTTCATGATGCAAACGTTTAATTTAAATTTTTCTCTGCTCTGGTATGAATATTAGTAAATGTTGAATTACCTCGTAATATTTTTAAACTTTTTAGCGAATTTTATTACAAAATATAAAAATTTACTCTTACTCGGCGAAATGAAAGATATTGGAATTGAAATGTCATACTGTACATTAGGTAGAATTATGAAATTTTTACAAAAAGTTTTCTAAAAGTTAGGAGCACTATAATTTTGTTAAAATCAAGGACCATCATGAAAGTCTAGTTTTGTCTTAGTATCAGATTAAATACAAAAGTAAATTAACAAAATAAATTTTAAATCGACACGAATCTAAATTCATTTTGTTAATTCACTTTCGCGTTGATCCGAAACTGCATTAAAAATATGAATATTTTAATTTAATTTTTTTAAATTAAATTAAATAATAAATATTTTTAAATTTAATTTTCCTTTCAGTATCGGTCCCTGGTTAAAATTTAATTTGTACATTTGAAAGTGTTGTAATTGTATATATTTATTTTTTATACTTTAAATTCAAAAGTTTTATTTATTTATATACATTGATCAATTATTTTTTTATATTGAATGATTTATTTCTGTAAAATTTGACTTATAATAGTCAGGAACTTTTTACTTTTTCTACAATTATTTAATGGAATTAGGGTTTATTTACATCTATTTGCATAATATTTTGATTATATTTAAAAATGACCATCCTCATAAATAATTGTCAATACAAGGCGATTTGTCCCTTCTTTTGAATAAAATCAAAGTGTTTAATATTAGTAGTCGATACATTATTTTACCAAATTATCATGTAAAAATCGCTTCACATTGACAAATGTTAAAGAGAGGGCTAAATTAATTAATTCTTTATACTCAACTGTTTTATTAAATTGAAAATTTATAATAGTCATACTTTTGATTATAAATGAAATTGTGTATGAGAAGTTGAAATTTGAACAATTTCTGTATGAATTCTATAAGCTACAATTATTTAATCGAATCATGGCTTATTTATGTGTATGTATTGTTTAATTTGTATAGAAATAAAGTTTTACAAATCAACTGAATAAAAGTAATTTATTTTTATGACCTTACAATATTTAAATTTTATAAACAAAACAATAAATATATATTTTTTGTTTGATATAAATATAGTAGATTTTGCACTACCCATGCGAATCTATTTAATGTAACAAAACGATAAATATATTGTTTATAAAATGCACATGTTTTATATTTTGAAAATACATATCACTTTAATTTTCTTTTTAATATTTAATATTTAATATTTTAATATTTAATTTCTCATATGTATATTCAGTAATCTAGTTATTATTTAAGCAAGAAAAATAAAAAAGTTATATGAATGCTATTCATGTACTACCTCATAGTCCGGTAACCTAAAAATATGACAATTTCTGTTTTCCTTGTCTTCTTTGCAACTTTTAATTGCACACTTTCCACTCATTGTTTAAAAAACTGTATTATAATAATGTAATCACATTTCGGAAATTTAACAATACTAATCACAACACATAACACAATTTAATTTAAAATGTCAAAACCGATGTCAACAAAAACACACGACTTGACACACGACAAGAACATGGAAACTTACATATACAAGACTGTAAGCATGTGTTGGGTATGCGCAGAAGGCTACCGCGCCTCTTAGGGTATTCAGTTTCTCGGCCTATTGCCGGAAACCAAATTATCACGTACCCCCACTACCGGAGTTGGACCTCCTGTTCACAGTGGAGGATGTACACTGTAAAAAAATCTGCTGTAAATTTACTATGTCCGACGTTGGAAAGTTTGGTCACTATGTCCGACGTGGTATTTTTACACGCCGACTGTAATCTACATAACCTGCAAATATTTTTTGAAATAATATTTTCAGTCGTAACTTTTTGTATTTATGAAATATAGCCCAAAACTTTCTGTTATATTATTATTTACTTATAAATTAGCATATACTTTCTATAAATGTACATTATATACACTTTTTTAGAGTTATTTATAAAAACTTGAAAATTTTTTGAAAATCTTAAAGGAATAAGAAAATTACATTCGCCATGTAATTGTACAGATCGTGCGACGTAATATTACGTCAAAGTGTAGAAATACACGCAATGTAAAAATACCACGTCGGACATAGTGATCAAATTTTCCTACGTCGGACGTAGTAAATTTACACAAAACTATTAAATTACATAGTCGTATAATGTAAAATTATTAAAAATAGTAAAACTACTTTTGGAACGAAATAAATTTACTACGTACAACCTATAATTTTGATGTGTGAAATTACAAGTTTCGTGTTATTTTACACCAGATTTTTTTACAGTGTACAATTATATGAGAGGGAGACTATAACTATAGTTCTAGGTAAAAGGTGCAGATGTCGCTGTCATAGAAGCTAAACAAATTTGCGGTTAAGCGCATGCGTTTACTTTGAATTTTAAAACATGATTTTTTATTTTCAGGATTATAATATAACTATTTGTAGAATTGAATTTTAATAATATATATATATATATATATAATTTATTATATACAATGTATAATAATTATTACTATTTTGTATAGGGTAAATGCACTAGTAGTCGGACACTTAAGGATACAATCTTAAATTATGCTTTTTTTCTTGAAATAGCAAATATCTACTGTGTTTATAAGCACATTATCAATTAAATGAGTTCTTCAGGATTAAAAATCGTGTAAATTTGTTACAAATACTTGAGTATTTAATAAAATATAAACATTTTAATGAAAAATTACGAATGCTTTAGTAGTCGGACACTTTTTCCCTTTGTTTCTATAGTCGGACATCTGTCAGATATTTTGGATTTATAAAGTAAAACAGATAATTTTTTAATTGCTATCGGCTGGAAAATGGAATTAAACCATATTAGAAGTTATTAATATAATATTTAAATCGTATAAGTTTTAAAATTTATGATTAATTATCAACAAAACTTTGTGCCACTCATCGCGCTACTCGAAAATGGTTGTATCTATAGTCGGACACCATGATTTTTAAAGCATTAAATAAAATATTTCTTGTTTAATTATTTTCGAAAATAACACTATTTTAATAAAATATAAACTTCACACATTCGTCTAGTATACTTTTTAAAGTAATTATCACAATGCATTATTATTTATTTGCGAAAAAACACGAAAGTGTCCGACTACTAGTACTGTCCGACTTGTAAAGAATGCTACACAATATTTCTTGGGACTGAGGACAACAATTTTGTGAAAACTATAAATGAACGTGCGATGGATTTCTTCGAAAGAGGATATCTTAGAGCCACGACATTTATTTTTCGCAAATTGCCTCAAAATTGTTTCCGAAGAAATTTGTGCAGCATTTTATTGCAATTTCTATTATTAAAAATGGATTTTGAGTGGATAACATGTTCACGCCACAAGGAATGTATTCGACAAAAGTTTTTAGAAATGCTCATTATTAACTGCATTAATAAGTGGTGCGTTCACTTCAACAAAATTTTAAGAGGAGACATTATTTATCACGGTGGGAGCATCATAGAGACCCATGCCCGTGAAGAATATTTAAAATATTCGTCGAGAATTGCCGGTACAAATAAGCAGTAAGTGTATATTATTTACACTCCTTTGCGAATTTGATCGACTAAAAGTTGACTTAACTGTGTATATTTTCGATTCCTGTAAAAAGAACTTATAAAATTGACTGAATTTCATGAAAAAACTTTTGGGATGGATAAATAAACATTTCAACAAGCAATTTGTGCAATATTGAAAAACATTATCAATAATTATTTATTAAATAATTATTATCATATTTTCACCATTTTCAATATTTCATTGAATAAAATATTCATTTTTCTATCCCAACAGTTTTTTCATAAAATTCTGTTAATTTCATAAGTTCTTTTTCAGGGTAGCCACTTTTTTCATAGAAAAATTCACGGTCATTTCCCGGTCCATTTCAGGTCATAAATTATTGTATTTGTTCACAATACAATTTAATTAAATTTTTAATAATTTGAAAGTTTTTTAATAAAATATTATATATTTAGAAATATAACTAATTTGAAAAAAATGTAAACAAAAATTTTTGAAAAAAATAACTTATTCAGAATTTTTTATTAATATTTTTTTACAAATCAAATTTTTTAAAAACTTTAATTTGAAAGTTTTTAAAATTCAATCAATATTAATATTATTAATATTAATTTAACATTCTAAAATATAGAAATAGTTGTTTATGATTAATTGTAAAAAACGAATTTAATGATATATAATTAATAAGTCTTAAAACAAATATTTCTATTTTTCTCACAAAATAATGAAAAAAGTTAAGTCCACTTTTGGTCCATCTGATCCGCCAGGGCTCTAAATTTGAATCAGTGAGATGTTACTGATGGTATAATAATGATAAATTTTTAACTTTTCAGAAGGGGCTATCAGGTTTAATAGCAAATATTAACGATACCAAAGATTTGCCTGTGATATTTTTATAAAGTACAAGCTTTTTTAATTAAAAGCTACATATTTAATTTATTATAAAATACAAGCTTTTTATTAAAAGCTACATATTTAATTAACGATACCAAAGATTTACCTGTGATATTTTTAATAACTTATTGTTTTTTATAAAGTACAAGCTTTTTTAATTAAAAGCTACATATTTAATTTAAGAAAAATTTAAAGATTTGGCTGTGATATTTTTCACAACTTATTAATTTTTATAAAATACAAGCTTTTTATTAAAAGCTACATATTTACAACAATTTCTATAAAAATACATTGCCTTTGTGGGTATTAAAAAAGTAAAATTATTCAATTTTTGATCTTTAAAATAATTTTAAACCTATTATTGTACATTAATGTTGACTTTTTTATATATTTTGTTTATATGTAATATACATTTGTTATCCAGACACCACTATGTTTAAAAAACTGTATCAATTTAATATGGGTAACTTACATTATTCATTTGTATATTAACACAATTTAAATGACTGTGCAATTTACTGTTTTTTCGAATTAAGCAAAAATAAAAAGATTATTTAGACACAAAAACATTGTTATACTTTATAAAGGTAAAAGAAGCAGAATCAATTATTATTAATTCATGAGAATAAAAAATCATGTTTTAAAATTCAAAGTAAACGCATGCGCTTAACCGCAAATTTGTTCAGCTTCTATGACAGCGACATCTGCACCTTTTACCTAGAACTATAGTTATAGTCTCCCTTTATTTAGTGGAAGTGCCCCCACAGTGCTCCTGTTTCTAGTCTTCTTGCGGAGGACAAACAATGCATTGAATTCAATGGGACAAATCAGTTTTTTAACCATAACTTTTTAAATATTCATTTTTGAACCATAGTGTAATGGAAAATTATTCTTTATTTATCGAAATCTATTTTTTAAAACAATAAAATTTAATTTTTTGGTTTTATTGTTTTAAAAAATAGATTTCGATAAATAAAGAATAATTTTCCATTACACTATGGTTCAAAAATGAATATTTAAAAAGTTATGGTTAAAAAACTGATTTGTCCCATTGAATTCAATGCATTGTTTGTCCTCCGGTAAATCAGCTGATGTCAGCCATATTGGATTTCCCCCACCCAACTTGAACTACCTTACACTACTTGAATCAGACTCAGCCATTCCAGAAATCTACCTTATCACACAATTTTCCCACTATCTCTCTCTCACTTCAAGCAACCTAACCTCACAATATCCACTTCTCTTTTTTACCTTTTTTGTCACTCACTCTCACCCACTCGTACACATACACTCTTTTTACTTTCACCACTACTCTTTCCTTTGTTATCTCTAACACTACACTACCCACCCTTCAATAATACTCAAAATCATGAGGTTTGTTCTCGCTAGCTACACCGCTACACTCGAGTGTAACAAGAGTGTAAAACGGAGCATGCGCACTTAAACAAAGTACAAAATCTACCCAGTAAAAAAAAACTAATTCAAATGAATTGAAACGAATTAACATTTTTGGTAGGCTCCAATTCGTATTTGTCACAAAGCGGGATTCACTCAAGCTCTTTGTATATTTAATTGAATTTAATTCAATATGTACCAATTTGTCCAAACGAATTCGCATTCGAAAGAAATGGCCAAGGAATGCATTGAATTCGTGCTAACGAATTGAAAAAAATTAAAGGCTCAAAACTTGTCCAGTGAATTGGTACGGATAGAAGGTTCGGAAGTTCAATACAGTTTCACGAATTCAGGAAAATTGCATCATGGCTCCAATTTGTATTTGTCACAAAGCGGGATTCACGAAAGCTCTTTGTAAATTCTTTTTAATTCATTTCAATTAGTTTTCGTTTACTGGGTAGCGAGAACGCAAAAGTGTAGAGAAAGTGCACGAAAAAATGAAAAAAAAATTAACGCTATCTTAATTGTAAACTGCATACAATCTGTAATATAGTTAGGTTTTATAAATAAATATATGGGTCATTTTATTTAAAACAAACCACCTTATAAACAATTGCCATTGTGAAGCAATTTTTTAAATAATTATTTCTCACATTTATTAAAGCCAAAATTTATTTACTATTAGTGATTTTAAGAGAAAAATTTATCAGTTTTATGATGTTAAAATTTTTTTTTTTAATAATAGGATTTATTCCTATTATTCCCTGTAAACTTTATAATGGGCAATTCATGGAAATTTGAGATATTAATTAAATTTTACAAGAATTTCGAAGGTTAAATGTATGTACCGAGCAGAATTTAATTTTTTCAAATTTTTACACAGTTTAAACTCTGACATCTTTGTAAAATTTAATTAATTTCTTAATTTCAACCGATTTTCTCATTATAATGTTTACAGAGAATAAAACTAGAATTTTTAAGCTTCATTTTCACATAGGTTTCAAGAAAAACGGAAGCGACATGTTTTGAAATATTCTAAAGGTTATCTTTCAAACTTAATTTTTTTCATAAATTCTATTATTTTTTAAAAAATATGTTTACCATCATAAAATTAAGAAATTTTTTTTAAATTCTATGTAGGGTAAGTGTACCAATTGCTGAGGGTGTTCCATTTGTCGATGTTACCATGGTAATAACCAAAAAATATTGTCTAAAATGTCTGATTTGTTTGTTTATATAATATTAATATATTTTTTTCACATTTATAAATAAAAAAATTAATATTTATTACTTTTTTTCATTTACAATGTGCTACACTGTTTAAATAAAATTCAAAGTTTGTTTACTCGACAACAGGAACCATCCTCGACAATTGGTACGTTTACCCTAAATAAAGTTTGGTTTTAAAATAAATGGGAAAATAATTATTTAAAAATTGCTTTACAATGTTAATTGTTTATAATGTGGTACTTTATATAAATATTAACAAAATAAGAATTGCTTACTAATAATTTTACAAATTAAAAGTCACTAAGAAATATATTATAATTTTATGTTCATAAAATAATTAATGCATTTTAAATAAAATGTCCATTTACCGCCATTTTAATCAGAACACTCAATTACACTCGCTCGCAATCGGGTGTAATAAAATAGGGAAAAGTGCACGGGCTTCTAGGGAGTTAGGTGTACACTATTGCGTCACTTCTGGTAACGAGAACGCCGTAGTGTACACTTTTGTACAAAGTGTAGAAAGTGTAGCTAGCGAGAACAAACCTATAAAGTAGTATAAAGTCCAACGCACAATAGGTTCGCGAAAGTCGTTCGCGAACGAGACACATGAGATAGACAAGGACACAAATATATCTCTGTCCTTTTCTAACTCATGCTTTGCGTTCGCGAACCTATTGTGCTTAGGCCTTAAGGAGACCCAACGCCAATAGTTATAGTGGCAAAAATCAGCATCATTTTGGGGGATCAGGGTGCGATCCCATGTGAGCAGAATACGTCGACCGAAATCAGAAAATCATGAGTGCAAAAGAGATAGGTAGATATTGTTGTTCTTTCCACTCTCATGATTTTCTGCTTTCGGTCGACGTATTCTGCTCATATGGGATCGCACCCTCAGAGTTAGGCCGCAGTCCCATGGCAGCGTTTTGCGTTGCGTCGTAAAGGCCTTTCTCCAATAGGTTTTAAAAAGTGTGCGAATGACTGCGTTGCGTTGATTTTAGCATGTGTTGCTATAGCAACCGACGCAGACGCAGTCATTCGCACACTTTTTAAAACCTATTGGAGAAAGGCCTTAATGGGAGAGAAAAAGACGCAAATATACGTTTGTTGCATTCTCTCTCATTACAACGCAACGCAAAACGCTGCCATGGGACTTCAGCCTTACTATAGGCCAACGCAGAATAGATCTGTAACCGGAACCGCAATCGTAACCGTAAGCGTAAGAATGAGTTAGAGAAGGATAAACAATATACCTATCCTTCTTTAACTCATTCTTACGGTTACGCTTACGATTGCGGTTCCGGTTACAGATCTATTCTGCGTTGGCCTTTACTCTGCTCTCAAAAAGCTGTGCTCTACTCTGAGGCAATCTATGACGTCATGAACACTGGCAAAGTTTGACTGTTTTTGGAGCAGGAGCACAACATGAACTGCTATGGTGTAAAGCATACACTGCTCGTTTGGCGCGAAGTTTAAATTTAATTAAACTTATATAATATAATGTAATATAATATTATATTTATTATATTATATATATTATTATACATTATATTATGCAATATATTTTCTTCTTAAATGTAAAATTATTTTACTTAAAATTAAATATTTTATGATGTATACATAAATAATATTTTTAAAAGCAAAAAATTTGATATTTTTATTAGAATTTTAAAATCTTATTCGGTCAATGTTTTGATATAGCAGAATTGTTAATCACAAAATTATCGAATAATATTTCTGATATAAATTTTGTTTACATTATTTGACATTTTGAACTACTAACAACAACAATAATAAAATAAGTGAAAAGGTTATTTCTTTGAGACCAAATAATTACTTTATAATGAGTATTTTTATTTAAATATTAAAAATATTGAAAATTATTTACTGTTTTTATTAAATATTAAAATATTGAATGTTAGTCTTTCTCTAAATACAAAATTCATTATAAAAAACATAATTCGTCTTCACTACTATCGCTAGAGGTGTCAATTAAATCTGTTAGAAGTGAAATTTTTAAATTTGCCGCTTCTCTTGACATTTTTTTAAACTGCACTAACAAAATTGTGGGAGCAAATTTTGTTGCACCTTTCGATCCTTGAGAGTGCACACTTCTTAATTCGAACACAAATAACGATCTGCGCCGGAGCAGTGCTGCCAAAACGAATACTCGAAACGATCTGCGCCGGAGCAGTGCTGCTAAAGCGAATACTCCAAACGATCTGCACTAGAGCACATTTGTCAAACCGAACATGCTACTCCTGCTCTGGAGCACTCCGAGAGTGCTCCGGTGCAGATAACCGAATTCGCTATAACGCGCTCCTCCTATGTATTCCATATGGACGAGCGCGTTCGACTCTATTCTGGACTCTCCTAAAGGCCTTTCTCCAATAGGTTCCCAAAACTCTGTGTCTGCGTCGGTTGCTATAGCAACACATGCTAAAATCATCGCAACGCAGTCATTCGCAGACAAACGCAGAGTTTTTGGATCCTATTGGAGAAAGGCCTCAATAGGTTTTAAAAAGTGTGCGAATGACTGCGTCTGCATCGGTTGCTATAGCAACACATGCTAAAATCAACGCAACGCAGTCATTCGCACACTTTTTAAAACCTATTGGATTTAAAGTCTTTAAAGTCTTCTTGCCGTCGAAGTTTACGTAGGGGTGCCCACAACCGGCGCACTTCCCCTACCTATAAGTGGGGAAAAATGAGATTTTCCAGGAGGGCGGTAATTATTTTTTCAAAATGGCACAGAAAATTAAAAAATAAAAATTTGGCTTTATCAAATAATCAGATTTTAGTCCTTTGTAAATAAAATCATCAGAAAAAAAGTTTGATGAAAAATAATCATTTGGAGCTGACAATAAAATGATATCTAAAAAAAGGCGTATTTCAATGGGATTTTACAACTTCTTCTTTCCCTCAATAGAATAGAGAGGAAATGCATTATTATATTAATAATTATTAATATGTGACGCTCCACGAGAAAAGGGACCTTATTTACTCTTGTCATAAGGTCCCTTTTCTCGTGGAGCGCCACATATTAATTTATTCTTATTTGTCTAAGGGTTTAAGTTGTTATTTATTTATTCTTAATTTAAATATTTAGTGACTTAGGTGTAAGAAATTACTTAAAACGAAATTCCCTATGCTAGTGAATTATAGTGACTTTTGTATTTCTTTAAATTTACTAAATTACCAAAGACGACACTAGGCGTGACGTCACAACCAGCATGCGTCGCGTCAAGTCCATTCTGGAACCAACCATAGGTTCCCTAAACTCTGCGTTACGTCGGTTGCTATGGCAACATATTCTAAAGGCGAGAACACAATCCATGGGTACGCGAGCGACGTTAACGTAAACGTATGACGTCACCCATTTAGGCGAGAACAGAATAGCCTACGTGAACGTGTAACGTGCTGACGTCACAATGTTATTCAAGGCGAGAACAGAATAGCCTACGTGAACGTGTACGTTAACGTGAACGTGATCACGTGACCCATTTGAATAACATTGTGACGTCAGCACGTTATACGTTCACGTAGGCTATTCTGTTCTCGCCTTCAAATGGGTCACGTGACCACGTTCACGTTAACGTACACGTTTTCATAGGCATTCTGTTCTCGCCTATCAAGTCGGTTCTACAATGAGCACGGTTGTTCGTGTTCACTGTCGTGAACGTGTACGCGTTCCATATAGTTTAGCGTGGAGCACGTACACGTTCACGATAGCGAACACGAACAACCGTGCTCATTGTAGAACCGACTTAAGTTAACATTGTGACGTCAGCACGTTACACGTTCACGTAGGCTATTCTGTTCTCGCCTTAAAATCAACGCAACGCAGTCATTCGCAGACAAACGCAGAGTTTTGGGATCCTATTGGAGAAAGGCCTTTATGTGAGCAGAAAGCGAAAAGTACAATTTTAATGTAATACACTCTAAAAAATTCCGTTGTTAATTTACAACGTCGGACGTTGGAAATTATTTGCTTCACGTCCAACGTAGTAAGCTTACAAGCTGCTAGTAGTAAAACACGACCTAAATGTAATTAAACAATCCGCGTGTTATTGCACCACCTCAAAGTAAAATTACAATTTTTGCGTTATGAAACATGCCGTGTGTAAATATATCAAAAAATTGGGTTGTATTACTATAAATAAGGTTATGTAAGCAGTTCGCGTATTTTTCTCAAAATTTATAGAAATTAATTTCTATCACTGAAAAAACACAGGAAAATTTCAAACTGAATTAAATTAAACATATTTTTTATTTTATAAAAGTTTTTTTAAACATATTATTTATTACACAAAATAAAATATATATACATATAGCAGCTCCAGTGTGTGTCGCGTTTCAAATATTGAACACTGAAACAAATATATCTCTTTTATTACAAATTTATTTATATTTCTTTTTCGTTTAATTTATTATTAAATATATCTAATATTACTTTTTAATTTTCAAAACTTTCATGTTACAGTTATTAATATACAGTGAAATGATATATGTTGATTTCTATAATGTTATCGAATTCATTATGCATTATTTTCTATTATTCTAAAGTTATTTCTAATTTGTATATAACATAGGAAACATTGCTTAATATATATTTCACTGCATAGGTTTACATTATTGGCAAAAAAATTAAAATTGGCTTACCTTGCTGTTTGAACAAAAATAATCACCACACTTTATTGTAAACTTGTGAACAGTTGCAATATATGCTGTGCGTCTGTTATGTGAAATGTGAATTTACAATAAGCGACATGTTTCTTTACACGCACGACAGGTTAAATAATCACCCGATTGTAAAATAACACAAACGATGTACTATTGCAATCTTACAATACATTTACATAAAAATGTAAATTTACTACGTCGGACGTGAAGCAAATTATTTCCAATGTCCCACTTGGTAAAATTACAAGATCTGAGTTAAATAACATTATAGGACGTCATAAAGCTCATAAAGTTACACAAAGTTGTGTAGAATTGCACTTGTAGGTTATATCACTACGTGTAGCAACGTAAATTTATCACATCAGACGTTGTAGTTTTGCTGAGTAAAATTACACGACGTGTGTTATAAAGCAATGTCCTTTTTTACAGTGTAAAATATTTTTTAGGTATTATTTATAACAGATATTAATTACGAGGTAAATTAGGTGCTTTAAAAAAATCATATATTTTGAGGTTATAAAATGTGTTATGAAAAAGTATAATGGAAAAAGGTTAACATTAGGCCTTAAATGTGATAACATTTTATAACCTCAAAATATATGATTTTTTTTAAAGCACCTAATTTACCTCGTAATTAATATCTGTTATAAATAATACCTAAAAAATATTTTATTTCATTAAAATTGTCAATTTAAATTAATTTGGTTCATTTTTATTTCTTATTTTAAATTTTTTATTTAGCAACAATCACATCATCGAACCACCGAACCAGCGAACTATCGAACGTGTTCCTATGTTTCACAAGCTAAAACGACATTAGCAGAAACAAGTTTCCCCTCTTTGCCTCGTGGCGCGTAGGCGCTTCCGTAGAAAAGATCAACGCATAAAGTCCAACGCACAATTGGTTCGCGATGGTCGTTCGCGAACAAGATGCATGAGTTAGAAGAGGACACAGCTATATCTCTGCCCTTTTCTAACACATGCATTACCTTCGTAAAGTTCCTGAAGGCATTCCTGAACACGACTGTACCCAATAGGCCAACGCAGAATGAATACGGATACGGGAACAGAGCATGAGAAAGAAAAGAAGAAAATTCATCTTCCTATTGTAAATCATTCAAAAACAATATTAATATAATTAAAACTTGATTTTTCTTACTTAAAACAGTGTTAATTCATTTTAATAAAATATAAATTTTTAAATTCCCGCTAGAAACAGTTGTTCCATTATATCGGAAAAGCGAAGTGTGAACGCGATTTTGTCTTTTTCGGTAAATTTTTTTTCTACCGACCGTCGTATAAATGTACCCTAAGGGAGGATTTACACCTTCGGTAAAAATTTTCAGAACGGAAAATTTTTACAGAAGGTGTAAACGCTCCATAATTCGAATCTCGGTCTAGATACCAACTAGCACCACCTATATTTTTAGTCAAAACTTTTGACACTTTTTACTCAAGAGTCATTTCAATTTTCTCTTTCAAATTTTCTGCTACTCTTCTCTTATAAACTTTCTATTAAATCCTTATTTTTAATTCTTTTGTCATTTCTTGCTTAAATTTTCTGTCCCTTTTTTTCAAATTTTTACAAATTCCTTTTTAATTTTAATCAAATTTACCATAAAAAATTACATTATTTATATTATTATTATATTATAAAATAATTGCATTACTTATATTATATATTCTATAATAATAATTTTCTTTACGAAATAAATTAATTTAATTTAATTCAATCATTAAAAATTCAATTTAATTCAGGTATTAAAAAAATTATAACCTGTTTATTAAGAAAAATGCTAAATATGATGTTAAACTATTACATTAAATAAATTTCAAAAAAGGTAATCAGCATATTTAAAAGTTAGCGCCAACAGTCGGACAACCGCAGCTCCATCTGCAACATGCACTTTTGCTGAGACGCATGATTTTCCCCTAAACGACAAATGGTCGAATGTTCAAATGGTCGAATACCAAGTAGTCGAATCGTTAACTGGTCGAATGCTAAAAACATCGAATGCTAAAAACGTCGAATGTTCAAAATATCGAATCGTCAATTTGTCGAATGATCAAAACGTCGAATTCTCAAATGGTCGAATGCTAAAAACATCGAATCGTCAAATGGTCGAATGCTCAAAAGGTCGAATCGTCAAATGGTCGAATGCTAAAAACATCGAATTCTCAAATGGTCGAATGTTCAAAACGTCGAATCGTCATTTAGTCGAATGCTAAAAACGTCGAATCGTCAAATAGTCGAATGTTCAAAAGGTCGAATCGTCAAATGGTCGAATACTCAAAAGGTCGAATCGTCAAATAGTCGAATGCTAAAAGCGTCGAATTCTCAAATGGTCGAATGTTCAAAACGTCGAATTCTCAAATGGTCGAATGCTCAAAACGTCGAATCCTCAAATGGTCGAATGCTCAAAACGTCGAATTCTCAAATGGTCGAATGCTCAAAACGTCGAATCATCAAAAATTCGAAAAATTTGCTTGGTTTAAGTCAACATTAACTTAAACCAAGCAAATTTTTCGAATTTTTGACGATTCGACGTTTTGAGCATTCGACCATTTGACGATTCGACGTTTTTAGCATTCGACCATTTGAGCATTCGACCTTTTGAGCATTCGACCATTTGACGATTCGCTGTTTTTAGCATTCGACCATTTGAAGATTCGACGTTTTTAGCATTCGACCAAATGACGATTCGACGTTTTGAACATTCGACCATTTGAGAATTCGATGTTTTTAGCATTCGACCATTTGACGATTCGACGTTTTGAACATTCGACTATTTGAGAATTCGATGTTTTTAGCATTCGACCATTTGAGCATTCGACCTTTTGAGCATTCGACCATTTGAGCATTCGACGTATTGAGCATTCGACCATTTGACGATTCGACGTTTTTAGCATTCGACCAAATGACGATTCGACGTTTTGAACATTCGATCAATTGATGAGTCGATGTTTTGAACATTCGACGTTTTGACTATTCGATGTTTCTAGCATTCGACCAGTTAACGATTCGACTACTTGGTATTCGACCATTTGAACATTCGACCACTTGGCGTTTAGGGGAAAATCATGCGTCTCGCTTCGTCGACCGCTTCGCGGTCGACTTTTTTGCTTTCTTCTTTTTTTCTATTCAAATTGTTCCTCTTATTTAATATTAAATTGTTTATTGTGACTCATTTAAAATTACGTAAATTTTCATTTAGTTTCTCTAAAGTTAAGTTAATTAAAATAAAAATTGCCACTTCATAATGATATTGAAAAAAGCGACTGTATAGCTCCATCTTCTAACTATGTATGAGTTTTTAAGGTACTATATTTCTTTAGATTTGGAAATGTGAGTGTGCCCTTCTATGTTTCATTTTCATTGCTATAACTGCGAGAGTACATTCGATTATTTTCGATTTAAATTCGATTTAAATTCTATGTGCAGTTGTGCTTATACCTTTATCTTACATTGTGCGAAATGTGTAACCTTAGGCTGCGGTTACACCTCTGCGGGCTGCTTGTCTGCGCAGGCAGGAGCAACGAGAGTAAGGGAGAAGTTTAAAGTCACTGACTCTCTTACTCTTGTACGTTACCATGACAACCTGCAGGCAGGCAGGCTGCCTGCAGAGGTGTAAAGGCCAACGCAGAATAGATCTGTAACCGGAACCGCAATCGTAAGCGTAACCGTAAGAATGAGTTAGAGAAGGATAGGTATATTGTTTATCCTTCTCTAACTCATTCTTACGCTTACGGTTACGATTGCGGTTCCGGTTACAGATCTATTCTGCGTTGGCCCAAACCGCAGCCTTAACCTTATTCGGAGAAACATGCTTTATTAAGGCTGAAGTCCCATGGCAGCGTTTTGCGTTGCGTTTTGTAACTAGCCCATGAGTGCAAATATAGCAAACATATATCTCCATCTCTCTCACACTCATTGCCTAGTTACAAAACGCAACGCAAAACGCTGCCATGGGACTCCACCCTAAATTTAAAATTAATTTATAATTTATTACCATTAATTAAATACTACAGTTTTTGATGCTTAATTAATTAAAAGATTTTTTATTGGAATATTTTTAAAATAGAAAGTTTGCACCGTTTGTACTTTATTTACTTTTGAAATTTTCATTGATTACCAGTAGTCGGTAAAATAGCGCATGTAATTATGTTCACATTTGTTCTCTGAATTTTCTCTGATTCTCATATTCAAGATTATTTGATCCACTTATCAAGGTCTAATAGAATTAATAAAAAGAAAAAAATATATATACATACATAATTGAAAAGTTTTTCAGTTACCCTGGTAAGTAAAGATTAATCAAAATCTCATCTTATACATAAAACATTATCTTTCACTTCTTTACAAGTAAAATACTTAAATTGTTGTCATATTTGTTTTGAATTGAAGATATCAGACGAAATTACAACCTTGGCACATATTCACATGTTAATCAATTATGTAATACAAGAAGATAAATTGTGTACTGTACTTCCTATGCAGTTTCTGCATTTTTTATTTCTACCAAATATTTATTTACTAGTTTTTCACTTAATTACATTATTTCACTTTATTATTTTTGTGCTTTTTAAGTATTTAAAGGAGATATAATGTTTGAAGATAACATTTTAGTTAAAAATTCAAATAATAACTCTTTTTAGTGCTAAATGAGTCTGCTAACCTCTTAGTATAAATTATTTTTGATAATTTCACTATAATTATAGTTTCAAAATATAATTTAAAAAATTAAGTATTTTAGAATTTTATTTATTAAAAATTTATTTATTTTTTTGACATAATAAATTTTATAATTTTAATGGCTTTTGTTTTTCGTTTTTGAAAATATTGTTTTCCTAGAACTCAGACTTCGCACTCAATAAACAATTTTAAAAAATTAGTATATAGTTTTAGGATTGCAAAAAGAAGCAAAAACGTAGCTACAAGAAAATTAAATTTTGTGAATTTTTTCTTATCCCGCTAATAATTTCAATTCTAAATTTTTGCAAAATTCAATTATTATTTTCTAAATTATAAATTAAATCTCTTCAAAAATATGCTTATTTACTTAAAAATAATTTTTGAAAGTAAAATAATAAAATTCTTTAAATAATAAAATTTATATAATTTATATTTGATAAAATTTACAAATACCTAATTGGAAATTTAAATAAATATTTTTAATTATTACGAGAATTTAAATATATTCAAAACATTTTAGCTAAAATTTTTTAAAAGACTAATTTTTCTTCATAATTTCTAAATTAAATTATCTACAATAATTTTTGTTCAATAAATATAATATAAATACTTATTTATTTTTCCAACGGAATTAATATTTTTAATGTACCATCTTTTTAAAATTTAACTGCCTCTTAAAATTTATAATATAACGCGTTTAATATTCAATTATAATCTAAAATTTTAACTGATATTCATTTTTAAATCAATTCTTATTAGAAAGTTCAACAAGAATTCAATTATTCAAATACAAAAATAAATAATTTATAGAATAATTAATTATTTCTTAAAATTTAATTCTTTTAAAGAATTTTATGAAAATTTTTGAAAATAATTGATTTCTTTCAAAGAATTTAAATAAAAATTTAGAAAATAATTACATTTTTTGAGAAATTTATTTAATGTTGTATTAAAAATAATAAAAATCCTCTATAGGATTTTATTATTTATGAAAATAATTGAATTCTATGAAAAATTTTGTTATTTGTAAAAATAATTGAATTTTATGAAAATTTGAAAACATAATTCAATTATTTCGAATAAATTAATTAAAATAGTATTAAAAATAATTGAATTCTTGCGATGAATTCTATTATTTATGAAAATAATTAAATTTTTATAAACAAATATTATCAAAATTTAAAAAAATAATTTATTTTAAACTATTTTATTAAAATATTTTAGATAATTGAATTTTTTGTAGAATTTTATAAAAATATAAAAGAATAATTCAATTATTTCGAATAATTTAATTAAAATTGTATAAGAAATAAAAATCTTTCGAAAAAGTTTCTTGAAAATTGTAGGTATTTCAAATAATTAAATTTCTGTGAAAATTTTTTTATTCTAATTGCATTTTCGTGAAGAATTTTATTAAATTTTTTGAGATTAATATTTGTATTTCAACTATAGTGCAAATGTTGAAAAAAATAAAAAAAAAGTAGTTTTTAGTGTCAAAAATTTAAAAAAGTATCCAAATAGTAGCTAATCTGAAAAAAGGTAGTAAATAGTAGGTTTTAGTAGATGAGTGCGAAGCCTCAAACCCAAGTATTGTATAATTTACTGTTATCTGTAATTGTGCACTCTACATTTTTAAGGAAAAACGATAAAGTAAATAGACTTTTTCCAATTAAACATTTTTTAAATAGACCACAAGAATAAGTTGTTAACTTAATGCTATTTTAGAAGCAATATTTTTCATTTGGTTTTTATATTATATTACTAGCTGTCGTACCCGTCTTCGACGGGTTTTAGTTTCTACCAATACATTTAACAGTGTGTCTACCAATTTGGAAAATAAGGAAATAGCTCAGGAATTTAATTTGACCGGAAAAAAATAATAATTAGTTAGGTACCATTATAGCTATTTCAGTAGGAAAATATTACTATTTGAATCAGTGATTGACTTTTTATTATCAAATTAGTTATTTTAACCAATTCAAATGCAGAGAACAATATTTGTCAATTTGTAGTACTTTAATTAATGCATTAAAAATTTATCAAATTTCCCACCCAGTTTTTGGAGTTATAGTAGAGTCTAATTGGAACTAATTGTATCGCAAAGGTTACGACTGCTAAAACCTAACATAAGACCTATATTTTAGACTGAAAGTAGGGCTTAAATTTTGACCCGGGTCTGTTTTCATAAATATTATACATCAATAAAAATTAAAGTAAAAAGCAATTTTTTAAAAGCGAATTAATATAATGAAACTTTTTCTTAATTTGATTGGAAAATTCCCAGCTTTTTCCAGTTTTCCCCGTTTGGTAGTTACCCTGTTAAATGTATTAGTAGAAACAAAAAACTGTCGTAGACGGGTACGACAGCTAGTAATATAATCTATATTTTATATGAACTTAAGAAAGAGTATTTTCATAAAAATAAGTAAATTTTTATAGCCATTTGTAGATTTATTTATGGATAAAATCAAGTAAATTTAAATTTAACAAAAAAAAGATAAACCGTGAAAAAGGACAAAGCAGGAAATTTTGTTAAATAAAATAGACACCGTGTTAACTTTTGTCTTTACATTGCTCAAAACATCTCTTAAAGTTAAATCTAGAGTTAAAATAAAAAAAACGTTTTAACATATAAGTTTTTGCCTAGTGGCATATAATATGCTTGTATTGTATCAGAGGTGACTTACAATTTCTTGACATCCTGCAATATCATTTTAATCATAAAAAATTTGCATTTTCAATATTTCTGAAATTCTTGAAAATATTAGATTAATTTGATAAATAATTCTCAATTACACTATTTTTACGTCAAAATAATAATCAGAGACTCCAAAAATACTACTGAATTAAACTTCATAGTAATTAGTATCGATTTTTTGATTTGAAAATATTTTTATATTTACTTATAGGATAGTATTTTTTGCAAAATTATGCTAAAATCTGACTAAATAACATATAATATTGAATTTTAGAAAGTTTAAAAGCTATCCATTAAAAATGTGAAATTTGGAAATTTTCCATTTTTTGAAGTTTTTGAAAATATTTTTATATTTACATCTTAGTTATAGGATAGTATTTTTTGCAAAATTATTCTAAAATGTGACTGAATAACATGTAATACTCAAATATAGAAAGATTAAAAGCAATCCATGAAAAATGTAAAATTTTGAAATTTTTGATTTTTTGAAAACATTTGTATACTTACATATTAGTTATAGGACTTTATTTTTTGCAAAATTATGCTAAAATGTGACTAAATAACATGTGATACTCAAGTATAGAAACTTTAAAAGCAATCCATGAAAAAATTAAAAATTTTGAAATTTTCGATTTTTTGAATTTTTTGAAGAAATTGAATATCTCCCGTTCTAATTAATATTTTTTAAATCTGTAAATTTATAAACCTTCCTTGGGTCAATACCTAATAACCTACCAAGTTGGACTTAAATCGATTTACATGTTTTTGTGTGATTGGGGTACAAAGTTTTTGTGACAGACATACGTACATACATACGTACATACATACGTACATACATACGTACATACATTAAATTTTTTAAGAATATTTTTGGAATCCCTGATGTCCATAATAACTAATCATGTTAACATTTTAAAGTTTTAAGCAATGTACAGACAGACATCTGATTTTATTAATAAGGATAATGAAAAATATATTAAAAGAATTATAATAAAGTCTTTAACGTCCGAATGGTTTTTATAAGAAAAGTCCGAGTGGTTGTAGCAATTTTTATTTTATGACAAATTTTTATTTTATTCTGACTGTTACTAATTTGACTATCCCTGAAGAGAAAATCTGTGAATTTCGAAACGCTGGAGTAACATTAAAGAATCTTTGTCTGAATGACTTCGTTTGTCTTAATATTAAAAGAAAATTTTTATAGCTAGTTTTCAAAATTGATAATAATCGTAAACAAATGTTAAAAATTTTTCTGTAAATCAGGGAAAAGTCACAGAAACAAAAAATATCTAATTTTTTATCCCACATGCACAAAAATGGCGCTTTTAGATAGCTGACGACAGAGAGTAAAGTCAGTCATTTGTTCGACCATATGAAAATGGCGTCCATTTTCTCCCAAGAGGCAAACATAACAGCTGATCCCATGCGTTATTTTTGCCCTTGGGAGAAAACGGCCGCCATTTTCATATAAGTCGAACAAGTGAATGACTTTTACTCCCTGTCGTCTGCTATCTGAAATCGCCACTTTTGTGCATTAGGAATAAAAAATATCGTAAGTAACACGGGAATAAAGGCAGCCAATTTGTTTACGATGATTTTTGTGACACAAGTGGAGGTCGAGGGCGCCATAGGCGCCCCGAGACCTAAACGTAAACACCGTAAACAAATGGCTGCCTTTATACCCTTGTTGCTTAATATACTATTTGTGACTAACTTTGAATAAAATAAACGACTTTTTTTACTTCGAATCATTTATGTTAAGAAACATATTTTTTTACGGTTTTTACAGTTTTTTCTTACATTTTCAATATATCAAAATCAAAATCGTAAAGAAAATATTTTTTTACATATATTGTTGAAGAAAAGTTATATTTTAAGATTTCCATGAAAAGATGTATTATTAAGGTTCCAATTAAAAAATATGCAAGAACGTACTTTTTCGACCCCAATCACTTTTATGACAATTGTGTCAAGAGTAATAGGTCAAGGTTGTTTGAGTTGAATATTTGATTGGTATGATGGCACGCAAGGGTAATTGGTGAATAATTGAAGTTAATAGACTCAGAAAAATTTCGTTTCAACGTAATATAACATGTTTTTTGTTAAATGAATATTTGTTCCACAGACTATACAAACTATTTTACTAGTTTCATACAAATGGTTTATATTTCCTAAATCATTTTTTTATTTTAACCGAATAAAATTTATTTCAAACAAACAATTTTCTATTTGGATATCAGACAAAAATGGGTGATTAAAATTAAAATAGCATTCTCATGTCCTGCCTGAAAATCTGGAATACTAGTTCATATATACATGGTGGATATCACGTCAAAAGTCCACCCAAAAAAAAAAATGTTGTCCAATTATTCCCAAATTTTTTTTATGATATGCCCTATAGGTTAGTAATTTGTCGGATAAATATTTTTAAATTTTATAAAAAATTGTCCGAAGGGCAGGGGGTAGAAGCTCTGAACTTTTGCGTGACACGCTCCACTTCGATTATTTCTTATAATTAGAGGAAAAAATTTTTAAAAAAATTAGGATATGGGTTTTTTTAGATTTTTTCATGGGCTTTCGAATGGCACAGTCTATTTTCAAAAATTTTTTTATTTTGACACAAATTTTGAAAAAAAAAATTTTTCACCTTTCGCATTTTTGGGTCCATTTTTTCTTTTTCCTTTTATTTTTAAATGAAAGCTGAGCTTTTTTCTGATGAAATACTTGTTTTCCAAAAAACCGTTTTTTTTTGTTTTCGAGAAATGATTTTTTGAATATAGCGTATCACGTCGTCGCGCTGCAATTTAATTTATAAAACGTTCCATTGAACTATTTTCTGCATTTTACAGGGTTGAGACTGACATTAGAACAATATAATGCCTGCATTATAGTTTTTTTTATTTTTTTAAATTAAAAAAAAATATTTAATTTTTTTAAATTTTTAACAAAATTTTTTTGCAATTTTATTTTTAATTTAATGCGTGTATTTTATTTTTTTGTTGGCTTTTTTTTACTTTAGCTGTTCTCAACTTTGTCGCTGCATTTTTTGTTTTAGTGCCCTTACTTTTTGAATCTTTTGATGCTGGAAACTCCACATAATTTAAACCCAACGAAGTTATTTTAAGGAACAATTTTTCGTCATTTGTAGGAATATCCTGTCGAGTCAAAAGATTAGAAAAATAAGGGCACTAAAACAAAAAGTACAGAGACAAAGTCGAGAACAGCTAAAGTAAAAAAGCCAACAAAAATAAAAAATAAAATACCTGTTTTGAGCATGTAACGACATGAGTATTTTGAAATATTTAAAAATCGGAGGAAATATTTCAACATAAAAAAATAAAAAAAATGGGAAGAAATGAAAATAAATAAATTGTAGGCATTAAATTAGAAATAAGTCTAAAAAAATTAAATTTTTTTTTAATAAAAAAAAATATAATGCAGGCATTATATTGTTCTAATGTCAGTCTCAACTCTGTAAAATGCAGAAAATAGTTAAAAGGAACGTTTTATACATTAAATTGCGGCGCAACGACGTGATGCGCTATATTCAAAAATTCATTTCTCGAAAACAAAAAAAAACGGTTTTTGGAAAATAAGTATTTCATCAGAAAAAAGCTCAGCTTTCTTTTTAAAATAAAAGGAAAAAGAAAAAATGGACCCAAAGATGCGAAAAGTGAAAATTTATTTTTATTTTTTCAAAATTTGTGTCAAAATAAAAAAATTTTTGAAATTGCTTTACTTAGCGTTTATAATAAGAGTCTTGTTTATAGAGACTTAGAGAAAAAACATTACAACATTCTATCACATCTATCATTTGTACGGTTGGCAGCCGAAAGAAAGTAGCATTTTGTCGAGCACTTTATGTTAGTTGTGTCCCCATAAAAAAAATAATACATAATATTTTTTTAATATTATTGTACCGCAGTTTCAGTTATTACACATACATCTTCAGACATATATTTCTGTAATGTCTTCAAGGGTTCGATAACTCACACGTGGCAAAATATTGTTCCCGCAATTAAAATTTTTCGATTCTTAGCCCCAATCCAACTTTCAGTTAACTTTAGCTGTAGGATAGACAAAAGAAATATTATGCGATAAACTTATCAGGCATTTATCGAGAAGTGTATAAAATGGGGCCACAATTAGCTACAATTTTCTTTTCGCAATCGTCATTTTTACATTTTTACAGTATAAGTATACTTCTCTTTAATATTGTAAACTTTGCTCAAAAATTTTTAACTCGATCGTTTCAAGAAAAGATAATTCAAGGTAAGCGGAAATCATTTGGCACAAAGTTACATCATCAAACAGTGGGCCAGAATCTACGATTTTTGTCCAAAAATATAATTTTTTAACTTTCGAATAAGTACAAAAAAATTATTATAATTTATTTTACAATAATTTAAAAATTCATTACAGAAATTATTTATAAAGTAATGAAAAATTATGTCCTGCAGAATTATTTGACTTTTGAATTTGATTCAAGGCAGTGTTATACGTTTCTCATTGAATACAAATAAATAATTTGTAACCGTGTTTTTCAGGGCTTTCAACATTTTTTATCTTAAAACTGACGTGCTAGAGACTTCTAGTTAGGCTTAAATTAAAGCTTAAATCGTGCACTACAAGTCTCACATTATATGTGGGCAAATTATATAATGTACTTTTATTTATTGTACTACATTTTAATTTAGCAGCTATTTACTTCTAAAATAATCAATTGATAATATTTTTCTGTATTTTTTAATCATAACTATCATTACAAGCTGTTTTATGGAAAGAAATCGTCGCTAATATAAATTTTTAAGGTTGCATGTTAAATTACTTTTCAATTGATTTGTATAATTTTCATCAATTGCACGGAGAAAACTGGAGTATTCAACTTACTATCTGGAGGGACAAACAGACTATATTTGAGGTTAAGTTTTTCGTAACCATCTCGGAGGGATAAATAGACACTCCGATGATTAATTTGACTAACTCGGAGGGAAAAGTTAACTATCCAGAGAATCAGGCTTAACACTCAAAACCTAACCCTCTAAGTTTGACTATCCAGTTTTCTCAGTGTGGGGTTTAATTCTACTTTGGACAGTCAAGCTGATTTCAAACACATAACATTTTTTTCACTGTTGTTAATCACGAATTTGAAGTCAATTTTCAAAAATTTTCAAATCCAATAGGGCAGATTCAATGTTAAAGACATTTTTAAAAATTAATTAAGAAATTCTCAAAATCAATTTACATTTAAAACTTTGTTCACATATTTTTCTTATCTATTATAAATGTTTTTTTTTAGATTGCATACACAATGGTGGCTCACACAGTTCTTTTGGACTTCACAGTCTCATCAAACGCAATCGTAGATTCCGAAAAGCGTTCCAATTTGAAATCAACTATTGCTAATGTTTTGAAAGAACATTTTGTTGGATTGAAACTTTTGACGGAATCTTATATCGACGGAAGTTTACTTGTTCTATACACTGGACCAAGAAGCAGTTTAATCACTATCAGAGGATATCCTGAGGGTCTCATCACCATCAACATCGAATATTACAAACGCGACGACGAGAATGCTCTCTTAACATTCGAGGTAACTATTAAAATAAGAGAAAATCTAAAATTAATTACGAATACACGGAGAGAAAGTTATATTAAATTTTGTAAAAGAATTTCCCAATTTGGGGAAAAAGTGCCACAAACCGAAATTTTGACATAGAAAATACTAAATAGTGAAAGAAATAATATGAAATTTAGTAAAGTTATATTAAAATTTAACTAAAATTCTTATATTTGATATAACTTTACTAAATTTCATATTATTTCTTTCACTATTTAGTATTTTCTATGTCAAAATTTCGGTTTGTGGCACTTTTTCCCCAAATTGGGAAATTCTTTTACAAAATTTAATATAACTTTCTCTCCGTGTAACAAAAGTCTTCTTGTTTCTGAAGTCAAAAATCTGGGATGAAAGATTAAATATTTTGTTTGAAAAAAGTAAACTATTCAAATATAAAATCAAGCAATTTATAACTGAGAGAATATTGTAGCAATGGCGATACTTGGAAGTCGATGTTGCTCTGGCTTTGAACAGCCAACGCAGTAAACGTTTACCGCCTGTAAGACGAGGAACAATATATGATCTTTACCTGACGCTCTCAGGTAGAAACAGTTTTCCCCACATGACATATTATTTTCATTTTCAATATCCACAATATATATACATATTTTTTTTTTTTACGTTTTGATATGAAGCATTTTCTAGATATCTATTTTTTTACCTATTGATCTTTACCAAATATTCTTCTAGATTTTTAGGTAGGCCGCTTGTCATGAATGCTGATATAGAAAAATCTAGCACTCTTTTTATATTTATTTATTTTTATTATTTAGGCGAATGTTTTTCGATTGTAAATTTCATTATCAATTGAATCATTGCACATAGTTAAAGACATCGATTTTGTTGAATTTGTTTATCGTTTCAAAAATGATAATTTTTAGTCAAGACTTTTAAAACATTAAACTATTAAATTAAATTTACCTATTAAAATAAATTTTATCTTTCAGTACTAAAAATGGGAAGTTCTCCAAGTTTAATTGTATAGAATATTCTTCAGACAGAATTTCATGTCAAATTTTCTATATCGAAAGTTTTGTTGCTTAAAGTTAATTATATAGAATATACTTCAGACTGAATTTCATGTAAAAACTTTTCTTTGTCGGAATTTTTCTTTCTTCTAATTGGTACATATCAAAATGCTTATAATTATGGAAAAACTGTTTTATGAACAAATTATCCTAATTAAAAACTTCAGTAATGCTAATTACTAAAGGAGAGATATAATTGAAAGAATTTTCTGGAATATAAATTTTCATTTAACAGAAATATTCGTTTAGGAGAATTATAGTTTTGCAGACAATTTATGTATCAAAAACTTGATATGTTAAATTTTTCTTCAATCAAATTTCCGTGTATCACAACTCATACAACACCGAAACTTTCCTAAAAATTTATTAAAGATTTACTTGCAATCTTTGAAGTATTTACTTGCAAAGTTAGGTAACAATTTTTTAAAGATTTAAGTGTCCCACTTGAATAAATGTTTTGCGTCAAACTTTACTGAAAATTTAGCGTGAAACTTTCCTGAATATTTAAATGTTACATCTTATCGTCTTTGCATTGCAAAATCAACTGCGCAGCAGAAAATGCTTAAGAAAACTATTGCGTAACCTTAAAGTTTAAACAAAATTTGTTTCAGGTGAAGAAAACTGGTACAAGAAAATATTCATAAACACGTACAATTTCCATAATGGAAGAATTTTATTTCAGGTGAAGAAAAACTGGTACTAAAAAATGTACCTGAACGTGTACAAGTTTCATAATGGAAAAATTGTCATACATGATCATGTACATTAAGGTGGATCTTATTTTGCAAAAGTTTGAATGTTTTAGGTCGCCGGCCAGAATAAATTTTAGAATATGAACAAAATGAGCTGCATTGAAAAAATGTTGAATGCAATGGAATTTCAATTGTCTGAAAGTTAAAAGTCGCCCAAGATTTCTTCCGTATATGCAGAAGAACAGGCCATTTAATAGTAATAATGTTTTTAATAAAATGAAAATTAATTTTAAATTATGATAATTATATAGTAAAGTAGTACAACGATAATTATTTTTTAGAAATAATCTCCAAATCTTAAAAAATAAATATTATACATTTCAATTTTGCTATGTGTAACATTCAAGCTACAGAAAATTTGCAATGGGAGCCACTAATTTAATTCCTTGAATGGTGAGTAGTGGAGGATCCATGTCATAGATTAACTTATTTTATAGGCGTGCAACTGGATTTAAATTCAATAGAGTACATGTGAATCCTGTCAATATTTTTATTACTGCAACCAAATTGACTTTTTAAAAATTTGAAATTTATTGAGTTTCATAAAACATAAGAATTCTGATACGTACTACTTAGAAGAAACGAACATTCCAATAATGGAAAGTTTTTATATTTGAAATTCTGTCTGAAGAATAAGAATTAATAATTTTAGGGAACTATCATGCATCCCCTAAAATGGTTACGGACTTTGATCGATTCTTTAAATGGAGGCACTTTACTAATTTTAAAAAAATAGAAAAATTTAATAAAATGTAAAAAATATCTGTTTTCTTAATGCTTGAAAATTAATTGACTAATAAACTGAGAGGAGCTAAAAGTATGTTATTGAAGTCAATTCTTTAATAGAAATTATTCTAGAAAGAACTGAATGCGATGGCGTGTTTACTGAGAAAAAATGTGTACACTCAATATTAATTGAATTCTTGGGTTACTTTTTCTTAAAGAAATAAAATAAACTTTAATGAAACTAATGCAGTGCACGTCGCACTTCACTGTCGCCCTCCTGAACTATTGAATCTCAGTTTATCTTATTTTATCATTATTTTAACATTTTCTCATCTCGATTCCAGAGCTTGTCATTTGTAAATTATATCGAGGCCGGTCATTTTATCACACTCAGATTTTTGAATCATAAATGCGGAAATTCTTTATAGTGTTCTTTGAGTAGAAGAAATTCCTTCAAATAGTTTAGTACCTTTTTATTTATTCTATTTATTGATTGGTTCGCTTGACGGCTTTTGGTAGTCAGCCAGAGAATTGGAGGTGGCGATACAGGCAGTGACAACGGCTACACGGTCTCACACAATAACTGCTATTAAACGCGGTGGCAAGTTTGACAGATACTTTCCTACCTCCGGTGAGTTTTTTTATATTTATGTTTACGCGGAGACTAATCACACTCTGCGAATCATCGTTCTTTTGCTATTAAAATTGTCTAAGCCCCAGCAGCATGTAATGATGTCACTGTAATATTACAGTGATCTTACTGTAATATCAAAATGTCCTCTACAAAGTAATATTACATATTGAACTGAGATACTTTGTGTTCTTAAAACAAAAACTTGGTGGGTTTGTATTTCTATTTTCTCTTGTTTAATTTGGAAAAATATTTCTCAGTTCAAGAAGTAAAATTATGTGTAACATTACGTTAATATCACGTTTAATATTAAGTTAATACATATTACACATAGCAGACATTTTGTTATCAGTAAGATCACTATAATATTACAGATAATATTACAAATATCCAAAGTGATATTTCAGTGATATCAAGGCAAAATTACGTGCTGCTTAGGTATAAATTTTAAAAAGACGTTGAAAAAAGTGCTTCTAAATTTTTACTGTACTAAAGAGAAAAAGAGATGAAATTTTGAATGTAATTAACAGATTTTAAATTTCGTCAAATGACCTTTTTCAATTTGAAAATTAATTCTTCTTGACGCTCTGCTAGATTTTCTTGCAACTGGATGATAAATCGCACTCTGTTGCTGCCATGTATGCGCATAACAGTTAAGATCTCTTGTTTTACAAACTAGAATGTTTATTTGTTTTATTGTGCTTCGATAATCCGTTGATAAAACAATGCTTTCGTCATGAAACGATTGCACGTTTACGGAAATGATTTTTTTTATATTTTGCAAACAATTTCATGTACGATAATTTTGTTTAGCATAAGGCTTATTTTTATATTTTTCGCTTTATTAGAAACATATTTTTTATACCATCTTTCTGTTTTGTTCCTTTATTTCCCGATTCTTTTTGTTCTTGTTGTACATACAATTTCTTTTGTAAAATTGGTACATATCTTGAAACATTAATTTTATTAAAATCATTTGAAGATTTAGATATAAATTTTTGCAAACTTGGAATCGTCAAAGGCTTGCCTCATAATTGCACGAACAAATTTTTCATACCAAGAATTTTAAAATCATTGTGGTAGACATTTTTTAATTTAATTTCACAAACTTTGGATAGAGTAATTATCAGTAATTTTGAAGAACAGGACAGTGTACCTCCTTGTAATATCGATATTAAAATGATGAGAAATTTGTCTCAAAGATTAGTGTTATTCAAAATTTGATTTTTGATTAAAAAATAAGTCTTTCTGAACTGAATAATTTCTCTGTCCATAAAACGAAAACGTATTCGTATCTCCTTCTGTAAATTTAATTCATTGTCACTAATTTCAAATTACATTAATAGTCTTCCACCAAATTGTAATTGTTACTATTAACCCTTAAAGTACAAGCTTAAAAAACTTACTTTTGATAGACGGGAAGTTGCACTGTACAATTTGTACTGAGATGTTTGGAAAGCTTATGTCTTATGCTCAAATTGATTAAATTCAATTAATGTTTTGCTATTTTCTAAAAAGATCGTTATTTTTTCAAAATAAGTATATAATAAGTATATAATAAAATATAATAATTTATGAATAGGGTAAACCGTACAGTAGTCGGCCACTTAATAATTTTGAGTGGTGCTTACAAAAATTTTTGAATAAAATTTAGATTTTGTTTAAGAATATGTTTTTTGTTTATTTGATGTACACAAAAAGATATAATGTTTTTGGCAAGTGCTCAGATTATGCTCAACATTACTTAAGTGGTGTTCAAATTAATTTTAAGGATACTCTCATCATATGGGTTAAAAGAGGGCAGATAATAGATAATATATAGATATCAATAATATATCTATATATTATTGATTGTGTCCTTTTTTTATTTCACACAACGTATTCTGGTGTGAGCAACTTAAATATGGTATCTGTCATTATTTCGGTAATACGTTGTAATTGATTAATTTGGTAAGCTCTTAATTTTGATTGATTTAAAAACTGTAAATTGTGCCAATGTAGGAAATATTTCTTAGGTTCTAAAAAAATTGCGTCAAAACCTTACTTACTGTTTAGAAAATAGCCGGAAACTACTTTGACTTTCCTGTTTGCATAGTAATGTAGAGGAAGTTGGATGCACAGTAGCCTTCTAAGGAAAGTAATTTTTTATGACATGCCTTCACATTGAACGGAATTTGGCTTCACTACTCCCCGTGGCAATCCAGTCAAGTTACACCTCCTGTTTCTAATCTTCTTACGTAGTGTACTGTGATTTGGAATAGAGGTGTAGTCATTATTGAAGTAATAATTAAACCTTCGAAAAAATATGTAAAATAAAAATAACAAAATAAAAGAAATTTAGATTGACAATATAATCGCAGAGAATAATAAATGAATAATGTAAAATAATGTTTGGGGGTTTGTTTAAGAAAGTTAATAGGAATGATATAATATGATACAATGTTTGAACAATTCTTGTAATCTTCAATTATTTATTGTTCACACAAAAGACTTGATTTCAAATTATATAAAAAGATACGTGATGAACAAAAAACAGTTTGATTGTTTTTAAACATTTTAGGCGCAATTGTACTCGCGCAGGCCCTTAAAAACGCTAGACACCATCTTACAATCTGGGAATTTTTCGTCTTACCCAGTGAGAAATGAAATGTCTCATCGACGTCTAAGCGATCTAAAAACACCTATTTAGATGTCGAATGGATGTCGAATAGACCTTTCATTTCTCACTGGGTATGGGTGTCTAAATACAATAACGCACTGCAGTTGGTCACAATCTTAATCGGGATGTTAATCAACCAATTTCTTAAACGAGTGACTGCCCGAACTACATATAACGCTAAGGTCGAGTTTGCTTGAATGGTAATTTCGTTCCGGATCGCTAATTCGTCGACTGATTGAGTAAACAAGATGCAATTTTCCATCACTGAATGGAAACATCAACATTGCTTCCAGACTTAAGGCACCCGCATCAGTGTGGAGTTTTGTTTCACGATCGTGGCAAAATGGTTATAAAATCGAATCCGAAGTTAATTGGCTTATCGACTCGCGAAAAGAATAAAAAATAATACCTTCTTTCCTAATTGGTTCTTGGATGATATTCGGAGTGTGAAGGTTTGTCAGAGAAATAACTTCTGCACGTTCGATCACTGTTCCTTTGGCGATTGATTTTGGTTCGGCGTTGAAATTCATAACTGGAACTTGAAAAAAAGGAGACTGTCACTGACTTTGTGTTAATCTACATAGGATAAATTGGTGAATGATCATCCTACTAAAACATCTAATGAATAAAAATTGTCATGAACTATTGAGTCTCACCTATGGCACTACAACTCCAACAATTGTGTAATTACACTTAACAAATCAAGGCCAAAGGTTGGTAAAATCTTCAGGTCCAAAGCTCTCTAATGCAACATCTTCTCGAATAACGTTGAATCCGTGTTTTATAACTGTTAAGGCATTTATCGTACACTCTGCTGCGCTAGGATTGAACACGGCTGAAAGATTGATTTCATCTACTGTTATCTCTTTAATATATTTATCAATAGAATTGTCTGGTTTTGCAATATTTACCTGATTGGCGTTAAGTTTTACCGGATTTCCAATTGCGTTGTGTGGTGTTAGGGTAAACGGTTTCTTGTCGGTCGAAAACGATAAATTTAAGTCACTAACTCACCATGTCCAGATCGCCAAAGCGCCAATAGGTTTCAACCACTACCAAAAAAGGAAATGGAAAATCATTTCACTTTTGTGAAAATTTCCACCCAAAGAAGACAGGTGCCCATTGAAATGGAGAAGCAGTTTGTCTCTGTCATCCTGCCCTGACAATCTCAGGCTTCGACCCCTTCTGATTGACAGATACGAATTCGGAAGCTTCCAAAACTAAGTCTCACCCAACCTTAGTACCTCAGTACATAGCATAATGCGTTGTCATCTCATCAAACACCTCTTTAGTCGCCTTTTACGACGCGCAATAGAATACCTGTTTGAGTTGAATAAAATTAATTAAAATGATTCAAAAAAGATTCTTCAGCTCACGCGGCCGGGTTCATCGGCTGTGAGGGTTCAGTTTTAAAGTTTAAATGTTTGTCCTGAGGCGCATTTACGTTTTTATGTACAATGAAATAATTAAATAACCAGATTAATAACCCATTTGAGCTTAATGTGTACTCTAGACAAATTATCGAAAAACTTTCCGCAAAGGGTGAGTCTCCAATAGACTTTATAAATATGAGTTGCCAGCAGACTGGCAGCAGACTTTACCTTACAATGTTAAGGTCACAACCATACCTTTGCGAAATTTATTTACGGACACTAAATGCACGTGTTTAATATTTAAAATTATTTTCCAGTACAAAATTTTAAAAAACTTGTGGGCCATTTATAATAAGTGTGTACTTTAAGGGATAATAATGTACACTTGTGGCATGCATTTGTTAGCTTTTTGTTCTGTTTATTAATACTGTTGTTATTATTATAAAAATTATTATTACGTTCTGTCTGAATATATCAATGTTTCAAGAAGAGGTGGAAAAATAAATATTTGTGTACAACTGTCTTTTTGGATAATTTTTCAGATGAGAGATTGCTGGAATATGATATTGATCATTTGGTATTCGAAGCAAGATCGCCATACCAGAAAGTACAAATTGTTCACTCCAAGTCTCTAGGAAATCTTCTAGTTTTGGACGAATTACAAAGTAGGTTTAAATCTTCCATACATTTTTTCTTATTCATATTTCCTAATTAATTACAATAGAACTTGTCTTATTTCAAGGTCACATAATTTCGATATTATTGATCTATGTTAAAAGCCACCCTATTGCAAAAATACACGTGTTATTGTATTAATTATACATATTTTAACATATGTCATAATATTAAATGGCTTTGGTCCGTTTAAATTGTACAGCACTGAACACTGGCGCGCATACTAGAAATTGAACTAGTGAATCGGTCACGGATCACCTGTTGAACGACTCATGAAGGTACAGTCTCATGTCAGCGTAAAAACGGAAAACGTTTAACCAAAAGGAACTTCCGATTCAATGGAAATCATTCTAATAGGGAATTCTTATTGGCTGAACATTTTCCGTTTCATGCTTTCATGGGAGTGCACCTTGAGTTGAACGACTCTCGAGAACTCATTGTATTTCATTATCTGGCCGTTTTGCTAGATGAACGGTATAGTTCTGACACTCGGCAAGGCCACAAGTCATTTAAGAAGAAGAAGAAGATGAACGGTATAGTACAAAAGGTCCAAGACAGAAAGTCCAATTTGAAAGGTCCAATACAAAATATCCAAAATTTTGAAAGGTCCAATAGTCAGAATATCCAGAAGTACAAAAAGTCCAAAATTTAAAAATATCCAAAGTAAAAAAATTTATTCCAAAACCAATGTATAAAAAAAGGTTATATAAAATATGTGATTTTAAAAATGTAAATGGTATCCAAGTAATTTAATGTATTCCATCTGTCGCGTCGGTTGTCCTCAACAAATGTTTCGTAGCGAGTCACGATACTCAACATTTTTTCTTCAATGCGTTGAAAATGATTTGAAGGCAAATTTCGTATTTTTTGCCCTAATGTAAGTTGACTTTGCATACATTCCACGTCACCTTGCTCTTGCTGCAATTCTGTTAGGAAAGCGTACAAACTGGCATGCAACAATTTCAAACCAAAGAAACGACAATAAAACAATTCATTCGATTATTTTCAAATTTATTATTTTCTATTAATAATTTTCTCTGGACTTTTTAAGTTATTGGAACTTACACATTGGACATTTTGCCCATTTTAGACTTTTTAAGTGTTGGATTTTTCGTCCTTTTGGACCTTCTAAGTCTTGGATTATTTTTTGCCCTCTGGATCTTCTAAGTTTTCGGACTTTTCGCATTGGTTTTTTTACTTTGGATGTATGTTGTTTTTAGGGATGAAAATAACTCTTGATCTTGAATGAAAGGTGACAAGATATTATTTAAAAATTATTAATTTTTTATGATATTTGGTATCTGGGGGTTTCGAGGTCGCTGATTACGAATCTCTGGTCAAATTTTTTTAATTCGAAATTGTAGATCTGATTATATTTGATTTATAAATTATATAGGTTGGTAACAGATTATTCCTTGTATTCTCAGCTAACTCAGGTATATCTGGAGGAGTTAAATCAGAGCTTTCTTTTGCAGACTGAATCAATATTTTTAAATTTTGACCGCCATATTGGATACCACATTATGAATTCTAAAATTCTGGTACCAGATTCCCAATCAGCGACCTTGAAATCTCCAAGATACCAAATTTCATAAAAATTGATAATTTTTAAAAGAAACCTTGTCATCTATTATTCAAGAGTTGTTTTCACCCCGAAAAATTGCATTCGACTTGATCTTACAAAACGGTCAGACACAGGTATTTTGTATGACCTTTTAATTTATATTTCCATTTTAGATCGAATAAGTATAATATAACATTATAATAAATTTCAATAAATCAGAGTCAGTTTTATGAACTCATGAAATATACTGGAAATTTAAATTAGAAACCAGTTATGTAAATAATCAAATTACTAACGATATTTTACTTTGATTTGAATATTAATGTTTAATTTTCTATAGATATGTCCGAGGCAGATTTAATTTATACCGAAACGCTTATGCAACGAGGAAAAGAAAATTATGCGGGGAAAGAAATAGTTATTTTAGGAGGCGGAGATGGAGGGTTACTCTGGGAGTTACTAAAAGAAAAACCAAAGCACGTGACAATGTTGGAGGTTAGTCAAAAATATTTCAGTTGTAAATATTATGTAATTAATATTCTTAAGAGCTCATAAATATACCAGAAAATTATTGGTGGTAATTCTTATCGTTTATAATTTCTCAATTGAGGAGCTGAATCGTACAACTGACTCTTCGCATGGACGCACGCATTAATACCGGCCGAGTAGTAATGAGCGCCTCTGGAGTACTATTGAGTCGGTTCTACGATTCAGCTCCTGAATTTCTAATTTTTATTTATTTGAACTTAAAATATTTTCAATTATAGGGTAAAAGGTACAGTAGTCGGACACCTCGAAGAAAAAAATTATTTTTAATTAGGCCGGTGTCAGACTATTGTCTGGTTTACCCTAGGTAATTATTGTTTGTTTTGAAATTTTAATGATGCATTGATTTTTAAGTGAATTGTAATCTATAAGAAATTAGAAGGGGCGTTCCATGGCATTTTGACAATAATTTAGCGAAAAAGTGATTTAAAAAAAGAAATAAAGTGGAGTAAATAGCATTGCCCAAAAGTGAGTGGGCAATGTTGACATTGCCCGGGCACTTTCACATTTCACGGAATTTTGTTAAAAATACCCGGGCAATGTCAATGCCCAGAGACTGTGGGCATTGTCGACAATGACCGTAACATATAGAAGAATTGAAAGGTACACAAAGGAACGCAAAATTTTCACTCTAAATGATTTAATGGGTCCACTTGTAGTTGTAGAAAACAACAATGCACACAAAAAAACCTGATAAATTGGACATTTTTCCAATTTCTTATAGTTACAGGATTTAGTAAAAAAGGAAAATTTTGTAAAAAGAATTATAATAGAATAGTTAGTCTAAATGTACAATGTAGAAATAAATACCATTTTTTGCAGTAAAATTAATAAGTTAACAAAATATTTTAACTATTTGTAATCAGCCATATTAACTGCTTTATTCAGATGTAGTAAGTAGTAACTATTGTTTACATAGTTCCAGGAGGCATCGGTAACTAAGACCATGACTGATTATTTACATGGAAACAACTATAAAAACTTTTATTTAATGTTCGGTATAGAAATAAGCAATTAAGAAACAAGAAGAACACATGTCTCAGTCAGAAATGAATGATCTAATCGACGTCTAAAACATCTATCTATATGGAGTCTAAATCGAGATCTACATAGACGTCGAAATTGTTGTCGATTCGTCGTTTCCAGAATGGATAGACTCAAGGCTAACGCGTGTGTTGGTTCTGACGCAAGGAATATAGTGTTGCCAACTAATTAAAATTTAGAGAGTAATTAACTAATTATAAATTTTGTAAATGTTCTGTAGCGGAAGCTGATCAAACAATGAATTTACAACTGAATAATATTTTTAAACAAATTTTTAATTAATCTTCACAAAACGTCGAATATTTAAAAGATGAACGAGTATATAGACTTTTAACAGTTGGCAACACTACAATCCTTCCGTCAGAACTAGGGCCTCCACCTTTTTCAGACGTTTCAGTCGGCACAGGAAGGAAGAGTAAGGAGACCGAACTCTGTGTAGAAAGCGCTTTAAAAATCTCAGAGAAATATGCCATACATTACGTTTTAATAAATATTTTTTTATTTTATTTAAAAAATGTCTTGTTGTGTGCCAGGATGTAAAGAAGGAAAAATATTCCAAATTAGGGATTATGTTAGGGATTATCCTCTACACCAAAGACAACATGCTTATAGAGCAGGTTTCTCAGTAGAAACAGCCCTCCATTCTACAGTAGGTAGAATAGAGGGACAAATTAGCAGTGGTGGCTATGCGGTTGGTACCTTTCTTGATATTGAAGGTGCCTTCCCTAACACCTCTAGCAAAGTTATCTGCAGGGCAGCCAGGAAGCGAGGTGTGCCCGAGCCGCTAATTAAGTGGATCGACAGCATGCTTCGCGAAAGGGCCCTTGAAGCGGAGTATGGTCTCTCCTTTATTGTGGTGCTTAGTGGCAGATGAGTTAATTAGAAACCTCAATAGCCAGGGATATTATACGCAAAGTTATGCGGATGATTTCCTTATAATTATAAGAGGGCACTCAATTGAGACCCTCTTAGAACTTACGGAACGTGCAATTAAGATTGTCAATGATTGGTGCAATCTAACTGGACTTTCTGTAAACCCAGAGAAAACGAATATAGTAGTTTTCACAAGAAAATATAAGGTACCGAGTTTGAAGAAACCGATATTTTATGGAAAAGAAATTTCTTTTTCTGAATCGGCTAAGTCCCTGGGAGTAATCCTGGATAAAAAGCTGATTTAGAAGGAATATTTCGAATTACAGGTTCTGTACTGCTTTTTGGGCGTGTAGAAGGGCGATAGGGTCATCGAGGGGAGTTAGGTCTAATATGGTCAACTGGCTCTATCAGATGATTTTAAAACCCAGGTTTCTTCACGCGGTGGTTGTTCGGTGGTCTAGGACTCAACTGATAACGGTTAAAGAGAAACTGGACCAACTGCAAGCAATGATTTTCAGGTGTATTACAGGGGCTATGAGGACCACGCCAACAGCTGCATTGGAATTCATACTAGCCGAAGTACCTCTTCATATTGCTGCGGTGAAAAAGGCTGCTCTTACTATGAGCAGGTTAACCGCGCAGGGAAGGTGGAAGTTTGGTGGTAAACACACCAAGCTTCCACGCTCAATTCTATCAATCCCAGAATTAAGTATGGTGCAAGATAGAATGAT
Source organism: Leptopilina heterotoma (assembly GCF_015476425.1). Lineage (NCBI taxonomy): Eukaryota > Metazoa > Arthropoda > Insecta > Hymenoptera > Figitidae > Leptopilina > Leptopilina heterotoma. The sequence goes on along the minus strand of NW_025110941.1, from coordinate 169,635 downwards.
CAAGAGGGTGAAATTTAAACCCCTCTTTAAGATCATTACACCTCCCAGAACGGACTGGAAGAAAGGTGACAAAATCAAATAACTTTTGATTGGAAGCTGTTAAAGTAGGATTTAGAAATTTAATTTTAAAGATTAATTTTTAAAACTTTAACTTACGTGTCCTTCGGACAAAAGAAATTGTAAAGGTAGCGGATTCCCCCTCTACTTAGTTATTGATTCAACTAAGAGGTTGAGAACCCTACTCCTGTGAAAAAAGAGAAGATAGGAAAATTACTAGGATGTTTAAATTAAAATGCAATATTAAGATGAAAACAATTAATTGTATATTTTGCCCAAAAGTCCCTAATACAAATAATCTAATTTTCATGTGTGTAAAAGAGAGTACTTTGTATACGTGTGAATGAAATTGTAGTGTGTGTTATGTGGTGTAAGACTTTTATACTCACTACTCAGTAATTCAATCTCCTTGAAATAGTAATCCAATGACACGTTCTGACTTCGTAAATTTTATGTTGTTTTTCCGGAAAACTAAAGAAATACCCAATCTAGGTTCACTACCCAGTAAAAAAGGATTTTGTAATGTAGCATTTTGGACGATTGAGCAAGCCGTCTGCTCAATTGTCCAAACGGCATTTGGACAATTGGACTGGTTGCTCAATTATCCGATGCATTAGGTCCAATCATCCCAAATGTTTTTCGTGGCTAAAAAACTGCTGAATTAAGAAAAAAGTACTGAAATGTTACAGAAACTTTAGATAATTCTTAATTCCAGACAAATACAGAAAAATTAGGTATAAAAATACCTCGAGTGAGGAAAAAGAACAAGATTTCTAAAATATCACTTTTTAACTGACAGTGCAATGCTGTACTTGGAATTTAGTTAGCAAAGAAGTGAGGATTCTGATAAAGAGAAACACTACATTATACACTCTCAATACTCCTCATGTGGTAATATATAATTGTAGATTTTCAATAATAGTGTATTAACAATAATATTTTATTTTGCTGAACTATCTCTTTTTTAAAAATGAGAAACCGGAATCTACAATATATTACCACATGAGGAGTATTGAGAGTGGATAATGAAGTGTTTCTCTTTATCAGAATCCTCACTTCTTTGCCAACTAAATTCCAAGTACAGCATTGCACTGTCAGTTAAAAAGTGATATTTTAGAAATCTTGTTCTTTTTCCTCACTCGAGGTAGGGTAACTGCACCAATTGCCGAGGGTGCTCCAATTGTCGAGGATAATAATTTTCTTTTTTAGATAAATAGTATAATATATAATATTTAAGAACAAAAAAAATTTCTAAATAATCTTTGTATTTTCAACTGTATATTTATATATACAAATTTCGTAGCGATTCTACTAAAATAATTATTTAATTAATATTATAATTCACTGCTGTGAAATTTACACGAATCTCCATTTTCTTAATACTTCAGGTTGATTAAAACAGATTTTTAGAAATGCAAATTAAACGTATTTATAATGACTTTTTGTGTACAAAATTATTATTATAATTTTGTACACGAACTAAATTAATTTTGTATGCATGTTTTTTTGTTAAAAAAAATATTTAATATTTTTTAAAAGCAAATCATCAGTATTTGGTTCCTTTTTTTTGACAGTTCCATTTTTCGAGGTAATGACTCGAAAATTGGTGTAGTCACTTTTTTCGCTGATGCACCATTTATCGATGGTTAAGTGTTTATTTACTAAACGTCAAACATAAATGCCAAACATTTATAGGTACAGAGAAAAAGAAAAAAAATGCTCCAAAAATTTACAACCAACAGAAAATAATCAACCAAAAAAACGAGGAAGACCGAAAAAAAATTAATAAAAAAATGCATTATTTAAAACTAAAAAATTTTGTACTATAGTTTAATTATAATTAACCATTATATTTACAGTTCGTAATAAAAGTTTATTTTATTCGTTTACAAATTTAATGTGACTTAAATTAATTTATTTTTTCAATTAATGTCTGATTAACAAAATTGATTAAATTTAATTAACTTATATTTATAAAAGTTTAAAAAACAGTTAAATAATTTTCTGTCCTGTATCATCTACTATAAAAATGTTTTATATCGATATTATAAATTATTCAATTATAGTTAAATAAATATATTTGTTTTCTGGTAATGTTCTATAATATTTTTATCGAAAAAATAAATATCTACTCGATTTTCTAATATCTGTACAGGTTAATTGTTAGGTTATATTGGGTTATATGTTTAAAAATGTCATACCCTCGACAATATTGGAACAGACCCTCGAGAAATTAGCACAAGACCATGGACAAATGGTGCTTTTGCTCGATTGACTTTTAAATATATTTTTTGCTTAACAATTTAGTTTATATTAAAAAAATAAATATGAATATTAAACATTATTAGATCCTTCGTCCAAATATACAAAAATCAAATTTTAAAGTGCATTTACTTCCGAGAAAAAAAATGTCAAAGTCACATGTTGCCTAAAACCCTCGACAATTGGTACAGTTACCCTATTTTTATACCTAATTTTTCTGTATTTGTCTGGAATTAACAATTCTCTAAAGTTTCTGTAACATTTCAGTACTTTTTTTCTTAATTCAGCAGTTTTTTAGCCACGAAAAACATTTGGGATGATTGGATCTAATGCATCGGATAATTGAGCAACCAGTCCAATTGTCCAAATGCCGTTTGGACAATTGAGCAGACGGCTTGCTCAATCGTCCAAAATGCTATATTAAAAAATCCTTTTTTACTGGGTAGATTGATATTTCGCTTTGAACTTTAATATTCCTTTTATTGCACAAAATTAAGACCTAAACCCCGTAAATAAAGGCTGTCTTTAAAAATATATTTAAATTGATATTCTTTTAATAAAATTACTTTTTATTTTATTCTTTCTGATACTAGACTTTTTCAATATTCTCTTTTAATTCTTTTACTTTTTTATATCTCTTTCATGAATTCTTTATATATATTCTTTATTTACTTTATTTTTAATATTCTTTTTCAATTCTTTAATTATTTTTCACTTGTCACTTTTATTAATTATTTATATTCAATATAACTTTTAAATTCAACCTTTCTTTACTTTTTTAAATTATTTTATATTATTCTCAATTATAATTCACTTTACTGAATAAACTTTTTATCAAACCCTTAAAACTTTCTGAGAAAATCCCTTGCTCAGGGATTCCAACTTTAATACTGATCTTCACGATCAACACGGCCAATTGCCGGACTTAGAATTGCCTGGCCAAAAACTGCCGGCTACAACTACAGGTGACTACGACCTGGACTAAACTACGGGCATAAACTGCCCGGGTTAACTGCCGGCTACCACGGCCTGGCTTAAACTGCCCAGTTATCCCAGTGTCAATCAATTTTATTGAAAGACGATTTATTGGGGAAATCGTATATTAAGTTTATTGCACTTGACTGTTGCCAAGCCAATTCTGCAAGCTTGCAGATTTAGGTAGTGGCGTGATCCGAGTTCAGTGACTTAGATGCACCACTCCTTATATTGAGCAATTTACTTTTCATATTTTCTAACTATTCCTCAAAAGGGTCAATAAACTGTTTGCCCAAGAAAGGAATTCATTAAGAAATACCCTGTTATATTCTTAGGTTTTTCACCTCGAAATTGTGAAACTCAAAGGAATGTTAAATTTCATTAAATCTATTATTTAAATAGAACTAGATTTTTATCCGATTGAAATATTTTGGATTAAAATATTCGAAAAGAAAAATGTCCCTTTTGTGTAATTACAAAGGGTTGTTTTTGTGTAGATGTGTTTGTGATGTTTAACAAAATCTCATGTTGCTTGTAATGGTTGCATGTAATTTTAGTTTAAATATAATTAAAAAAGGTATTAACAATATAAAAAGTTACGGAGTTCGGCCGTAACAGAAGCTTGTTGTCAAAATAACTGTTTTTTACCGACAGAGAAAAAAAATATCGACAACTAGGTAAGAAATAATAGTAAGTGGAATTTAACGATCACTCCGAGTCAAGGAAATTAAATAAAAGAGAATCAATTCTTGATCGTAAAATAGTAAGTCTAACTTACTTTGCAACTACCAAAAAGTGGATATTTTTACTACAGAAATTCCGAAAATAACTATTTTTAACAGTAATTTTTTACTATTGCATTATTGATGACTCATTTACAATTATAACGTGTAAAGTATATAAAAAACAGAATCAGGTAGGAGAAAACAAAAAATGGACCTTAATAAATACTAAAAATTGAGTAAATAATTTTATTTTTTTAAATAGTTAATTTAACTTTTTTTACAGTTGCTTCAACTACAATTTGTTACTGGCGCCTCTCGGAACTATGTAAACTAGTTACTATTTACTATAAATGAAGCAGTTAATATGGCTGAATACAAATAGTTAAAATAACTTGCATGTTAGTTTCCTGCAACTACAAGTGGACCCTTTAGATGCGTTCTTCGCAATTGTAAATGCCCTCTATATGAGGCTGGAGTCCCATGGCAGCGTTTTGCGTTGCGTTTTGTAAGTAGTCCATGTGAATGAGAGAGATGGAGATATACGTTCGCTGTACTTGCACTCATGGCCTAGTTACAAAACGCAACGCAAAACGGTGCCATGGGACTTGACCCTGAATGTTGTGCAGCAATATTTTAATTTTTAAAAATAAGAAATTTGTGTTTCAAATTTTAAAAAAATTATAAATAAATACAGTAGGGACCTCATTATTCGAACCCCTATTATCTGAATTATCGATTATCCGGAAAAATTTCAAATAATTTTTTTTAATTATAAAGTTAATCAGCATTTGATACCATAAATTTTCTAAAAATTTAGAGTTTCGATACTTAAGAACATGTCCCTGCTATGAAGAAATTGTGTCTGTTATGAGTATTTCAGTTTCGTTGGGTCAATGCTTCAGGATTTATGTTTTTTTATTAAATAATCATCTGTAATTTTCATTAACATAAGAAATATAGGGACAGGCCTCAAAAGTAAAAATATGGGCGAGGGGGGTATGTTGGCAGATCGGAAGGGAAAACGCTACGTTGGCTGACTCTCCCCGCATCTATATGCCAATAATTCTTACGTCCATGGTAATTTTTGTTTATTTTTAAATTTTCAATATTTTTCGATACACCATTTTAACCCCTTGACTGCCGATGGCAAAGATCTTTGCCATTTCGGACTTTGCTGACTGCCGGAAAACTGACAATCTTTGCCATGATAAAAATTAAAGTAAAAATGTCAAAAATGACTGAAAATTAAAAACAAAAAGGTTTCTAAAAAGTCAAAGCTATGCTGAATGCGACGCACATTCCTGTTTTTAAATTAAATAAATAATTAAAAAGTTAAAAATTGTTAAAAACAACACTTTTAGCAAATTTTTCAAGATCTTTTCCATGGACAATACAATGCATTTTTATTTTTAAAATGTCTAAAATCGCTTAAAATTTGTTACTCGGGGGTTTTTGGGGTCGCTGATTACGAATCTAATGTCGGTTTTTCAAAATTCAAAATGGCGGATCTAATATGGCGGACGACTTTTTAAAAATCGATCCAATTTACCTAAAATTTGTTACTCGGGGGTTTTCGGGGTTACTGATTACAAATCTAATGTCGGTTTTTCAAAATTCAAAATGGCGGATCCAATATGGCGGACGACTTTTTTAAAAATCGATCCAATTTACCTGAAATTTGTTACTCGGGGGTTTTCGGGGTTGCTGATTACAAATCTGATGACAGTTTTTTAAAATTCAAAATGTAGGATCCAATATGGCGGACAACTTTTTTAAAAATCGATTTAATTTACCTAAAATCTGTTACTCAGGGGTTTTTGGGGTTGCTGATTACGAATCTGATGCCGATTATTCAAAATTCAAAATGACGGATCTAATATGGCAGTCGACTTTTTTAAAAATCGACGCAATTCGCCTAAATTTGTTACTTAGGGGTTTTTGGGGTCGCTTATTACGAATCTGATTTGGGTTTTTCAACATTTTATTTCGAAAAACTGATATCAGATTCGTATTCAGCAACAATGAAAACCCCCCGAGTAACAAATTTCAGTTACATTTAATAAATTTTTAAAAAATCCGTCCGCCATATTGGATCCGCTATTTTAATTTTGAAAAACCAACATCAGATTCGTAGTCAGCGACCTCGAAAACGACCTCGAACAAATTTCAGGTAAATTGGATCAATTTTTAAAAAAGTCGTCCGCCATTTTAGATCCACCATTTTAAATTATAAAATTTTTTTAAATCTGGCATCGGTTTCGTAGTCAGAGACCTCGAAAACCCCTGAGTAACAAATTTTAGGTACATTAGATCAATTTTTAAAAAACTCGTCTGCCATATTGTATGCGCCATTTTGAATGTTGAAAAACCGACATTAGATTCGTAATCAGCGACCCCGAAAACCTGAGGGTAACAAATTTCAGGTAAATTGGATCGATTTTTAAAAAAGTCGTCCGCCATTTTGGATACGCCATTTTGAATTTTGAAAAACCGACATAAGGTTCGTAATCTGCGATCCCGAAAACCCCCGAGTAACAAGTTTCAGACAAATTAAATGTTTTTTTTTATTTTTGGCATTCTGGGCATATTTAGTATTTTTCAGCCGGCAGTTAAGGGGTTAAAGGTCGGTTCCTGATTCATGAGAAATGTCAACTGCTAAACTTTTTAAATTTCGTTTTAATTTGTAAAAATAATACCAAACTTCAAGTATTGTGCATCTGATTCTTAAAGTTTAAAACTTTTAGCTTTTCTGAAACTTGTTGTGTTTGAAGTCCGTGTACATCATTTTAAATATAATTTTTATTGAAAGTTACAAATGAATCTGCTATAAATAAATTTTAAACTAAAGTTTGACATTTGTATTAACGAAAATAATTGTAAATCTTATATATTTCTGTCTAAAAAGTATGGTAATCGAATTTTAAAAGATAGGTATCTCTTGAGCGAAATTAGCCTGTTTTACAGTACTCTACCTATGTGGAAATTATATCATAATTCTATGCAGTGTCCGGCACATCTTAAAAAGCAATTTCTCTTGGTAATAAATAGTCAAAACAATCCCTTTCTTTAATAATTACCGGTGTAATATATAAAGGGCGAAACAAAGCGGATAGTTTTATATTTTGTCAGGGAATAAAATAAAACACTAAAAACCAGCAGTTTAAAACGAACGAATAATATATTTAATTAATTCAGGTTTTAATTAGAAGAAATACAAAAAGGTTGTTGACGATTATACGACCGGCAACGCACTGTCGGTTTTCTCTCATTTCTTATCACTCGTCATATTTTCTGGGAATCTCGGTTCCCCATCGTTTACAAGTTACACTACATATTAATCGACATCACACACACACAATACTATTCCAGTTCGGCCTTTCCTGATATATCTCCGACCTCGGAGATGTCAAAAAAAATAATTTTTTTTTAATACAAATTTTCCTTCCCTCTGACGTCAATAAGAGAAGTACTTTACCGACAATAGCAACTTATATATTTTTTTTTCTTTACGTTATTGGTGACCACATACGCATGTTCCGCGGTTCCCATACACCCTCATATTTTCTCTGTGTTAACTGGAAACCTTCGATATCGGCCACTATGTACCTCTGATTTCTTAAAACCTTAGTGACGACATACGGACCTTTAAAACGCGGTACAAGTTTCAGGGATACTCCCTTCGTCGAGTTAAAATTCCGCACCATAATATAATCACCCACCTTGTATTCAGTAGCAGCTTTACGCTTTTTATTTGCATTATTTACATAATTTTCTTGCGCTTTCTGCAAGCACTCGTCAGCTTTATTCCTAATCTCAATCAAATTTCTTTATCTCTCATTCACAACAGAGTCGACAAATTCCTTTACGTAATCACTGATCTTACCTCTTTGAGCTACACCAAATAACCATATGCTTGGTGACTCATTCGTCGAGCTATGCACAATATTATTAAGTGCGTATTCTACCTCTGTAATTACTTTTGGCCATTGTAACCCTGCCGAAAAATCAGACAATTTACTAAGCATTGGAGCAAGAGATTTATTTACAATTTCGACTTGTCCGTTTGCTTGCGGAGACGCGGTGGCTACTCTTTTAAATACAATATCATTTTCTTTCAAAAAATCCTAAAATTCTTGAGAGGTAAACGCCGTACCTCGATTTGACACTAAAACTTTAGGTTTACTAAAATTATCAAAATATTTGTTTAAACAATTGATCGCTTCCGACGTCGTCGTGGACTTTGTAGAATATAATTTCACAAATTTCGTAAATGCATCTATAACGACCAATATGTGCTTCTTCGATTTCTCTCGTGAATCAAAGAAATCAATGTGATCGATATGTATGCATTCAAATGGCCTATTGCCTTTAGGAATTGCAGAAATCAATCCTTCCACTTTTCCAGACGACGGCGCAAATGCTATACATTTATAACAATTATGTACATGTTCTGCGATTTTCTTTTGCATATCCGGAAACCAATAACTTGTATGCAATCCCGAATAAAATTTAAAGTCGCCTGTACATAGATTGTACCTGAAGTGGCCTATCTGGCGACATAGGCCTTTGACTCAAAACTGACATACTGAAGACATACGAATGTAACGCTCGGCTATGTAAACTGTACGTAAAATCAACGTTGTAGGACCTATGCAGAAGTTGTACTGTAAGTTGTACATAGGCCAACCTATGTATATTCTACATACAAATGTAACGGTCGGCTACATACATTTTACGTAAAACGAAGGTGATAGGACTTATATAGGAGTTATGCTTTACGTTTTACGTAGGCCAACCGTTGTACAATGTACATACAAATGTAACACTGGGCTATATCTATTCTATGCATGCCAAGATATGTAGGACCCATGTAGAAGACATATATAATCACTATGTCAGACGCTTTATGTAAAATGTAAGTAGATTTTTTATATAATATATACATCGGCCAAATTATATAGGATTGATTTTGGGTTTGTATATAATATCTACCTAGACCTAATATTGTAGCATATATATAGTAATTTTAAATACATTCTATGTAGGCCAAATGTTATCGGATCTACATACGGTTTGTACATAATCTCTACATAGGCTCAATAAAGTAGGATTTATAAAGAATTTTTGTTTCCTCCTTATGTAGGTCAAATGATATAAAATCTATATAGGGTTTGTAAATAATTCTACATAGGCCGCATAATGTAGGATCTATAAATTATATTTATGTTCATTCTATGTAGATGCAGTAATGCAAGATCTATATAAGGTTGGTAAGTAAATTCTACATAGGCCAAGCAATATAAGATCTATATAGGATTTATATAATCTCAAGGTGTGCAAAAATAATAATAATCGATTTACTTATAAAAAATGTTTTATTTAAAACTTTTTTACTAATAATATTGTTTATACTAATAAATTCAAAATTAAATTTAAAATTTAAATTAAATTTCCTGAAAATGTTTTTTTAATAATACTAATATTACTAATACTAATACTAATAGTAATAAAAAAATTTAATTACTTAATAAGAATAAAAATGATTAATAAAAATACGCAAACAAAAAAAAAGAATAATGTTGTCATTCCTCAGGGGCAGCATTTTCCTTTTTTTTTCTCCTCTCGTTCCTGCCGTTGCCCCAATCGTAGGAACGGGTCAGTACGTATCCCACCGCATTCAATATTTCTGGCTTTGAATACTTTTCTTTTCCTGCCGTTGATTTGAAAGGAATGAGGCCTGAAAATATAAAAAAGTGAATAAAATAATATATGTATTCCAATAACATTTTAAATACGAGTTAAATAAGTAAGATTTCTATGTTGACATTAATATTTAAATTAAAACCACAAAATTTGGAATAAATTTCCGAATTAAATATATTTCAATTTCTAACATTTCACATTACATGGAAATATAAATTCTCTTTTATAAATAGAAATTATGGGTTTATATATAGTTTATTTAATTCAAATAAATATTATTTGCTTTAAGTTTCAAGTATATATTATGCTAAATTTGTAATTAAATTTTTTGATAAATTATATAGTTCTAAGAAAAAATTACCTTCAATGATCTTGTAGCAATTCGTTCCCTGAAGTACTCTTTTATTCGGCTTTGGTTTCATAGCGGTGAATTTCATCGCCACCCTGCGACTAAGCAAAGCTGATAGAATTTGCCGGACCATTTTTTTCAAATCTCCTGTTAAATGTACGCTGAATAGCAGGGCCGATTTCTGAAACAATGTGTGAAAGGATAATTAATATGAATTGCTGTGATTATGTTTATATTATTTTTTATTTGAGTGCTTACTAGAGAGTGTTGCAACTGTACATTATCAGGTAGAAGGGACTCTAATTTGTCGAAATGCTTCATTTTTGTCAATGGGAGATTTACACCAAATTCGGCTAAATTTTCCGCCATTGTTTCTTGGCAAAGAGCAGTTTGAACATTATTTTTTTTGATATCTTTGATATCATTTTTCAAATAATGTAAATCCTCCCTCAATTCAAGCAAACGTTCAAACAGCATGTCAACTTTCTCCTCAAGGTTAACTATAAGAAATAAATATATATAAAATGACATAACCCTTATAACAAAAAAATATCCATAGGATATCTTATGGATTAAAGGTTATCTTAAGGACATCTAGTGGACATCCTTAAAATAATTAAAAAATATTTTATGATTAATCTGTGGTTATCCAAGAGATATCCAAAGGACATTGGTGGGATATCTTAAAGACATCTCCAGGATATCCGAAAAGTATAATTTACATATTATAGGGATATCCTACACTGGGAAAACATTATACTTAAATGAAACACAAAAATAATGTTAGACGATATTGTTTAATTCAAATTTGTTTGTAAGTTTAATCTCAATATGTAGAAAATATTACTGCATTGATTCAAAAGTATTATTTGTTTGAATATTTATATTAAATTCAAACATATTTTCTGTTACGGTTTAAACAAAAATTATGTTTAAAAATTTTAGGTTTGAATCAATCTTAAAAGTTGACTACAGATAATTTAAAATCAATCACAATTTATGTTTGATTTTAATATATAATCTACTCTTAAATTAAACCAGAAAATATGTTTGAATTAAACTGAAATATGTTTTACTAATAGCAAAGATAATTTAAGTTTGATTTAAACAAAATTTGTTTGAATCAAATAATTATTTTTCTCAGTGTAAAGATATCTTAGAGATATCCTGTGACATCCAGAGGTTATCTTATGGACATCTCTATTTCCCCTCTATAGGATATTGTGATAATTTCTTTCAAACATCCACAGGATATCCTATGATATCCACATGGGATATCCCAAGATATCCAATGCTATGATGGAAGATATAGAGTCAGAATTTCTCAAACGGTTCACCTAAAACTAAAAAATTTTTTTTTGAACTAAAATTTTTTTGTTGACTCTTAATATGGTTAAGAAGTATCCCTAAAAATATTAAGCCAAAAAAGTTTTTTTTGTAAAAGTTATTAACAATTGAATTTTTTAGTTTTTGTTTTTTTTTGTTTTCAAATGTTTTTATTTTTTATAATTTTTTGTATAATTTGTTTATAAAATGTTAATAAACAAATATGTTCTTCACGTCCTAACAAAAAAATTAAAATCCTGTTATATTCCTTAAATGTCTCCGAATGTAAAACCGTTTCGAAAAAAATGAGCCTCAATTAGAAAAAAAGTTTTAATTAAAAACTGCAGCTGTGTAGAGCTTTATAAGACGTTAAACTCGCCCCGCGCACATTGGCATTTTTTACAATTTACTGTTCAAAATTGTCTAGAACCTACAAATTTTATTGGATTTTCATGGAATTGGTCTTAAATTAAAGGGGATAAAATTTCTAAGAGATCCCTTTTAATAAATTTTTGAATTTTAAATTGTTTATATTTTTTTGTTACTCAAAGTTAACAATTTACAATATTTTGAGAAAAAATTATGCTTATTTTTTTATTTTTTCATTGCAGATGATTGAAATCAATTTTATTTTAGTCTAGCATGACGAGCAAACAAATAATAATGCATAATACAGTTTTTTAAAATTGTTGCAAACAATGTTAATTAACAAATAGATAATTTTGGTTCTTTTTTATAAAAAAATTTTTTTTTTGCAGAACAAATTTATGTTTATTTAAGGGTGTTCGAACAAGAAAAACCTTTAAAAATGCCTGTCAGAACTTATGCTTCATCTGAAATGGATTATTATCACAATTGAGACATTTGTCGCAATTTTTAAAAAATCAGCCGGAATCGTGAATGGTTGTAATTTCATTTTCTTTCAATAAATTGAACATTTATACATAAATAGAATGATAGGAAGTAAACTAGAACCACACAAGCGAAATATAATCAAATTAGTGCTATTAAAAAATATCTTCAGAGGGTAGCACCCACCGGGTACATAGAAATTCATAGTTTACTTCCTACTGTTGCATATGTTAAAAAATCTAATATCTTAGACTCAAATTAAAGCAAAAATGTTCAAAATTCCAGCTGATTCTTTTCTAATTACTATCAATGTGTCAATTGCGATAAACATTCGAATCGAAAAAAGTATAATTTCTGACCGCCATTTTTAAATACCTTTCTTGATCGAACACCCTTAAGTAATCTATGTCGATTTTGGTAAAAAATTATTTTGAATTTAATAATTACCATTATTATTAACAATCATATGAACAATAATCTAGTTATCAATAATCAAGTAGAGCTTTACATGACTTTAAACTCGTTAAAATAAGAAAATTAATTTTTTTTTGCAGAAGTAAGCCATTCATTTGTTTAAAAAGTAAATAATTTGTTTATAACAAATGTAATTGTTTGTGCTAATGAATTTTTAAAGTTTTTGAAAGTATGTACATATTATATAAACATTTTATGTTTAAAAAATGCCTAAAATGTTTACAAATGTCAAAGAAACTTGATTATTGTTCATAATAATTGTTAATAACAATAATAATTTTCAAATTTAAAATCAATATTTACTAAAATCAACATAAATTACTTAAATAAACATAAATTTGTCTGCAAAAAAAATTTTTCTATAAAAAAGAACCATATTCATCTATTTGTTAATTAACATTGATTGCAACAATTTAAATAAATTGTATTATACATTATTATTTGTCTGGTAGTCATGCTGGACTAATTTCACTTGATTTCAATCATCTACAATGGAAAAATAAAAAAATTATCATGATTTTTTCTCAATATAATGTAAATTGTTAACTTTGAGTAACAAAAAAATATAAACAATTTAAAATTCAAAAATTGGTTTAGAGGGATCTCTTAGAAATTTTATCTCCTTTAATTTAAGACCAATCCTCTAAAAGTCTGATGAAATTTGTAGGTTCCAGACAAGTTTGAACAGTAAGTTGTAAAAAATGCCAATGTGCGCGGGGCGAGTTTAACGTCATAAAAGCTCTACACAACTGCAGTTTTTAATTAATAACTTTTTTCTAATTGAGGCTCATTTTTTTTCGAAACGGTTTTACACTCGGAGACATTTAAGGAATAGAATACAATTTTAATTTTTTTGTTAAGACGTGAAGAATATATTTGTTTATTAACATTTTATAAACAAATTATATTAAAAATTATAAAAAATAAAAACATTTAAAAACAAAAAATATATTCAAATAGTGCTATTCAAGATGAAAAAAACTCATATTTTAATTTTAAAATCCGTTAGCTAAAACTAGAGAAAAAAATTTGTTAACTTAGCAGTACTAAAAAATTCAATTGTTAATAACTTTTACAAAAATTTTTTTTTTTGCTTAATATTTTTAGGGATTCTTCTTAACCATAAAGAGTAAAAAAAACTATTTTGGTTCAAAAAGAAAATTTTTTAGTTTTTGGTGATCCGTTTGAGAAATTATGACCCTATATAAATATTAAATACATATTTACTTGATAATAAAAAACGAAAAACTTACCAGCAGCCTTATACTTTTTTTTTGCTTCGTGAAAGGATAAATCGTCGGCTGCTATTTGCTTTCGCTTATGATTCCTACTATTATCAATAGTAGCTGATCCAGATGCATTAATGTGTGCATTTGTGTCTAAGAAAAAAAATTCATAATATTTCTTATTATTTAAGTACATTAGTAAAAAATTTAAATTATTTATGATAAAAATATATACCCGAGGACTTATTAATGTCATCCAAATTTAATCCTGGTACTTGAAATAAATCGTTAATATCATTATCATGATTTGGTTCATCGTTTGTTGCTTGGATTGTATTTTCCACAAGCATTTCTTCTGAGTCAGTCGTGCATACAAATTCCTTTTTGTCTAAATTATTAAGCTCCTTTAGAGCTTCTTTATAAGTTTCTAAAAAGAAGACATAAATTATAATCATAATATTTTAAAAATGTAGTTTAAAAAAATTTAAAAAAAAAAATTAAAAATTTTTAAAATTAAAAAAATTAAACTGTCAAATATTTCCAATATGGCTGACCAGTGAAATTCATTTTCTCTAGATCAGAGAAACAGTTTGACTCTGCATTGGAAATCATTCACTGAATTAGTTGAATAGATTCTTTATGTTATTTATTTTCGAAATTAGCTGTTCCCCACAGTAAAAATTTTTTTCTGTGAAGATATAAATCTTGCAATAAAAACCGAAGACGAAGTGGTTTGAAATAAGATCATCATTGACTTGGCAACAAAACATACATATAAGGAAAAGAACCTTTTCCTTTCAGATATATTTTAGGCGTACAAGCATTTTTGTTTAGAAATTTGAACCGGCGTGAGTCACGTAGTGAGCGAACCGATATAAAAGCAATAGAAAATAAATGAAAAATTTTATTCTTAAATTTAATTTCTCTTCAAATAAAGGTTCTTATTTTAAGTTAATTTAAAATTGAATTATTATTAAATTAAATTTAACATTACATTCAATTTACTTCACTTCAAATAAATTCAATTCCACCAAAAATTTTTACATTTAAAATGTACCAGAAAAGCTTTTTAAATTTTCTGGGTTGCCACAAATATTTAATTTTATTTTTCCCTGACTTTTCCCTGATTTCCAGACAAAATTTTCACTTTTTCCCTGACCATAAAAAATATTATTTTGATTCACTCTTATAATTATTACATACTCAAAAAAACATTCTACTACACTTACTTACGAATTTCTTAAATTGTAAAATTATTCGCAAACATCATTAACTAAATTTTTAAATAAGTATTTAATTATTATTTTTCCATAGAAATTAAAATTCTTCAAAACATTCAAATTCAAACGTTTTTAAAATTTAACAACTTATAAGATTATTATTATAAAACATGAAGATATCAATATTACTCCGAGTCTTCGACTCGGTGTGATTGATATCTTCATGTTTTATAAAAATTTTAATTTCCATAAAATTTTTCAAAAAAAGAAAAATGAAATTATTTACAAAAATTATAATGAAATTCGTTGCAAGAATTCAATTATTTTCATAAATAATAAAATTCTTTACATTATTTTAATTATTTAACAAAAAATTTGAAAAACTCCATTGCAAGAATTCAATTACTTTCATTATTCATACAATTTTAAGTAAATTCTTCGAAAAATGTAACTATTTTCAAAAATTTTGTTAAAATTCTTCGAAAGCATTCAATTATGTATTTTTAAAAATTCATGCTATAATGATTTTAATATTTAATTATTATCTAAAATTTTAACTAATATTCATTTTAAAATCAATTTTTATTGGAAAATTCTACAAGAATTCAATTATTTTTTAAATACAAAAATAAATAATTTATTGAATAAATGAATGTCTTTCGAAACTAAATTATCATAAAGAATTTTATCAACAAATTTGAATTTTCTCGAGAAATTTTAATAAAATTTTCAAGAATAATTAAATTTTTCGAGAAATTCCATTAAAATTGTATTAAAAATAATTGAAATTCTATAATGAATTTTATTATTTCTGAAAATAATTGAATTTTTGTAAAAAATGTTATTATTTAATTTATGAAAATAATTGAATTATTGCAAAGTTTGTTTACAATTTTATCAAAATTTTTTTTTAAATAATTGAATTCTTTTGAAAAATTTTATTAAAACTGTAGATATTGGAAATTATTGAATTGAGAAAAATTTTTTGAAAATAATTGAAATTGTGCAAAGAATTTTATTAAAATTTTTGAAAATAATTTAAATTTGAAGAAGAATTTTATTATTTTTAAAGATAATTGAATCTTTTAAAAGTTTTTAACATAATTGAATTTCTGCGAAGAATTTTATTACTTTTAAAAATAATTGAAGAGCTGGATTCTATAACCGGCTCTTCGCTCGGAATGCACGCGCTAATATCAGTCGGGTGGCAGTGAGCGCCTCTGGGCCTGTCACTGCCACCCGACTGATATTAGCGCGTGCATTTCGAGCGAAGAGCCAGTTATAGAATTCAGCTCCTCAATTGAATTTCTGCAATCATTTGTAACTTCTCTAAAATGCAATTTTTTCCAGTTACTTAAATAAAAATCCCTGACTTTTCCCCTACTTCCCTGACCAATTTTACTTTCCCTGACTTTTCCCTGAATTCCCTGATCTGTGGCAACCCTGTTTTTATAAAATGTTAATTAAATGTGCATACAAAATGTTCAAATGTTCTCTATGCAAAAAATATAGCTATGAGTTTTACAAATTTACGCAAAAATGTAACATTTATAATTTATTTTTATTATTTCACTGAAGTATATGTAAAACAAACCTGTCTTCGCGAGAATTTTGATTTCGAACTCAGGCCAACTTTCTGGTGCAGTCATCTTATTTTTGACTATGTCACGAATTAGCCTGGAATCTTCTTGACTATATGATGGTCCATCCATGAATTTCGCCACCAAACCCCGATCTGGATCCGACCTAATGTGGGTTGTGCAAACGATGTCGGCACTTCTTTTTTCCTTCGTAGAGTAGTTGATAAACTCAACTACTCTAAACAATTTTGTTTTTTCCTCCATTTAGCTAAATATGCAAATCAAAACTTTGTATTATATATTATTATATAATAATTACTTAATTAATAAATCAATGTAGGCGAATGTCAGAGAAAAACTGGACATTTTCCTTCCACGAAAAAAGGAAATTTAATAAATTTGTTACATAATAAAGGAAAAGAAATAAAACATAGAAATGGAAATTTTTGCATAATTTAAAATTTTTTAAGTCTGGGAAAAAGAAAAATTGGTCAGGGAAAAGTCAGATAAAAGTCAAAGAATTTTTAAAATGAGATTTCGTTGCCACTTTATTAAATCAAAGTAATTTAATTATTTTTCATTATGTAATTATGCAAATTAAGAGAATTATGAAAAATTGTATTAGTACATAGTTATAGTATAGAATTATAGTATGGAATCTGTAAGTGTAGTCTAATAAAAATAATTTATTCGTTCTTTCTTGATGTATATTTTGTAAAAACATAACTTTTCGCTTAAAGGCAACAATAAGGTTTTTTAAAAAGCTTCAAAATTTTATTTGAAAATACTATTTTTAATTTTTAAATAGAATAACAATACGTATTACGAAAAAAAAATAAAGAGTGTAAAAAAAGTGATTTTTTATCTTGAAGAAAATAAAGTAATTATGTATGCAATTAATGTATCTGTATATAATTTAATTTAAAAATGTTACTTACCAATTGCTAACAGTACACTTTACACTTACAGACAATAAAATAATAATAATAAAATAACAATAAGAATAATAAAAATTTAATTATATCCGAAAGAAATTTAAAACTATTATTTAATAATAATGATAATAATAATAACTAAATGAAACAAAAAATTTAACACGAATTGATGGTTATAAGCGCAGTCACTTGAGCTGTTATTTGGGTGAAAGAAAATCCAAGACTGACTAATTGATAAAGAAAATGGACCGAAGGGACCACATAGTACTGGAGGCGTTAAAAGTATTTCTACTTCAGAATACTCTAGTTTTTCAAATATATCGTAAAATATTACATTCAATGCTATTATAAATCATGATTTGTTTTTTATTTAAATCGAACATTTTTATTTACATAAATATTTCTCTATAATTAATTAATCATAAAATATGTAAAACTTGTTATTATTTATATTTTTTTAAGGAATTCACATAAAATAAAGTGAAAATTTTTTAAACCATTTTTCTGTTGAATGAAATGATTTTAATTAATATTTCATTAAAACAATAAAAATTTTTTAAAATTCTATTTAAACAATTTATAATTAATAAATGGATCATTATAAAAGAAATTAGAAAAATTAAAGTTAAATAAATATTACATTTTTCATCAATGTCTGTAGCATTATTTATATTTATTTATTCAAATAAATATAAATTTTGTTGGTTCTAAATATTTTAAAAATATTTATATATTACAATTTAATTTATTGTTTTATTATTAATCAATGCAATTTATGATTGAGGGCCTGCCCATAAAATAAATAACAAAAAAAATATCCATAGGATGTTTTGGATTTTTCTTAAAAAAGTTGGATTTTTTTAAATTTAGACAAACGTAGAGCCTAAACTCCTAAACGGATTTGTAAAAAATTCCACAATTTTATTAATTGTGTTAAAAACTCGGTTTACATTTCAGAAAATTTTAATTCATTTCGTATTTTTGGAAATATTTTGATTTTTCTCAAAAAAGTTGGATTTTTTTAAATTTAGACAAATGTAGAGCACAAACTAATAAATGAATTTGTAGTTTACTCTGGAATATTATTAATTGGGTAGACATCTTAAAATTTATTTCACAAAACTTTAATACAATTCATGTTTTTCAAATTTTTAATTATTGTTGAAAAAATTGACGGGAAAAATTCAAATAATTATTATATTATTATCTATATAATAGATTATATTATAATTTAATAATAATTTATTAAATAGTTAAGATGACACAAAAAGTTTTGAAATCCCAACAAAAACATCTTTGATGCAAAAAGTTCCGCCATAAGTAAAAGTTTTTGTAATTGTAGAAACAATTAGTGAATTGAAACTTTACCAAGTAAATTTTATAATTAAAATTTTAATATTAATTGATTTTATTAATATTACTGATTACATTTCCGAATGGAGTCAATTTTTCGCGTTTTAATTTGAATTATTTCAAATATGAAATTGAATTTCATGATTAACATAAGCAATAAAAAATCTAATTATTCGTCTTAATAAAAATTTCTATTTTAGTCAATTTTAAAATCTTGGCGTCAATACTTTCATCGATTAAGTTAGAAAAATATTGACGTCAAGATTTTAAAATTGACTAAAATAGAAATTTTTATTAAGGCGAATAATTAGATTTTATTTTTTGCTTATGTTAATCATGAAATTCAATTTCATACTTGAAAAATAATCCAAATTATAACGCGAAACATTGACTCTATTCGAAAATGTAATTAGTAATATTAATAAAATCAATTAATATTAAAATTTTAGTTATAAAATTTACTTGGTAAAGTTTCATTTCAATAATTGTTTCGACAATTACAAAAACTTTTACTTGGCGGAACTTTTTGCGCCAAAGATGTTTTTGTTGGGATTTCACATTATTATTCTAATATTTAATAAACTTCTTGTGGATATCCTACGGATATCCTGCAGATTCCGTGTTATTATTAAATATTTAAATGAGATATTTATTAAGTATTTAAAGGTTATCTTAAGGACATCTGGTGGATATCCTTAAAATAATTAAAAAATATTTTATAATTAATCTGTTGTTATGCAAGAGATATCCAAAGGACATAGGTAGGACATCTGGAAGACATCTCCAGGATATCCGAAAAGTATAATTTACATATTTTAGGGATATTCTGAAGATATCTTAGAGATATCCTGTGACATCCAGAGGATATCTTATAGACATCTCTATTTCACCTCTGTAGGATATTAGAATTTCTTTCAAACATCCACATGATATCCTACAGATATCCACATAGGATATCCCAAGATATCCAATGCTGTGAGGGTGAAAGCTATAAGCTTAAATAAAGCTATAAGCTATAAAGCTATAATCATATGATTAGTTGTAGAATTACCCGCGCACAACAAAAATTCGGCTATTCGCAAAAGGTCAACAAAAATCGTTTGTATCTCCTTACAGCATCCCCCCCTCAATCATTTTCAATGAAGTAGTGGTATAACAACGACGGTTTTCGGTTCATCTGGAGCTGATCTTACAGTTAACTTCACAAGTTTTTTTTTAATTTTGTAAATAGAAATATTCTCCTTTTTATTACTTGGCTTTTCATTTAGTTTCCAAATTCCGAAAGTTTCAGAACTTGTTGGATATGTAAAAAATGGTTTTTCTTTAATCCATTCTACACCTTGTATATTAATGTCATCAATATTTTGACTATCCCTATAAATTTTTTTTATTTCAACGCATTTGCCATTTTCAAGAAGTACCATGTTGTCAGGACTTTTTGTAGTAAGCACGGCTTGTTGATACTTTATTTTTGAAACCTGGGATTCATTTTCTTTTATTATTGATAATATCTTCGGAGTCGGAGTAACTTTATTTCTTCTAAAAAATATTTCATGCATGCGATTACACAGCTGTTGTAGAGGTTTGTTCCCTGATCGCAAAGTTCTTTTCATTTTACCTAATAAATTTTCAAACGCATAACTGTTAATTAAACTTAAATGGCAATTCATGTTTTTTACGTCATCTGCTATGTGAATAAGGTTATGCAAATTAATTGACATTGTAGATTTTCCATACAACTTTACCATAATTGAAGCAAATCTTGTCAAATATAATTTAGCATCGGCATAATATATTTTTGCTAATTCCTTAGAACACAAAATTCTGCAACTAGTAAAGAGGAGCAAAAAATGATTGTAATACTGAGGTGTTAAAATTTTTTTAAGTATTACTATACCGGCATACAAAAGAAAAAAACTAAATTGGGTAGCTTTCCATAATGAGATTTCGTTTAAGGACTCAGTTTTACGTTGAAATTCACAAGGCACTTGAGTTTTTAACTCATGTAACATAAAATTGACTTTTTCTTTTTGCGATGATGAAAATTTAAACTTACGAATTGTGCTATTTAACCACAAAGAAAGCAACTTTTTCATTATTCCTAAAAAGCCTAAGTGCATAAAATCTAAAACAAACATTGTAACCATATTCAAACCCGACAATTTCAATAACGGAGATATGCCTTTGTGGTGTTCAGGCTGTGTTTGATCACGAAAACTTTTATCTGTTCTTTCCTTTGCATTTGTGTCTACAAAAATTGTACGTTTTTCAAACCTTTCGCCTTTTATCTGACATCTCTCACAAGAGAAATAACCTGCATGGCCTTTTGCGCATTTTACAAGGGCTCTCGCGGGAGTGTCCAAAATGAAACTTTTAATCCTTATTTTGTACAATTTATCTCCTAGTACAATTCCAGTTTTTTGATAATTATTTAATTCATCAATAAACTCATCTAAAAACAAATCTAAATCTTGAGGTTTTCCGGTACCCAAATAAATTGCAACTGGAAAAGGAGCATAAACATTGTCATCGGGGTAATGAATTCGACACAGTATAGGCCAAAATTCTTTTGAACTTGATTTATAAAGAGGAGCTCCGTCGATATTAATATCTAAAAAGATAGTTCCATCTGGATGAAGCAAAGGATTAAAACATGAAGCAAGACCTTTTGCCAGTCCAAAATACACAAATTCGGCAGTGTTATACAAAGAACTTTTCATAGATTTAATATTGAATTTTGACTTTACATTTAAAAATGTTGACGCAGTCTTTGGAAGTTCCGGCATTAATCGGCGTCGTAAAATAAGCAGCAATTGAGATATGAGAACCCAAGAAATGTTACCCTTAATTGCCCACTCTCTTATTTGCTCTTCCTCATCATCTTCCGAATTTTGCAGCAAGTCTTCTAAGTCGCTAGATTGATATTCGTCTCTTTCGTCGTAACTGTAATAGGATTCTTCATCTTCACAATCAGAAAATTCTTCATCTATTTCTAACTCCTCAGCTTTTTGATCTTCATCTTGATGAGCTATTTCCTTTAAATTTCTAACCTCTATCTCGTCACCTTTGTTTTCTTCATCTACAGCTACTTCACTTAAATCCTTTTCTATGTAATAGTAAATAAATAGTAACATTACAAAATTGGTTAACAAATTTAAACAAATAATGTAAAAATAAAAATTTTACCATGGTCAAAAATTATATTGTCTTGCATTTTTAATTTTTTATGTTTATTTTCGTCGTTTTTCGATTTTATCTCTTTATCATTTTCTATCTCCTCGGAATCTGTAGCATGATTACAATGTTGATTATAACGTTCATCGTTATTTTCATTATTTACTGCACTGCTTGAAGGTTCATTATCTGTAAAATTTAATATTAAAAATTTTTTAATTACATTAAATTTAAATTTATAAAAAATAAAGAATTTTAACATTTTTAATAAGCTACGTTTATCTGGATTGTTATACAGCTACACTTTCGCAGTTATCTATTAATGATAACATTAAAACTACCCTAAGAGCATCCGGATATCCACCCCTCACAGCACCGGGATATTCAGGATATCCCAGAGACGTCCTGGGGATATCGATTTGTTTTCGGAAGTTTGGATATCTCTGGGATATCCTAGGGACGTCCATGGATATCCAGAGGATATTCCATGGATATCCAAACTTCCTAAATCAAATCAATATCCCCAGAACGTCTCTGGGATATCCTGAATATCCCGGTGCTGTGAGGGATAGGATCTCCTAGGGATATCCATTGATATCCTATGGACATCCAAAGGATATCCTAATTTCCGGATACGACTAGGGCGTCCGTCGGATCTCCTAAATATCCGGAAATTAGGATATGCCTAGTGTGTCCATAGAATATCTATGGATATCCCTAGGAGATTCTATGGATATCCTAACTGTCGGATATCCATAGGACGTCTGTAGGATCCGGATGCTCTTAGGGTTTTTCTCGAAATCATTCTTCGTTTGGAGAATCACTCCTATAACAGTAATTATTTAAATAAACTTTTTCCTCTAAGGAAGCCGTAGAAGAAGTATTGAAAAAATTGCTGGCTGCCTGCGTAGCCAGAAAAAAGAGAAAGTATATATTCAGATTGATACTTATGGAGTTTGTAAAATATTCTTGACAGGCGATTGTAATCAATCCACAAACGCCACGATAATTAGCCGCGGCGAGCGACCTTAAAAGTTATCTTAAAAATGTATACCCCTTATACAAATAAAATAAAGTCAAAAAAGTATCTTAAAAGAAAATTTTTTGTAATTGGGTCGCAGAATTCGTGAAATATTCACAGAAAATAATATGTATTTTTTTAAAATGGAAATGTTGAAAAACATTTCTATTTGGCCTTAAGAATGTGTCCACCAAAAAGCAGAAAAAAAATTATTTTTTATAAAAGTTATTGCAAAATTTATTTTTTTGCAACTTTTCAAACAAAATTTGATTTCTCCTAAATGAATCAACCGATCTAAATGAACCAAGCGGGAATATAAAGGGGATAAAATATACTTTCGTTCAGAATTACAAATTTTTTTAAAACTTTATTTTTTAATAATTATTTAATAAATTTTTTATAAACAATTAATTTTTTTAATGTTCTACGCCTTTTAAAAATTGTAAAAAAATATTAACATACCCAGACAGCACGTAAGCTTGCAAAAACCTTGCGGCAAGCTTGCCGCGCAATATTGCCAACCTTGCACGTCAAGCTTGCTGCAATCTTGCCTCAAGCTTGAAATGTCCCACCATGCACAAGGTTACACTGTAAGGTTGCTGTAAGCTTGCCTCAATGTTGCTCGGTAAGATTGCCATAAGGTTATTGCAAAATTAACATAAGGTTACTGCAAGGTTTCCGTAAGATTACAAAAAAAATTTCTCTTAATTTTAAAGTCGAAAAATTTCTAAGTTTTTTATATTTTTTATTGCTTATACGGGCATATATATAAAACATAAAAATTTTGAAAATTGCAACTTTACGGCAATCTTACCGAGCAACATTGAGGCAAGCTTACAGCAACCTTACAGTGTAACCTTGTGCAAGGTGGGACATTTCAAGCTTGAGGCAAGATTGCAGCAAGCTTAAGTTATTAAAAAATTATTAAAAGTTATAATGGAAATTATATTGAACAAAGATGCTATTTTGATGATTTTCTGAATAAAAACATTATTTTTAAATCCGAAATGAACAAAACACTGTGAAATTAACATTTTAATTTAATTATATAACCATAAAAATTGATAAAAATGATCAAAAACTAATTTCAGCGTTGATGCACTACACTGCGCCAATATAATTTTCATTACAACTTTTAAAATAAATGTTGCTCCAAAATTTTCTCAACGGATTTTGATTTCTTACAGTTTTAAGTGTATGTTAATATTTTAAAAAAATTTTTAAAAGGCGTAGAACATTTTAAAAAATTAATTTTTTATAAAAAATTTATTAAATTATTAAAAAAAAAAGTTTTTAAAAAATTTTTAATTCTGAACGAAAGTATTTGTCCCCTTTATATTTCCGCTTGGTTCATTTAAATCGGTTGATTCATTTAGAAGAAATCAAATTTTGTTTGAAAAGTTGCAAAAAAATTAATTTTGCAATAACTTTTATAAAAAATATTTTTTTCTGTTTTTTGGTGGACACATTCTTAAGGCCAAATAGAAATGTTTTTTCATCATTTCGATTTAAAATAAATACTTTTTATTTTCTGTGAAAATTTCACGAATTCTAACCCAATTATTGCTTTTCTATGATTTTAATAACTTAAAGCTTACATATAAACTTTGCTTAAATATAAATTCTACTATAATGTGATATGGTAGTCTAGCGAAATAAAAATTTTAATTGATAAAAGCTTTCGGGGGCAGTAATTAGAATCTTTAGTTTATTTAACATAAAACAAATATGATAATATAAACTTACTAGGTTCTCTTACAACATCACTTGTCCTTTCATCTACCAAAGATTGCCACTTATCTATTTCTTTCTTCAGTCGTCGATGTTTTTGAACGCGCAGTTTTGTTAATAATCGACGTTGTTCTTCCATTTTAAAACTCAAAATCTGATACGAATAATAACAGAGAAAATATTCGTTCGTACAGAGATATACTTTTCATAAAAACCGACAAACTACGACTGCATCACTGACTAAGATAGCACTGACTAAGATCAGGTACATCGTCAGGTGAATTGGTGATTTTCTTACCTGAAGTTATGAATGCAAACGTTCTTCCCTCTCAACCCCCTCAACCACCAAACCCTCATAACTAGGGTCCTCGGTACAATTTATACAGGGTGTAATAAGATTTTTGGAACGACAGCATTTCTTGTAAACATCTTACTTTTAAGGAAATATTAATATGCATAATGTATTTGAATATATATTAATTAATTACCTTACGTACCCGCTTTTGCGCTCCATTTAAATTGCAAAATAACCATTTTTGAATATTAAATTAGCAAGTAAATGCCAAAATAAGTTGATACTTACCTATATTTCTTATAAACAATCGCTTCTTAAGGTCTACGTAGAAAGACATATCAAAAATTAATATAGCTTCTACATCGAGCAGCCTATGTCATTTAAATGTAAGAATGATAATATAACTTTTGTATAGATTTCATAACTTCAGACCTACGTAGAAAGGCCTATTAAAAATCTATATTCCATCTACATTGGGTGGCTTATGTCATTTCGAAGTAAGAATTTTGATGTAAATGCTACATAAATTTCATAACTTCAGGCCTACGTAGAAAGGCCTATTAAAAATCTATATTCCATCTACATTGGGTGGCTTATGTCATTTTGATTTAAAAATTTTGATGTAAATGCTACATAAATTTCATAACTTCAGGCCTACGTAGAAAGGCCTATTAAAAATCTATATTCCATCTACATTGGGTGGCTTATGTCATTTTGATTTAAAAATTTTGATGTAAATGCTACATAAATTTCATAACTTCAGGCCTACGTAGAAAGGCCTATTAAAAATTTATATTCCATCTACATTGGGTGGCTTATGTCATTTTGATTTAAAAATTTTGATGTAAATGCTACATAAATTTCATAACTTTAGGCCTACGTAGAAAGGCCTATTAAAAATTTATATTCCATCTACATTGGGTGGCTTATGTCATTTTGATTTAAAAATTTTGATGTAAATGCTACATAAATTTCATAACTTCAGGCCTACGTAGAAAGGCCTATTAAAAATCTATATTGCATCTACATTGGGTGGCTTATGTCATTTCGAAGTAAGAATTTTGATGTAAATGCTACATAAATTTCATAACTTCAGGCCTACGTAGAAAGGCCTATTAAAAATCTATATTGCATCTACATTGGGTGGCTTATGTCATTTCGAAGTAAGAATTTTGATGTAAATGCTACATAAATTTCATAACTTCAGGCCTACGTAGAAAGGCCTATTAAAAATCTATATTGCATCTACATTGGGTAACTTATGTCATTTCGAAGTAAGAATTTTGATGTAAATGCTACATAAATTTCATAACTTCAGGCCTACGTAGAAAGGCCTATTAAAAATCTATATTCCATCTACATTGGGTGGCTTATGTCATTTCGAAGTAAGAATTTTGATGTAAATGCTACATAAATTTCATAACTTCAGGCCTACGTAGAAAGGCCTATTAAAAATCTATATTCCATCTACATTGGGTTGCTTATGTCATTTCGAAGTAAGAATTTTGAAGTACATTCTATATAGATTTTATAACTTCAGGCCTACGTAAAAAGGCCTAGCAAATATCTACATTGCTTCTACATTGGGTGGTCTATGTCAATTTGATATAGGATTACATTGTAGATTTTACGTAGATTTTAAATGAGAATGCTGACATAGACAGGCGTACTTAAAAAATATGTCGCCACTATCTCAACTATCCTTGATTAATTTGATGTACAAATGTCTACATGCATTCTACATAAATGCTACAACTAAGTGGCCTTCATAGAAAGACCTACGTAGAATTTACCTGCAATGTATATTACATGACCCATATAGGAGGACGACTTTTAACCTACTCAAATACTATATAGGTTACATATAGGCCGCGTCAAATTTTTACTCGGGATATTCCATACATCTTACTTATTCCTTGGTGACCAAGGTCGTCATGGTACTTAAACAACACATTTTTTTCCATAGAGGATGGAACATAAAATAAAAGTGTGTCACCTTTGGCAATTTTTCGATAAAGAACGCCATTTCTCATTTCAAACATTTTATTTTCTTGCTTCGAAATTTTATTCTTTAAGTCAACAATTTTTTCATCTCTATTTTGAGCTAACATTAAATTTGTTTCGAATGAATTGTCTTCGATAACACAAATTTCATTACAACGACTCAGACCGTCGACATGAGACATTCTAATTCCTGGGCGATGCTCGGTGGTATATTCATAGTTTTGTAATTCCAAGACCCATCGAGAAATTCTCGGATTGATATCCTTCTTCTTCAATGCCAATGCAAGTGAGTTGCAATCGGTTATGATTTTAAAAGGAATTCCCCCGAGATAAATCCGAAGTCGTCTTAAAGAATAAATGATTGCCAGCATTTCAAGTTCAAAACTATGATAACGACTTTCAACTTCTGTCGTACGTTTTGAAAAATAAAATACCGGGTGAAACTTTTTATCTTTCTTTTTCTGCATCAATACCCCACCGAAACCATGCGCACTTGCATCACAATGCAATTCAGTCTCATGTCGATGATCATAAAGAGCGAGAACTGGAGATTCGGTTAGCTTCCTCTTTAATAATTCAAATGACGACATTTCCCCCTCCCCAAACTCAAATTTAACCCCCTTTTGCAAAAGATCGCTCAGTGGTTTCGCTATTATTAAAAACCTCTCGATCCCAGTAAAAAAATTCGATACACGGACCGCGGAGTTCGTATACGAGCTCGGTAGCTCGTATGAGAAATATGAGAAAACTCTCATACGAGCCTTTTCCGTAATGAGAAGTGTATAGATGCTTGTATACGAGGTGACTTTTAAAGCATTTTTCTTAATATAACACTATTTTAAAGTAAATGTAGATAATAGAAAAGAATTTTCAAAGTAAAACAAAGCTAAATTTATAAAGGAAATGAAGTTTTAAGAAAAAAAGAATAATTTTGTTCAAAAAATTTATTCACACTGAAAAAAGGTTATAGAATTTGATAATTCCTTGTTACTCTAACTTACCGACATTAGATATTTCTCGGATGCGGTAAGCACGATTTTGTATTGGCGGTAGAATAAATAAGTTTTTTTCATTACTAATTAATAATATATTATTATTTATTTATTATATAAATGTTCTTATATAAAATAATTAAATTTAATACAAAATCTGCTTACCGTATACGAGAAATATCTAATGTCGGTTAGTTAGAGTAACAAGGAATTATCAAATTCTAACCTTTTTTCAGTGTGAATAAATTTTTTGAATAAAATTATCTTTTTTTTCTTAAAACTTCATTTCCCTTATAAATTTAGCTTTGTTTTACTTTGAAAATTCATTTCTATTATCTACATTTACTTTAAATAGTGTTATATTAAGAAAAATGCTTTAAAAGTCACCTCGTATACAAGCATCTATACACTTCTCATTACGGAAAAGGCTCGTATGAGAGTTTTCTCATATTTCTCATACGAGCTACCGAGCTCGTATACGAACTCCGGGGTCCGTGTATCGAATTTTTTTTACTGGGATATATTTACGAAAGTATTGCGCAATGCCCAGAAAGCTTCGGACATCTTTAACGTCTTTGGGTATTGGAAATTCAGAAACTGCCGCGATTCCACTTTTTGTGTGTTTTATCCCCTCCTCACAGATAACGTACCCCAAAAATTCAACTTCTTTTATAAGAAACTCGCATTTATCCAACCGTATCTCCATTTTATTTCCAACAAACAATTTAAATAACTTTTTCAATACTGAAAAATGGTGTTCAATATCTACTGTCGCGATCAAAATGTCATCCATATACACTACAATGTCGCCAGCCGCGATAAGATCTTTCAAAACTGTATTGACAAATTTTTGGAATCGAGATGGTGCTGTCTTCAGACCAAAAGGCATACATAAATATTCAAATTGTCCAAATGGAGTGACAAACGATGTGTACTTTCGAGATTCTTCCGCTATCGATATATGATAAAACGCGTCTTTCAAATTTATTCGACTAAATATTATTTTACCACTAAGCACATTGAGCAAATCCTCCATTAGAGGCAATGGATAGTTGTCTTTAATAATATTTTTATTTAACGCGCGATAATCTGTACACATCCTTATCTCTCCATTTTTCTTTTTAACTAGCACGATTCTAGACGCAAATTCAGCATCACTCGGACGAATTCGTTTTTGAGCTAACAATGTATCTAAAATTTTTCTCAATTTAATTTTCTCTTCATATGACAAACGAATTGGACGAAATTGAAATGGTTTTTCGTCTCTAAGAATAATTTTAAGTTCCGCGTCGACATTGGGCTTTTCCGGCCTTTCGGGTTTTTCATAATATTCTAAGAAAATAGATTTTACACGCTCGCGATCTTTTTCTGAGATATCTTTGCCAATAATAAGACGATCAACACTTGAAGTTTCTTGAGTATCAATTTCAATGCTTAAAATTTCTCTAGTTACAGTCTCAATACAATTATCACTCTCTGTTAATTTTAAACCGAATTTTCTCAATGCATCTCGGCCCATTACCACTGATGCCGTCATAGTGTTATCATCTACTACATACAATTTTAAATCTCTAACTTTCCCACTAAGATTCGCTCTAGCATTTAAAATCCCCATTAAAAAAAATAAATAAATAAAAAAAAATTAAAATCCCCAATTTAGAATCATTTATCCCGGCGAAACTAAAATTTTCTATATCTTTATTTAACTTTACAAAAGAATTTACAAATTTTCCCTTTATAAAGCTTATTGGGCGTCCACTATCAAGCCTCGTAACAAGATCCATACAAAATACATCATCGTTGATGTCAAACTCGTAGCTCGCTGTCATCATGAAGTCGTCTTCTTCATCTCCATCGTCGATAGATGCTATTTCCTTGCTGCTTCCTTAAATCTTATTGCCCCGCTTGGGACAATCTTTAATAATGTGTTCACTTGATCCGCACGAAAAACATGACCCCTTCTTCCTGAGCTCTTGTGTTCAGTCTGATGCCATGTGACCCCACTTACTACAATTATAGCAACGCCCATGAACCTCCTTCCCACCAGTCTTCGTCTCCTCTTTACTAGTTTTAAGAGGTTTGTCGCCTTCACTGCTTTGCTTCGAGTTTATAGTGACTTTTTTAAATGCTGCGAGCAAATTTTCAAGATCCCTGAATCTCTGTATGCGTGCTTGATTACGCAAATTCATATCAGGAATCCCTTCCACGTAGTATTCGATTCTCTCGTCGTCTGGAACCGACACCCTGTTGGCTAAAATCGTCTTCTCGTGGATGTACTCGCTAAAAGTCTCCCCCTTTTTCCACATTCGCTCTTCGAACTCTTTTTTTAATAGGATTCTGTTATTCTGATGGTGAAACATTTTCCTAATTTCGCTCAACAGTTGATCTGTAGACATTTCAATGTGTTCAGGTCTTGAATGGAACCATGATAATGCTTTAGATTTCAGCCTTGAACAAATTAGGACTCTAGTCGCATCGTCTTCCAAGTTGTACGTCGACTTCAGCATTTTCACCTGCCTCTCCCAACTGTCGAATGTGCCGCTGTTTCCTTCGAAGGTACTCAGAAGCTCGCCAATAGCTGCTATCCCCACTTTTGGTATCACAGCTGAGTTTCCCACCAGTGCTGGTGATCCCCTCTGGCTGCCTCGAATCGTCTCAATTCGGGAACGAATTTCCCCCAACTCGTTGGCTTCTGCGTCACGTTCTCGTCTTTCAACATCCAATATGTCCGCAACTGAATTTTCTTTACTTCCAGAAAGATTGGCAAACTCCATTTTGGCCAATTCCAACTGCCGAGCCAACTCCAATCTTTCATTCCTTATCAATCTAAGCTGCTCATCTCGTTCCAGTTGTTTTTGCCTTTGATTAATATTTCTCAATTCTTCAATTTGTTCCCGCGCTGCTTCCAATTCTGGCATAAGAGCTTCGTTATCAATTATTTCTGTTTGATGGTCGGCCTTGCTCCTAGTACCAGTTTTCTGAGTATTTTTCTCATTCGTCAATTGGAGCAAAGACCAGTCAGGATCTACTTCCATAATACGCGCAATCAATTCTGCCTTGTTGCCCGTAATCGTCAGTCCCAACTTCCTTAAAATCTCTTTTAGTTCACTTACAGATAATTACTGCAAATTTGGCGCCATCTTGATCGTAAACCACGTTTTCACACTCTAGCGTTACTATACGTTCAGTAAAAACGTTACAGTAAAACTGTAATATATAAAGGGCGAAACAAAGCGTATAGTTTTATATTTTGTCAGGGAATAAAATAAAACACTAAAAACCAGAAGTTTAAAACGAACGAACAATATATTTAATTAATTCAGGTTTTAATTAGAAGAAATACAAAAAGGTTGTTGACGATTATACGACCGGCAGCGCACTGTCGGTTTTCTCTCATTTCTTATCACTCGTCATATTTTCTGGGAATCTCGGTTCCCCATCGTTTACAAGTTACACTACATTTAAAACGACATCACACACACAATACTATTCCACCGGTGAATTTACCTCAGTACTACCAAATCCTGCTAAAATCGTTTTAACTGGTTGCATTTGAAAATTTTTTGTAAGTACTACGGAACATCGAATCGTTGACCGTTTTGCATAACGGCATCGTCTTGGAAGAATTCCCCGATGAGATTTTGTGTTTTTCGAGAAAGCTGTAGTTGCGAGTATTCGATGCAAATGTTTCGGATTGAATATTTAAATATATTAATTTTATTCATCAGTAATCATCAACTTCACACATTTCTGGTGCTAATAATCTTTTGAGAATCTCGATTGTATGAGATGAGATAAGATTTAAAACAAAACAATGGGATATTTCCTCATTCCTTCTCATTTCTCGTATATCTCGCTCAAATGCATCACTAACTACTCTCTGGCACTCTCCTCCGGTCCTCAATGAACGCAAAACACATTAAAACATACAATTAACGAAGAACAACTATTTATTAATAAAAACTTTCTAAATAAAACTTTTCTAAATTATGACACTCGTCGAAAAGCGCGTCACGACTTCTCGGAAACGACTTTCTAAACTCTGAAAATGCTTTTCCTACACATTGCAAATTAAGCAGAGTAAATAACGAAGCACTTCGTTACAAATGATTATAACATGGTTAAGATTTACTAAATAATCATAATAATGTTACAGTATGCTGGCCACAATAATATTTTCTTAAAATATCAACAATAACAGGAGTTCTGTTTCAAATAAAATACAATAATTGCACCATCATAAAATAGTCTAAAATTGTTTTAAACAATAGCAAATTTTATAAATTATATTTTAAATGTTTAATAAAATTTAAAAACAGACCACTCTAAGTAAAATTACCTTCTATTTTCTGTGACTTATTAAAATAAAAAATTAATAACAAATCAAATCAAGTATTCGCGGTCAGTTACATGGTGAGAAGTTTCCTCACTTTGCGTCGAAAATCCCCGACATTCTTACGTCCGGCTTTGAAAAACAATATCATGAAAATAAAAATATAAAACAACAAAAACAATTTTAATATACATATAAAAGAAGAGTATATTGTAACAAATACTAAAAATATGCAATCATAATTTTATATATTTTAATAGATATAGATAAAAGTAGAAATTTGGTTAGGAATGAAACTTCTCCTCAGGCGACTGGCTCCACTCACTGGCTAATATGAATTTTGCTCGAAATCAATTTTTGCCAATAATCTTGATTTACCCACCAAATACGATTTTATAAATTTATCTTTATACTTTTTACCTTATGATCACTTTATGAACTGTAATTTTATTTCTTCAGATTTGATATCCATCCCTGAAACATTTGATACCTTTTTACCTGAAAAAGAGAAGCTGTATGACAAATTCGGTTCCTCGCTTTTCATTAACCTCCCTACGGTTAATCCCAAGTAGGGGAGACCGAGGTGAGTTGAAACGATTTTTACATTATCCAGGTTGACTCAGCCAAAAATTGTCCTATTTTTACGAGCTTTGTATTTTTGGATAGGTAGTTTTGTGTAGTATGTGAATAAAAAATAAAAAATGTAAACAGTTGTAAGGTTTTACGGAAAAATTGCAAAATCCAAAACAGTTCCCTGTGTTACAACTCACCCAGTACCAAGGTGAGTTGTAACACATGTCGACGTTAGTTGTAACAGTTGCAAATTTTCTGATTTTAATGGAAAAAATTAATTTTTTATCCCACATGCACAAACATGGCGCTTTCAGATAGCTGACGATAGGGAGTAGAGTCACTCATTTGTTCGACCGTATGAAAATGGCGACCTTTTTTCCCCATGGGCAAAAAAAAAAACAGCTGGTCCCATGCGTTATTTTTGCCCATGGGAAAAAAGGCCGCCATTTTCATACAAGTCGAACAAGTGAATGACTTTTACTCCCTGTCGTCTGCTTTCTGAAATCGCCGCTTTTGTGCATTAGGAATAAAAAATATCGTAAGCAACAAGGGTATAAAGGCAGCCATTTGTTTACGGTGATTTTTGTGACACTCGTGTCACAAAAATCACCGTAAACAAATGGCTGCCTTTATACCCTTGTTGCTTAATATAGGGGAGGTGGGGGCGAAGCGACGCACTTTTCTTCATTTTAAAATATTTTCTAATTCCGATTAAATATCGAATTGTGCGTTGTACCATACGATGTGTCAAGACGTAACGCAACTTTTGTTAATGTATAGTTTGTTGATAGGCTAAACCTGAAAAAAGTTATAGACAATTTTCTAACCACGAAAATAGTGGGGCGAAGCGACGCACTCAAAATTACCTGCATTTTAAACGAATTATCTTATCTAAAAGTAAATAAACAAAGAAGATTATTGTAAATTTATTGTTTATTTAAATATTTGTTAATTAAATAAAAGTTTAATAATTTTTAAATTATAATTTTCAAATCAAATTAAATAATAAAAATATAAAATATTTTTTAAACATGAGAAAAATGTTTTTTAGCTTTATTCAGAGTATGTCGTTAATTCTTCATAACTTTTTTAAAAAACCGCCATTCGTCGGCTCTTGATGCGTCTTGGTACCGCTGTCACTTAGCCCCCTCAAGAATGCGTCGCTTCGCCCCAAGGTACATTTTTTATTTCAAAATATTATATCTTCATTTCTAAACGTAAAGTCCAAAAATTGTTTATAGTTCTTAAAAATACTGGTATTAAACTTTCCAAAGCACATACTTTTAATTCCAAGTAGCAAGAATAAGTGGCAAAAAATTTGATATCTGTTATCTCGAAAAACTAAATGCCCAGAGGTCAAAAACACATTATTTATTGTCAAACGCTTATAAGTTAATAAAATAAAATTTGTTTTGCCACCAATTATGAAGGTTAAAAAGGTGCAATTAATAATATATTTTTTAAAAAATTAAACGTTATTGTACTCGAGAAATGTTGACTGCGTCGCTTCGCCCCCACCTCCCCTACTATTTATTTTAAATTTCGAGACTGACACAAAAAAACAAAACCATTTCATGAAACTAGGATATCCAGCAGTTATTAAAGTAAATATTAGAATAACAAAAATTTAATATGTGTCGAATAATAAAGTATCAAAATTTCGGCCGAAAACTTACTTTTAGCAATTTTTTGAGCACATATTAAATACATCTCAAAAACTTTTCTCAGGTGGTCAAGTAAATTTGCATCAAATAGTGAATCAAAAATGTAATAAATTCACGCTTTTCAAAATTTTTAAAAGGTCATAGCTTTTGAGAAATCGGCTTTTTTACAACTTACCTGTGTTACAACTCACCTCGGTCTCCCCTATACACGGGGTGTATCTTTCATTTATTTATTTAAAAAAAATTAAATTCGAGAGTCATATAAATATGTATAAATATATATACAAATATGTCTTACTGTATCTTAAAGCTAAATAGTTGTATTTAATATAAAAATAAATAAATCTCTTGTTTTCCAATTAATAAAAATGTAAAATCTTTAACTTGGCACTTACAGTTCTTTAAAAAAAACTGTTTATATTTATAGTCTCATGAATTGGCAAAATTATCACAGAACTCACGAATTCCTCAAAATCGTTAATTATTTTTACCAAGCCATACTTTTCACTCACGAAAAATACACTTTGCAACAACTTCGGCATTTTGTTGGATTTTATTTCAAATAATTAAGAGCATGTCCAAGTTGTGAAATGTATACAAACGAAAATGTAAACAAACCAAACATTAAAATCGCAATCTTTTGGCCCTTATTTCTATAAAAATTAACATTGTAACAATTGTTATGTTTTCCACGGTTCACGCTGGCAGTGCTCTAAAAATGACAAACGTGGTTGTTTGATCAGTGAATTTTTATTGTCTAAAACTCTGAATTGACAGTTTTCGTGCTCAGTTCTCACGCTCACAATCAGTCATTTGAAACCAAGCATCAAATGATAGCACGAAAACTTACTGTCAATTTCAATTTTAGCCGACGAAAATTACAGTTATATTACAGTTGTGGAACTGGAGAGTTATATGTTTAATGTGTGTTTTACTGTTAAAATAATCTTAATTAATATTATTAAAGTGCTTTTATTTAATGTGTAAATTTAAGTTTCAAGTGCCGCCGAATGAGTTTTCAAACAGTTGACTATTTCACTCCACATTTTTTCAAATGACCAAAACTGTTGCATAAAGGTACTCTCTCGTACGGAAGCGCCTACCCGCCACCTCGAGGCACTGAGGCATAAACTAGTGGTAAAGCAGTTTTAGCGAGGCATACACGCATATAGGCCTGTAGGCCTACTTGCCTTTGTGCTTTGTTCATGTTTTGTTAGTGGACTGACAATTTTGACAAAGTTAAAATTATAAATATTCAATACTTTTCAAACAAAAATTTTAAATAGTTTTAACCTATTCGACACATTATAAGTGATATATGTAAAAAAATAAATATATTTTGTGAAATTTATTTGATTTCCTTTGCGACAAGGTAAGTTACATTATGCATAATTTTAAGGTTATGGTTGTGTTTGTTACATGTGATGAATTTTATTTATTATTGATTAAATTATTATTATTATTATTTTAATGTACTATGAAAAATTACATTTTCATTGAAAAAAGTGTATGTAGAATGTGGAATTTATTATTAAAATTTTCCAATATAACAATAACATGAAGTTGTGTTCTGTTGAGAAGTGAAACTTTTAATAGGAAAAAAATTTTAATTTGACCAACAAATTTTTAAAATACATTTTGGAAATAGAGAAACTTAAAAGTAGGATAAATGCATCAATTGTCGAGGGCGTACCATTTGTCGAGTAAACAAATTAAATTTTTTTATATAAACATTGAATCACATAGAAAATGTAAATAATGATAAATATTATTATTATTATTATTATTAATAAAATTCATCACATGTAACAAACACAACCATAACCTTAAAATTATGCATAATGTAACTTACCTTGTCGCAAAGGAAATCAAATAAATTTCACAAAATATATTTATTTTTTTACATATATCACTTATAATGTGTCGAATAGGTTAAAACTATTTAAAATTTTTGTTTGAAAAGTATTGAATATTTATAATTTTAACTTTGTCAAAATTGTCAGTCCACTAACAAAACATGAACAAAGCACAAAGGCAAGTAGGCCTACAGGCCTATATGCGTGTATGCCTCGCTAAAACTGCTTTACCACTAGTTTATGCCTCAGTGCCTCGAGGTGGCGGGTAGGCGCTTCCGTACTCTCGCCTCTATTGCTTGCCTGGGCAGGCAGGCGCAATGAGAGTAAGGGAGAAAAAACATTTAATTTGAATTTTCTGACTCTCTTACTCTTATGTGTTACCATGACGACCTGCAGACAGGCAGGCAGTAGAGCTGTGCGAGCGCCTTTACGGGAAAACTGCTGTAAAAATTATAAATTGAATCCTATAAGGAAAGTTTGCAAATCAACTTTGTAGCTAAGGAACCAGGTTTTAAGAAGACACCTTTTATCTAAAGATGAATGTCTAAATTACTGACTTTCAAGCTGAAATGTGACAAGTTGGCTGCCTCGTCCCGCTCCTCTCTATACAAAGATGTCCAGAAAATCAAACTTCCTTGCAGGTTAAGTTTGGTTGGTATTGCACTGTATATTCACAACTTACACGACTGATACATACGTTACAGTCCATAAGTTCGTGAATTACTTCGAATTTTAGGCGCAAAAGTTTTCAATTTTAAGTACACTGGAACCTTGATTATGCGGAAAACAGAGGCCCTGCATGTTTTTGCTTTTTCAGTTTAGAGTGGTGTCTCTTTTGATTCTCTAGCAAACGAATATTTGTGTTAGGTTAGTAATAGTTGGTCATAGTTCTTCAGTAGCATAGAAACGTGGGGTAAAGTATGCATAAAAGTTTGATGTCCCCTTCTTTCTCGCAATAGTGCTGTAAAAACGGCACTTTGGTAGAATTTAGACATTAGGCTGGAGTCCTATGACAGTGTTTTGCGTTGCGTCGTAATGGGAGAGAAAAAGACGCAAATATACGTTTGCTGCATTTTCTCTTATCACAACGCAACGCAAAACGCTGCCATGGGACTCCAGCCTTATAGAAAAATAATTTAAGTTCAAATGATTTTTGGTATATATTTATCTGTCTTTATATTTGTATACATTTATATTACTTTTTAGAATATTACTTTTTAGATTGATGACATCGTCATGAAAGCCTGCAGTCAATACATGAGAAGTATATGTGGCGATTGTTTGGATAAAAGAAAGACTGATAATTATGAAGTAAGTTTAATTAAATTTATTATTTTCTCCAAGTTATTACTTGATTACTATTTAATATATGTGATTAATAATTATCAATTGATAGAATTTGCATTTAATTTTTAAAATACCTTTATTATATAATACGGAGATAGTAGATTTGCATATTCCTAATTTTAACTGTGGGTGAGTTTTATTTTCAAATTTTATTTTGCACATTTTAGGGTTTCGTTCGCAAATTGATTGTAAAAGAATTTTTATTTCATTCATGAATTCTTCCCTTTTCCACTTTTAGACTTATTCATTTTTACATAGAGGGTTGAAATTTCATACAAACAAGTACTTTAATGTGAAGATTACACGAAAAATGTAGAGAACCCGATTGAATTCCATTGAAATAGCTTTTATTTTAGAAAACTTTATTTGAATGAAATTAAAATTTATGAACTAAATTTTATTTATTAATAAAATAAAAATGAAATAATATACGTAGTTAAGTGAGCCTTTATTTTAAGAATTTTTAATTTTTATTTAGATTATTGTTGGTGACTGCGTGAAAACTTTATCACACATGATAGACGAAGGACGCCAATTTGATTATGTCTTCGGTGACTTAACAGACATACCGATCAGTTCAACACCACATGGTGATGCCTGGGATTTTATCAGATTGATTTTAAATTCGTCATTTAAAGTGCTGAAGCCAACGGGAAAGTACATGACCCATGTTAGTAACTGTATTTCATTGAGAAAAGAGTGCTCATCTAAATATTCTCTGAAATTCAAAATATTTACATTAATTTGCACATTCAAAATCTAAACGTTTGTTTTAATTTATTTTCTTTTGGCGAAAAATTGAAATCGTTGAGTTCTAAAATGCTTTAAAAATCTAGTTAACTTAAATGTTCATTCGAATTACATGTGTTTTTGAACTTAAAAATTTGAAATTCTGAATTTTAGAAAATATTAATTTGTGTTGTTGAGAATTAATGTGATGTTAATAATTACCTTAACTTTTAAAATTTAACTTTTTTATAGGGTAATGGCGCATCATGTCCAGAATCTTTAAAAATGTTCGAAGAAGTATTAAGTCAACTAACAGTGCCAGTTAAATACACAAAAAGTAGCGCGTTTATTCCTTCTTTCTTTGAAGACTGGGTGTTCTATCAAGTTTCGTTGAAATGATGGATTAAAAGTGCGACTAGCATGTCGAAGTATCTAGCGAAATTCATTCACATTGTTTCTAGTTCTTTATGACCTGAACTTCTACTTAGCGTTAGTATATTTCAATGAATGGATCTGTCTATTAGTTACTCTTGAAACCTTTAAAACCTTGGTCCAATGTTACTCGAGTTGGAACTATTACGGTTGCATAAAAAGCCTTTGTAAATATAAATAGATATTAGGTTTCGATAAATTTGTCATAAGATAATTTCATATTTATTTATGACAATCAAAAAGTGAAATATTAAGTGTTGTACGTTCTGTTATTTTAAATAATTTGTTTAAATTTAATCTAACTTTAGAATAGACATTTTTATGGTAATTTTTTTAATTTTTACCAAAAATATCTAACGAACGCTCTAAACTAACTGTAATGGAATTGAGAAAGTTCCCTTTCATCTGTGATTAAAAAGCTTGCATTGTATTTAAATCAATAGCATTTGTAACAGTATTTTGTAGTATAATTGAGCTCCCGCGGGCAATAACTCGATCTGCGCTCGGACGCAAGCGCTAGTACCAGTCGGGGAGCAGTGAGCGCCTCTGCGCCACTCACTGCCACCCGACTGGTATTAGAGAGTGCGTCCGAGCGCAGATCGAGTTATTGCCCGCGGGAGCTCAATTGTAGTTGTTAAATGCGAAAGCATTTTGCCTTGCGATTTACATTATTTTAGTAATGTTGTTTCTTGTAGTTTTGAGTTATGTTATTATGAACTCAAAAGAACCGTCATGTTTTCATAATGTTAAGTTACATTGTATGAATATTGAGAGAATTAGGTTGTGAACAAGTGATTTGAATTTCGTAAGATTCCCTTGAGAATAAATATAGTATATGATACTAATATAATTCCCCCATATCGTTAAAATGAAATATAATTAAATGAAAACTTATTAATTTTGAGAGTAAAATTACTTATTATAATTATTTACGCGCGTAAATAGCAAATATATATTTACTCAAAAAATGGAACTTTTTTAATGCTATTTATCTGTTAAATGTGAACAAATTAACTTTTGTATCATTAAAATACTTTATTTTAACATTTGATATTACAAACTTATCAAATATAGAAAGTATAATAATTGTCGAATTATAACTCATATCATCAATTTGTGAATACAAAGTTGTTAATGACTTCGTTTCATTAAAAGTAAACACAAAAGGCTATAATTATAAATGGTGAAAAAGTGAGAAATTATAATTGTTTCTGAAAACCACATTTCATGTATGCGAGATTTGCAAAAGTTCCGTGTGATTTCGACTATTTGCTCTCAAGAATAAGCTTTCATTTAGAGCTCATCAGTATAATATTTTTGCGCAATAAGCAAACAGAGAGACATCCAAAGATTTATTATTTTCTTTGAATTTTATTGTATTGTATAACTTTTATCGCTTCTATTACATCTACGTAGGTATATATTATTATTTTACATTTACATTCAATAGAAATATAAAAAGTTGGTGATACAGTCGATTTCGCTTATAATGAGATGAATGGAAGTTAATTTATACGGATTATATTTAATTTCGCTTAAAATTGAACTTTACAGTACAAAATATACAACTGTTAAGCCTCATCACTACAGGACCCTAGAAATTAACAGCAGAGCAATATTGTAATGGTAGTAACTTACGATGAATACGGTTTGTCATGAAAACAGGATTGGGACGTTACGCTGAATAATTTTTGCTTACCGTGAATACTTTCTAAGCAGCGCGGAATATTATCTTAATATTACCTTAATATTACAACGTAATAAGAGGCGGACATTTCGATATCACAGTAAGAGTTATAGATTTCAAAGCAAATTTGAGAATACATATTGAAGAAGAAAATATGAAGTTTTGTTAAAATTAAAAAAAATTAAATCTGACAAGCAGTTGATTGTATGTACATTGTTAATCTCGTAACTGCCCTGATGAGATTTAATTTGAGTACATTAATTTACGCGGGTATCTACTCGCGGGAGAAGTATTTACCATAAGTTACCACCAGAACAATTTTGCTATGCTGAATACTTTTTTTCCACTGGGTGGTCATTAGTGATTTGAGTTTATCTATTTGAAAGAGATCAATATTATCATTCAAAAATACTGTTTATTTGTTCATACAAATATTCTTATAACCGCTCTCGTTAAAAGCGAAATCTACTTATTACTTTGTTCCAAATTTGAATCCGACCACAAGAGATGTAGAATTTTATTGTAATGACGAAACAATAATTACATTGCACCATCGCCATGGATCGAAAAATACACTTTTCTTCTAATATAAATATATTATACCTATTTTTGCTGAAATATGTTTCATTATTAAAAAAATAAAAAAAATAAATATCATTCACCAATTTTGTAACGAACATTAAAACTACTATAGCTTTTAACCTTTCACTGTTGTTAATGGTATTTTTAAATAAATAGACGAAAATTTAAAAATGAATTCTTGTACTAGATCTTGGTACATGACCAAGTGCGGAAATTGAAATAGTGAAAATGTACGTGAGACCGTAGGTACATATCACGTGTGAAAAATTTTTACATTATGGAACTTGTACATAAACATTTTCTTAAACCTAACAGATTTCTTTGCCTGAAACAAATTTTTTGTGAAATTTTAAAAGCTTTGCAGTAGTTTCCTTAAGCACTTATTGCTCTACCGACCAAACAAATGAATATAACACTGTAACTTAAAGGTATTAATATTCAGATAAATTAAAATGATTTTATATTTGAGTAAAATAGTTTCACAAGGTTGGAATTGAACCCTGAACCTTGTGCAAATTAATCAAGAATCTTATCAACAAGCCACACTTGTAGTGTATTAAAATTTCGACGGAACTGAAGCTTTGTAAGTTTTTCTATAGTTCTTTATATTTTATCAAAAATCTTAATGCACTACAAGTAAGTTTGATTTGTTTGTAAGACTCTTGCTTCCTATGCCCAACATTCGGGGTTCGTTTCCCACCTAGTGAAATATTTTTTTCATAAAATATGAAATCATTTTAATTTTACCTGAATATTATTTTAAGGGAAGGTTCCAATTGCGGGAGTCAAAAAATTTATTTTTTTTATTGTATTTTTTGAAAGCTATATATATGTAGAATATGTGTGTATAGCGAATTTTTGATCCGAAAAATATTTTCGTTTTTATGGAATTTTGAACTCACCGGCGTCCCGAGCACTGAGTAACAAATGTCAGGCAAATCGAATCGATTTTTAATAATTTTGCAAATCTGACCTCCGAATCGTAAAGATCGACCCTAAATACATATAGATATTTATCATATACGCAAATTAAACAAAGAATTGCAAAGAATACAATTATTGCATAAAAATGTTTCTCAAATTTTAGACGCGTTTTTCTCGAAACAAGATTTTTCAAACTGGTGGGCATCGTAGCGTCTAAACAACTCAACGTCAATCAACTTCGGGTTTGCGGCTAATTAAAGGTAACTAAAATCTACTGGGGTTATACCTATAATATGATAAAATTGTTAACAATAGAGATTTTTACAAGAGGTCAAATATGGAAAAATAATGCAAAAACGCAGTTTTTTAAAAATATATCCGCCATTTTGTTAACTTTTTAACTATTTAATAGGTATAACCTATTCTTTAGGATGTCATCTTTATAAAAATTTTTGAGTTTTTGTTCTAGACTAAAAATTGCGCAGTGTAGAATGCCCAACGTTTTCCCTATTTAAAAAGACATTGTTTTCTAGATGCGCCATATTGACCGCCATTTTGCATTTTTTTGAAAATGAAATATATGTTTTGAAAGTTCAAGGATGTATCTTTATTTAGAAAGAAACTACATCGCTAAGTCATAGCCGTTCCTCGCAAAAAATTGTCAAAGTTTGTGTTTATTTTGGCCTCCGCAATGAGAACCTCCCCTTAAGGAGGGAGTCTGGTCAAATCGAGGGTTTTTTCCAAAGTGTTTTTTCTAAAGATATAATATATTTTTATTAACTAAAATTTTTTTACATGTAAGGGAACATATGGGTAAGAATTCCTGAAGTGGGCCCCTATTTTTCATTAGGTCGGTGGATTTTTCTCATTCTTATATGTTTCGATAGCCTATGATGGTATAATAAAAACCTGTAAATAGTTTTCCGAAATTCGAATATTTACCAAAGTTATTCAAGGTCAAAGTAATTTGTAGCGTTTTAGTAAATAGCTAATTACTCGCGATCGGATAAACCGATTTTAATAAAAATTGGAGGAGAGTTTACCTAAAGAATTGTACTTTAGATAAATGATCAAAATTTTAATTAAAAAATATAATTTGTTTAAATAAATTAACTTTTTAATTTTTGGGGTTAAAAAAAAATTAGTTCTCCATATTTTTTTTTGATTTTTTTTTAATAATCAAATAGAGAATACTTTTAAGATTTTATTTCAACAATAAAAAAGTGGGATTCTCTATCACTTTAGAAAATATAATATTTTTAGTTACAAAATTTTTTGAAAAGTTAAAGAAATTTGAAGCAAAACAAATGAACGAATTAAACTTGGTTGGTTAAAATTGTCGAGTTTAATTCGTTCATTTGTTTTGCTTCAAATTTTTTTAACTTTTCAAAAAATTTTGTAACTAAAAATATTATATTTTCTAAAGTGATAGAGAATCCCACTTTTTTATTGTTGAAATAAAATCTTAAAAGTATTCTCTATTTGATTATTAAAAAAAAATCAAAAAAAAATATGGAGAACTAATTTTTTTTTAACCCCAAAAATTAAAAAGTTAATTTATTTAAACAAATTATATTTTTTAATTAAAATTTTGATCATTTATCTAAAGTACAATTCTTTAGGTAAACTCTCCTCCAATTTTTATTAAAATCGGTTTATCCGATCGCGAGTAATTAGCTATTTACTAAAACGCTACAAATTACTTTGACCTTGAATAACTTTGGTAAATATTCGAATTTCGGAAAACTATTTACAGGTTTTTATTATACCATCATAGGCTATCGAAACATATAAGAATGAGAAAAATCCACCGACCTAATGAAAAATAGGGGCCCACTTCAGGA
Organism: Leptopilina heterotoma; assembly: GCF_015476425.1. Classification (NCBI taxonomy): domain Eukaryota; kingdom Metazoa; phylum Arthropoda; class Insecta; order Hymenoptera; family Figitidae; genus Leptopilina; species Leptopilina heterotoma. The sequence continues at coordinate 125,410 of NW_025110941.1, read as the reverse complement.
ATTCTTACCCATATTCAGAAGAAAATTTAAATAAAAAAAAAATTTACTCGGGGGTTTTTAGGTTCGCTGATTACGAACCTGAAGTCAGATTTTAAAAATTCAAAATGGCGGATCCAATATGGCGGACGACAAAATGAAAAATATGCATCGTATTCGATATAATTTGTTAGTCGGCGGTTTTTGGGGTCGCTGATTACGAATCTGAAATCAGATTTTAAAAATTCAAAATGGCGGATTTAATATAGCGGACGATAAAATTAAAACTTCATTGTATTGGCCACAAAGACGTTATCGTACGTTTTTTTCTGCTGATTTTATATACAAGGGACTAAAATCAGATAGTCCGATGGAGCAAAATTTTTATTTATGAATTTTCTGTGCGATTTTGAAAAAAATCACATTTTTCCACACTTAGGTACCATTTTCTCAAAAACAACTTAACGGATATGGTTCTTTTTTTAAAATACTTGTACATTAATAAACTGTAATCTGATCGTTAGATTTTACAAATAAATAAATTTCTTTAAAGTTATTTGATTATTTAACAGAAGAAACGTAGAAAACGGGTAATTGTTCTTTCTAAATCGCACAGAAAATTCAAAAATAAATATTTGGCTTTATCGAATATTCAGATTTTAGTCCTTTGTATCAGGAAAAAAAGTGTGATAAAAAAATAGTTATTTGGAGATAAGAAAATGGAACCTAAAAATAGGCATATTTTAATAGGATTTTACAACTGCTCATACCCCCTTAAAAAGGAATAAAAATCATGATCTGCCTCATAAAAAATATCGTCGGATTTTAAATTTTTAAAATCTGTCTTTAGATGCGTAATCAGCAAGCCCGAAAACCCCAGAGTAACAATAAATTTGAAGCCAATATATGAAGTTTTAATATTGTCGTCCGCCATTTTGAATTTTTTAAATCTAACTTTAGAATCGTAATCAGCGACCCCGAAAACCCCCGAGTAACAAATTTCAAGCGAATAGCCCCAGATAACAATCATGCTTCGCACTTTGTCGCACTTCGGGCGCAGGACATGTGAGTCACGCGGTGCGTGCATAATGAGACGCATTTAGCAGTCACTCGTTCTGATTTTGTTGCACTTTAGGCACATGACGTGCGAGTCACACCGTGCTTGCTCAATGAGACACATTTTGCTGTCGCTCGTGCTATTTTGTACAGCCCGGTGACTCTTCTGGCTTAGCATCCCAGTAAAAAAAAACTAATTAAAATGAATTAAAACGAATTAACATTTTTGGTAGGCTCCAATTCGTATTTGTCACAAAGCGGGATTCACTCAAGCTCTTTGTATATTCAATTGAATTTAATTCAATATGTACCAATCTGTCCAAACGAATTCGCATTCGAAAGAAATGGCCAAGGAATGCATTGAATTCGTGCTAACGAATTGAAAAAAAATTAAAGGCTCAAAACTTGTCCAGTGAATTGGTACGGATAGAAGGTTCGGAAGTTCAATACAGTTTCACGAATTCAGGAAAATTGCATCATGGCTCCAATTCGTATTTGTCACAAAGCGGGATTCACGAAAGCTCTTTGTGAATTCTTTTTAATTCATTTCAATTAGTTTTCGTTTACTGGGATGTAGAAAATAGTGTCAAGAGAACTGTTATGTGACACCAGATGGCGCCACGTATGCAAGAGGCTGACGGTTTTGAAAAACACATGGGAAAAAAAGGAAAAAATTATTTTTTTAATTAAATATATATTTTTTCCATTAAGATTAATGACTAAAATAATAATAAAACATTATTAAATACTTTTAATATTTTTAATAATGTATTTATCAAATCTTAGCTAAATTATATGTACGTATAAATGTACAAAATATATTATTTGTTTTAAAATAATAATTGGTAAATGTATAATAAAATAAAATCAATCATTTAAAAATTCAATAATTTATATTAAACAAATATTTAAAAACTTATTGTTATTTATTTTAATTGAAATGTCAAATAATTTCAATATAAAATCTTTTAAAATTTAATTGTTTCTAGAACTACAATTACAACTACAATTTCTTTAGAATATATTTAATAAAGTTATTCAGATGCTTTATTAATAAGTTTTAAAGAAAAATACTATATTAAAAATTTTTTTAAATGAATATTTAAATATTATTACATTTTTACGGCAATTAAAATGTTAAAATGTTTTCAATTTAACAACCTTTAAAAACTTAATAATTCCTTTAAATTCTTATTGTAACGCTTCTCATATTCAATTATTTTAAAAAATTTTTATTGAAATTCTTTATAAAATTAATTTTTATATATTTAAAAATAATTTTTAAACATAAAAAAATAAAATTATTTGAAATATAATATTTATTTGAAAGAAATTGGAAAAAATTTCTTATTTTTTAATTTTTTAAAATTTAAATGATTATTGTTATTAACTTGTCTGTCAGGAATTAAAATTTCAAAATACTTTGAATTTTAAAACATTTTGAAATTTAATTATTTCTAAACATTAAAATTATGCAATTCTTCTAAATCTTCAAATATTTTCTGAAGTTTTAAATGGAATTCTTTTAGAAATCAATTCTTATCTAAAGGTTCTACAAAAATTAAATTATTTAAATACTAAAATAAATCCTGTAAAAATCTGTAATTGTCAAATTCTGGAGGAATTAATTTTATGAAAACACTAATCACATTTACAAACTTTGATATGACAAATTTTGACTTTTGACATGACGATTTCACCTCTGACAAACAATTTGGAATCAGAAAGTCCTAATTTCACTTGAGTACAGAAAATTTATTATTATATAAATAATAATAATAATATATTTATTGTTCAACATTTCTGAACATTCAAACAAATGTAATATTTTCCCAAAATAAATATTTTTGTTTAATTTTGCTTCCTCGTGTAAGCGCACGTTTTTTTAAATTTAATTTACTACAAATAACTATAATATATTATAATAATTTAATAAAAATATAAGACGATAAATGAATTTATGAAAATTCTTTATGAAATATGTTTATCTAACTAATTATTTAATTATTAATTATTAAATAAAAATTCAATACATTGTCAATGTCAAGTAATATAGGAACTATAGTAATGAAAATAAACATAAGCCTCTTGCATACGTGGCGCCACGTAGTGGTGAATAACGACATATTTACCATGTTAAAGAGAGAGTGTCACCGGGCTGATTTTGTAGCATGCGTGAGGGCATAAACGTAATACTTTGAAATGAGGGGTTGATAGTAAAAGTGGTAATTAGGAGCAAAAGTGGGATGAGTGACTTGGGCGCAAATACGAGCTAAAATGATTTTGTAATTTATGGATAAATTATTTATAATTAATGATCAAAAAATATTTAAAATAGTAAAGAAAAACTTTAATATTTTGCAAGTCATTCGTGTAATAAACTTATTGATAAATATTTTAATTGTTTTAAACCATTTTTGCTACCAAGTCACTTATCCCACTTTTTCTCCCAATGTTTTTTTAAACCACTTTATATCAGCCCCTCAAATAATCTTATATTACATTAAATCAATAAAATTTATGAATTTATGAAAATTACTTTAACTTGTAGAAATTTTTAAAATTGAATTATTTAATAATTTACAATTTAATATAAAATTTATATTTTATTAATTTATATAATATGCATATGAACCATTCCATTATATTTCGACTAAAGTCGTTGCCGACTAATTTAAAAAAATTATAAAATTTTGCAGGAATGATTTTAAAGATATTAGGATCATCGAACAAAAAGAATTTTTTAAATATTTTTTATATTTATTGTAAAATAAGCATATTATTATTGCCCAATTTTCGTAATTTTTCATTTTTCTGGGCAGAAGTTATTTACATTTTAAAATCGTGAAAATAAGCAAAGTGCCAGTTTTAATTGCTTCTTTTTTTAACATTTGTGAAGAAAAAAGGAAGAAAGTGATAAGAAAAACTAAAAGTTATTAAAAGTTTCTTTATATTTCATAAGGTTTTATTCAATTTAATGATTTCTCTTTCTCACATTTAGCGAATGAAATTTGCAAAAATAGGTTATTTGCCAGGTGAACTTTAAAATAATTTTTTATTTAATATTTTTTAATAATAATTGTTTCTATCAATTTATAATAATAAAATAATTCATTAATAATAAATTCTAATAATTTTTTTACGTTTTCATAGTAAATTATGTGTTTTCTTTAATATTTTCTAATAGACAGTTTTTACGACTTTATATACTTTAGATGCTTATTTTACAATAAATATAAAAAATATTTAAAAAATTCTTTTTGTTCGATCATCCTAATATCTTTAAAATCATTCCTGCAAAATATTATAATTTTTTAAAATTAGTCGGCAAAGACTTTAGGGGCCGTCCATAAACCACGTGGACACATTTGGGGGGGCGGGGGGGTGAATCAAAAGTCCACGTTTGTCCACGAAGGGGAGGGGGGGTGTTAAAGCAAATGTCAACGTGGACATATAATCAAAGATATTTCCAAAAAAGATATCTTAAGCTTAATCAGAATGATCATAAGTTTCAGTTAATCAATTTCCCTGACAAAATTCTTTTTACAGGAAAATATGAATGTTTACGGAAAATGAGTAAAATTTATAATTTTAATTATTTTTTAAAATGACAATTATAACCCTTCCTGAATTCAATTATTTTCTACAATTCCCACCCAGTAAAAAAAAAGTATTGGAAGAGAGCGAATAGTATTGTCGGTGAGTTTCTGCCAATACGGTTTTCACGCGAAAACATATTGGCAGAAACTCACCGCCAATACTATTCGCTCTCTTCCAATACTTTTTTTTAATGGGCAACTAAACCTTCGTCTTTGAATCAATTAATTTAAATAATTTTCCGAAAGTTCTTCTAAAATTCTGTTATATTTTAAAATTATTTTTGAATTTGATTGATAAATTTTAATTAAAAATTTTTAACATGATTGTTTCCTCTAAAATGTTAAAAATAATTTTAAAATGTTATTTTTTTGTATATATTTGAATTTTTGAAAATATGTAATTGAGAATATTGAATTTTAAAAAATTAGAAGCTAATTTTCATTAATTTTCATTTTTAAATTTACCTTTAAAGATTTTTTATTCTACAAAAATTGTAACGAAAGACTTAAAATAAATTAATTATTTTCAATTAAATTTTACAAAATTTCAACTATTCAAAAAGATTTGTTTATACAGGGTGGCCATTTTTTTGTAAAAAAAAATTCACGGTCATTTCCCGGTCATAAATTATTTTCCCGGTCATAAATAATAACTCTGAAAATAAATTATTCCATGAAAGATTTGATACCGGTCACGGTGTGGATGACACGGTCAAAGGGTGCGAAACGAGGAAAAACCGATTCGACTTGGGTAGAAAGAAAAAATAGTTATGGAAAAAGTAGTTAGTGACCGGGTAACAACGCAGAAGAGGGACTCTTCTGTATATTACCGGCGATCGGGCACGTCTCGAGGGCCGGTCATACGTTGTTGCGTAAGCGCAGAAGAGGGACTCTTCCGTAATTTACGCGCAACGCAGAGACTTCTCGAGCGAATTTCGCCCTTAGCGACTGCGCGGTCTAATAGTTTGTTGTTTTTATTTGGGGCTAAAAATGCACTCGGCGGATCGGAAGAGAGGCTCTTCCGTACCGTAACGAACGACGAAACGAGGTTAGATAGGTGGTCTCCCGTAGTACGGAATCGCGGAAGAGAGACTCTTCCGTTAATTCGGCGGACCGCAGGGAGACGACTCGCTCTGGAGTGCACACGCAGGGGCGACTATTTTCGGAAGAGTGGCTCTTCCGTATAGCGCGTCTCTACGGGTACGTACCGTACGAGTATCACTTCGTCGTCAAACCTTGCAGAAGAGGGACTCTTCCGTACAGTTGGACGACAAGGCGAGACACCTATCAGCGTCTTCTCGGATTACGATTTTCAGAAGAGGGACTCTTCCGTATCGGTAATACCGGAGAAGGGTAAAACAGTACTTACTGTGAACACAGTAAGACCCAAAAACGTCGAGTGAGGTGAGGAACACTTCAGGCTCGGCAAAAATGATAAAAAGACTCTGGTGAATTGAGTTGCAAAGAACTTTATTCGTTAGAGGAGAGGATCAACATCGAGTGCAAGTGAGTGATCGACTGACTGGGTGGTCTCGCACCCCCGCCTTTTATAGGGGTAATGAAGCATGTCGGATGCGAGAGAACTCAATCTTACATAGAATTTCTTAAAATAACGCTCGTAGCGTCAAAAGTTGACACTAATCCTTTCGGACTACGTTCAAACATGCTCTTTCTCTCTCACTCGTACATACAATTTGCATACCGAACGAAAGAGTTAAAGTTAACATAATTTTATAGTATTCAAATTATTTATATAAAACACACATAAATTTGCATACAAGTTTCAATCATACCTTAATATTAATTCTCGGCGTCGATTCTTCACGTAAGAATCATATAGGGTTGGCTGTTATGCGAGTATATGCCTACAAGTATGCATATATATATACGTATATAGGTATATATATGGGTACATATATACGTCTATAAACATATACTCATATGATACCAACGTATATGTACATACGTTCGGTATCGATCCGCGATCTTAAAATTATGTAATACTCATTTATTTAAACAATTTTCTTAAATTCTAAGCGTGAGAAGTATTAGGAAAACAGAACCAGCACGGAGGTATTCGAGAGTAGAGAGAGTGAAAGGCACGGAAGGAAATGGAGAGAGTGGAGGGTGAAAGAAAATGGGCCGGACGTCCGCCGGCGAAACGACGAATGAGCGAGGGAAATGGGCCTGTGCGTGTCAAGGTGCGAGTGAGACGGACGTATGGGTAAGACGGAGAGAGAAGAGTAAGAGAGAAAGGGGAGCGTGGATGAAAGAAAATGGGCTGTGCGCTGGGCACGGAAAAGTGAAAGGAAAATGGAGAAATTGTAGTGCTTGCTGATTCTGATTCTAACTTATAATAATAAAAATAGTAATCAATATAAATTCCTTATATTAAGAATTATATATAACTATTAATTATAGTTTATTATATATTAATATATAGAGATATATATTAATTTATATTATACAATTAATACACAGTTATGGTTATAATTCTCAATAAAGTTATGATTTTCCTTACTCGAGAAAAATGGGATGGAAAGTGCATCTTAAATGATTATTTAATTAAAAATTAAATTAAACAACTGTTTACAATTGGCCCCATTTAAGGGGATCTTTTCATCCTATCATTGATCGAGTAGTAGTTATCATTTAATTTTTCTTAGTTCGGGGCGCATACCAACGCGCATCCCGATATAAAGCATCGGTACGACGTCGAGAAGGATATCGCTGTTGTGTGACGTCAGATGTTGGTTCGATGTCTGCTTCGTGGTTCGCTGTAGCTTGTTCAGCTGCAGCTGTTGTAGCTGGGGCTTGTTCAGCCTCATGCTGCTCCAAAATTGGTACTCCCTCCGGAACACCTCCATCTTGTTGTTGTGTAGAACCGAGCGGAGCTTGTTCAGCTGCGTAACGTTCTACTGTGGATACCGCTACTGGGGTATCAGTCAGTTGTTGATCTGTCTGAGCAACGTGGTTTGATCTGTAATCATCCGGACCTGAGGGTGTGAGATGATTTGAGAGATCGTCCTCTGTTTCGAGAATGGGCTCGAGTGGCAGAGGATCGTCGGTCGGTAGGACGACTTGTTGTTGAACTCCATCCGGATGTCCTAAGTTCCTTTCCGGCCGAGCTAAAAAGTGCTCGTACTAACTGACTCTGATGGACTTTATGCTTTCCGTCTTCTTTCTTCATTAATAATGTGATGTTGATAGGAAAATTTTTCCTCTCTAATTGTTTCCTTATTCAGGACAAGACATAAGAGAATTTTTTTTATTGTCCACAGGCGAGAAAGGGGAGGAAATTATTTTGGTAGATGTTTGAACGTGATTTTTGATTCTGGGTTAGACATCGTTGTTTTGTAGGTCATGGGGTCTTTTTCAGTCTCCGATGACGGTCCTTGTGAATCGTCCCTGCTGGGATCGATTAGAAGAAAGAAAAAAAAGGTCCGCTGTTGTAGGCGTGTGTGGGAAAAGCGGGTCCCCGTTGGGACGTGGCTCTTGTGAATGCCGTCGTAAGCAGGAAATCTCTCTTTTTTTTTCAAAACTCAATGTCGTCCGACATTTTGTCTGTTGTGAGGACTAGATGGAAGGGTCAGTATGAACTTGTTCAGTCGCATACCGTACTAACGAAAATATTTCATCCGAAATATTTTGACGAACGTGTCTGTAGTGGCCCTTGTCGGGGCAAAGTAGTAGGAGATGATGAACATGCCAGGTTCGTAACCAAGCTTGAAGAGAAGTGATATACTAAATTTAAAAGAGAAACGGAATAGAGAGATGATTACTGTCAGCGTCTTCCCTAGTAATGAAAGACGTACGGTAAGTTGACGCGTTTGTCATGCACGATTTTTTTTTTTATGCATGACGAAAGAATTCTTGGCCCATTTCTGTTTCAAGAAATGGCCCCTGGCAGGAGAAACTGCGTGGCCCTGGCACAGGCCAGGACGGAGCACGAATTTCTCGTTTGCGAGAGAAGACAATGAGTTCGTCATTGTGATAGTTCTGGCGAAATGAAAAGTTGAGGATTGAAAGTTCGTGATTGAAACATGGGTGAAGCAGAAAAGAATATGTGACAGACAGTGCCACCTTTTTTAGTGGAGATTGAGTGGCATGTCGATATAATACATGGCCCATTTCGGTTTAAAGAAATGGCCCCTGATTGAAGAGATGGTGTGGCCCTGGCTTGGGCTAGGTGAGAGTAGAGAATTGTGTATGGCTGAATGTGCAGAAAAATTGTTGAGCGCCACCGGGTTTTGATGTCCACTCCCGGAAGTGGAGGAGAAAGAGAGGTTTACAGGCGTGGGCCAACCGTGACAGGCAAATGGCCCTCGAAGCGAAAGGTACGGATTCGGAGGTGCCTCGAGGTTGAGAATGCAACCGTAGTGTACAGAATGTTGTAAAGGTGCGTGGTTAGCTCGGTGAGGCATGAGAAACGTTCTGTTGTAGAGGGGTCCATCCTGACATCCATCAGGATCCAAAAGAAAGTTGTGGCCCCACGTTGGGCGCCAATTTGATACCGGTCACGGTGTGGATGACACGGTCAAAGGGTGCGAAACGAGGAAAAACCGATTCGACTTGGGTAGAAAGAAAAAATAGTTATGGAAAAAGTAGTTAGTGACCGGGTAACAACGCAGAAGAGGGACTCTTCTGTATATTACCGGCGATCGGGCACGTCTCGAGGGCCGGTCATACGTTGTTGCGTAAGCGCAGAAGAGGGACTCTTCCGTAATTTACGCGCAACGCAGAGACTTCTCGAGCGAATTTCGCCCTTAGCGACTGCGCGGTCTAATAGTTTGTTGTTTTTATTTGGGGCTAAAAATGCACTCGGCGGATCGGAAGAGAGGCTCTTCCGTACCGTAACGAACGACGAAACGAGGTTAGATAGGTGGTCTCCCGTAGTACGGAATCGCGGAAGAGAGACTCTTCCGTTAATTCGGCGGACCGCAGGGAGACGACTCGCTCTGGAGTGCACACGCAGGGGCGACTATTTTCGGAAGAGTGGCTCTTCCGTATAGCGCGTCTCTACGGGTACGTACCGTACGAGTATCACTTCGTCGTCAAACCTTGCAGAAGAGGGACTCTTCCGTACAGTTGGACGACAAGGCGAGACACCTATCAGCGTCTTCTCGGATTACGATTTTCAGAAGAGGGACTCTTCCGTATCGGTAATACCGGAGAAGGGTAAAACAGTACTTACTGTGAACACAGTAAGACCCAAAAACGTCGAGTGAGGTGAGGAACACTTCAGGCTCGGCAAAAATGATAAAAAGACTCTGGTGAATTGAGTTGCAAAGAACTTTATTCGTTAGAGGAGAGGATCAACATCGAGTGCAAGTGAGTGATCGACTGACTGGGTGGTCTCGCACCCCCGCCTTTTATAGGGGTAATGAAGCATGTCGGATGCGAGAGAACTCAATCTTACATAGAATTTCTTAAAATAACGCTCGTAGCGTCAAAAGTTGACACTAATCCTTTCGGACTACGTTCAAACATGCTCTTTCTCTCTCACTCGTACATACAATTTGCATACCGAACGAAAGAGTTAAAGTTAACATAATTTTATAGTATTCAAATTATTTATATAAAACACACATAAATTTGCATACAAGTTTCAATCATACCTTAATATTAATTCTCGGCGTCGATTCTTCACGTAAGAATCATATAGGGTTGGCTGTTATGCGAGTATATGCCTACAAGTATGCATATATATATACGTATATAGGTATATATATGGGTACATATATACGTCTATAAACATATACTCATATGATACCAACGTATATGTACATACGTTCGGTATCGATCCGCGATCTTAAAATTATGTAATACTCATTTATTTAAACAATTTTCTTAAATTCTAAGCGTGAGAAGTATTAGGAAAACAGAACCAGCACGGAGGTATTCGAGAGTAGAGAGAGTGAAAGGCACGGAAGGAAATGGAGAGAGTGGAGGGTGAAAGAAAATGGGCCGGACGTCCGCCGGCGAAACGACGAATGAGCGAGGGAAATGGGCCTGTGCGTGTCAAGGTGCGAGTGAGACGGACGTATGGGTAAGACGGAGAGAGAAGAGTAAGAGAGAAAGGGGAGCGTGGATGAAAGAAAATGGGCTGTGCGCTGGGCACGGAAAAGTGAAAGGAAAATGGAGAAATTGTAGTGCTTGCTGATTCTGATTCTAACTTATAATAATAAAAATAGTAATCAATATAAATTCCTTATATTAAGAATTATATATAACTATTAATTATAGTTTATTATATATTAATATATAGAGATATATATTAATTTATATTATACAATTAATACACAGTTATGGTTATAATTCTCAATAAAGTTATGATTTTCCTTACTCGAGAAAAATGGGATGGAAAGTGCATCTTAAATGATTATTTAATTAAAAATTAAATTAAACAACTGTTTACAATTTCACTTCGTCGTCAAACCTTGCAGAAGAGGGACTCTTCCGTACAGTTGGACGACAGATTGAAAGAATTTCCTGATTTTTAGACAAAACTTTGAATTTTTCCTAAAACCTAAAAATATTTTAGTTTACTCTAAAAATAATTTTGAACTTAAATAGATTTTTTGAAATAAATATTTAATTATTATCCATTATTTTTCCATATAGTAGGTATTCAAATTTTAAAAAAATTCAAATTTTAAATCCTTTAAATTTGAATAATTTTTAAGAATTGCTACTGTAACTTATTAACAATTATTTTCAAAATTTCAATTCAATTATATTCTAGAAATAACTAAAATATTTCTAAAATCCACTTGTTTACAAGACAATTTCATGAAATTTTGAATAATTTAAAAATTTTTCAATTAAATATTAGGTACATATTTAAAAACATAACTAATTTGAAAAAAATGTGAATAAAAATATTTTTAAAAACTGACTTATTCAGAATTTTTAATTAAAATCTTTTAAAATTCAACTTTTCTAAAACTTAAATTTGAAATTTTTTAAAATTCAATCTATAATAATTATTAATTTAACATTCTAAAATACAGAAAAGTTTGCTTATCAATAATTGCAAAAAAAACTAATTGATATTAATGCAAAATACGATTTTTTAAAAATGTATTTTCTAAAGAAAGAAATTTTATTTATTTTTATATACATTATTTATTATTCTAAAATTAATTTTTATAAATTTCGTATCACTTTTGTTCTAATTAGTTCAAATTTTTAATAATTCTTATTTGTTTTGTTATAATATTATTGCAAACAAATTTTTAAATTGATTTATTTTTCACTATTCTATACGATGTGAAATTTTTTCTCATTGAAATTTTTTTGACAAGTTTAATTAAAATTATATTTTGTTTAATTATTGTTAGAAATAGAAAGAATTTAAAATTAAATTTAATATTTTCTTTTTCTAAATCTGTTACGTTGGACAGCAAAATTCATAATTTTCTTATAAATTCTAGAAATTGAATATTTTTATAGTACTTTTTATAAAATTCTCTGACAAAATATAAATAGATTTTATAGAAGATCGTTCAATCTTTTTTAATGAAATATAGTTAATACCTAAGTCTTAAAATAAATATTTTTATTTTTTCTCACAAAATAATGTGTGTTTTTAAAAAAAAATCCAAAATCCCGGTCAAGTTCAAAATTCATTGTCAAATCCCGGTTTCCCGGTCCAGCTATAATTTATAGTTATTTTTCACATTATAAAAATCAAAATAACTTGTACTTTTTTTTTACTAAAAATTGTGGTATTTTGTCGCAATTATTTTAAATGAGTCGAAAAAAGTCACAATTTTCTTAATTTCCCCGACAAAATTTTTTCCTGACATTTCCCTTACTTTACTGACATTCTTGCTTTAAAATATGTTCAAAAATAATCTTTTTTATTTTTTAACATACAGGAGTAAAAAAAACTTATTTTTTTAATTTGCAATATCCACGTGGACAATTGTATAGGGGGGAGGGGGTTTGACAAATGTTCACGACTGTCCACAACGGGGGGCGGGGGGGTCAAAAACTGGTGAAAAATTGTCCACGTGGTTTATGGACGGCCCCTTAGTCGAAATATAATGGAATGACTCATATATATAATATTTATTATAGATTGTAATTTATAATTTAGTTTAAATAATAATAAATTACTACAAAAAATTTTTACTTAAAAAAATAAAACTTTAATGTAGAACGTTATTTTCATTTATTTATCTAAAGTTGATAATAAAGGCAGAAAAATATTTGACTTTATAATTTTTTAATATTCGCGGTCTCACCGATGCGCATGTGCGCAGGGTGCGCAGCCAATTCTCCCAATATGGCCGAAAATGTACTTGTTGATGTCCGTCTCGAGTCACATGACGTCCAGTTTCGCTCTGAGCATGTGGTTTTATCCGGTCGTATGAAATCTCCCAAAAATCAAATCGATCGAATATCCATTACATCGAATTTCAAAACATCGAATGCACAATACATCGAATTTTCAAAACATCGAATGCTCAATATATCGAATGTTCAAAACGTCGATTGCTCAACACATCGAATTTTCAAAACTTCGAATGCTCATTTCATCGAATTTTCAAAACATCGAATGCTCATTTTATCGAATTTTCAAAACTCTGTATGCTTATTACATCGAATTTTCAAAACGTCGAATGTTAATTTGATCGAATTTTCAAAACTTCGAATGCTCATTTCATCGAATTTTCAAAACTTCGAATGTTCATTTGATCGAATTTTCAAATCTTCGAATGTTCATTTGATCGAATTTTCAAAACGTCGAATGCTCATTTCATCGAATTTTCAAAACTTCGAATGTTCATTAGATCGAATTTTCAAAACGTCGAATGCGCATTTCATCGAATTTTCAAAACTTCGAATGTTCATTAGATCAAATTTTTAAAACTTCGAATGTTAAATTGATCGAATTTTCAAAACTTCGAATGCTCATTTCATCGAATTTTCAAAACATCGAATGCTCATTTTATCGAATTTTCAAAACTCTAAATGCTTATTACATCGAATTTTCAAAACGTCGAATGTTAAATTGATCGAATTTTCTAAACTTCGAATGCTCATTACATCGAATTTTTAAATCATCGAATGTTAATTTGATCGAATTTTCAAAACGTCGAATGCTCAGTTCATCGAATTTTTAAAACATCGAATGCTCATTTCATCGAATTTTCAAAACTTCGAATGTTGATTTGATCGAATTTTCAAAACTTCGAATGCTTATTACATCGAATTTTCAAAACTCCGAATGCTTATTACATCGAATTTTCAAAACGTCGAATGCTCATTAGATCGAATTTTTAAAACTTCGAATGCTTATTTCATCGAATTTTCAAAACGTCGAATGTTCATTTCATCAAATTTTTAAATCATCGAATGTTAATTTGATCGAATTTTTAAAACGTCGAATGTTAATTTGATCGAATTTTCAAAACGTCGAATGCTCAGTTCATCGAATTTTTAAAACATCGAATGCTCATTAGATCGAATTTTCAAAACTTCGAATGCTTATTTCATCGAATTTTCAAAACGTCGAATGCTCATTTCGTCGAATTTCCAAAACTTCGAATGCTCAATTCATCGAATTTCCAAAACTTCGAATGCTCATTTCATCGAATTTTTAAAACATCGAATGCTTATTACATCGAATTTTAAAAACTTCGAATGCTCAATACATCGAATTTTTAAAACATCGAATGATAATTTGATCGATTTTTCAAAACGTCGAATGCTCATTACATCGAATTTTCAAAACTTGGAATGCTCATTTCATCGAATTTTCAAATCTTCGAATGTTCATTTGATCGAATTTTCAAAACGTCGAATGCTCAGTTTATCGAATTTTTAAAACATCGAATGCTCATTTCATCGAATTTTCAAAACTTCGAATGTTGATTTGATCGAATTTTCAAAACTTCGAATGCTTATTACATCGAATTTTTAAAACATCGAATGCTCATTTCATCGAATTTTCAAAACTTCGAATGTTGATTTGATCGAATTTTCAAAACTTCGAATGCTTATTACATCGAATTTTGAAAACATCGAATGCTCATTTCATCGAATTTCCAGAACTTCGAATGCTCATTTCATCGAATTTCCAAAACTTCGAATGCTCATTTCATCGAATTTTCAAAACGTCGAATGCTCATTTCATCGAATTTCCAAAACTTCGAATGCTCATTACATCGAATTTTCAAAACTTCGAATTCTCATTAGATCGAATTTTCAAAACTTCGAATGCTCATTTTATCGATTTTTCAAAACATCGAATGCTCATTACATCGAATTTTCAAAACTTCGAATGCTCATTAGATCGAATTTTCAAAACTTCGAATGTTAATTTGATCGAATTTTCAAAACGTCGAATGCCCATTAGATCAAATTTTCAAAACTTCGAATGCACATTACATCGAATTTTTAAAACGTCGAAAGCTCATTTCATCGAATTTTCAAATCTTCGAATGTTCATTTGATCGAATTTTCAAATCTTCGAATGTTCATTTGATCGAATTTTCAAATCTTCGAATGTTCATTTGATCGTATTTTCAAAACGTCGAATGCTCATTAGATCGAATTTCCAAAACTTCGAATGCTCATTTCATCGAATTTCCAAAACTTCGAATGCTCATTTCATCGAATTTCCAAAACTTCGAATGCTCATTTCATCGAATTTTCAAATCTTCAAATGTTTATTTGATCGAATTTTTAAATCTTCGAATGTTTATTTGATCGAATTCTCAAAACGTCTAATGCTCATTAGATCGAATTTTCAAAACTTCGAATGTTAATTTGATAGAATTTTTAAAACTTCGAATGTTAATTTTATCGAATTTTTAAAACTTCGAATGTTCATTTTATCGAAGAGAATTTAACATCTGAGCAAGAAGACTATATACAGGAGGAACAACTCGAGTATTTCCGATGGTCCCGATTTTAACGGACGATTGGGTGTACTACCCCGAGGCGCACTAGTCTTCTGCACACCTCAACACATGCATAACTGTGTATATTTTATACATATTCCATCTGACAGCTGTAACAGCTGCAAGTTTTTATTATCCCCTCATATTGAATAATAAGTGTTAATATTAAGTGAACTTAATATTTTTAATACAGAAATTTCTAATAAAAGTGAGAAGTGTATTTAACACTAGTGTTTTTAATTATGATTCGTATTGATGAAGAGTGTTAAGGGCATTTGAACCATGATGACGTCACAGATTTAAAACTAATGCTTTGCACAAACTGTGACGTCATCAAGGTTCAAATCCCCTTAATTTAAATAATAAAAGTTGTAATGGGATTTTCATAACCATTTTTTATCTTACAATAAAAAAAGGGTATGTTATATTATAAATTATTATCTATCCTATTGTAATATATAATTTATTATATATTTATTATTGCTGCAATTATATTTATTTCTGTTATAGCATTGTATTTGAGGTTAACCATAACCTCCAAAGAGGAATTTTTCCAACTGAACTAAGTTTTCGGATTTAACGCTCTACGATATTTCAAAGATTTTAAAAGAGATTTATAAATTATAAAAACTAATAAAGATGAAATCAAGCAAAAATATTTCAGAAGATACAAACTCTTTTATGGCATTTCATTTAGTGTTTTCAAAATCAACTGTCACAGAACTTGCACATAACCAAGAAAATTGTAAACAAAACAAACACACATTATTTAAAGATACACAGATAGAGTTTATACAGTTATGCATGTGTTGCGATGTGCAGAAGACTAGTGCGCCTCGGGGTAGTACGCCCAGTCGTCCGTTAAAAACGGGACCACTGCTCTCTATGAACAAGCAGGCGAGTTGGTTCTCCTGTATATAGTCTTCTTGCATCTGAGTTTACTATCTATGGGTGTTTTCGACGTTGACACTCTGAGCGCTCTGAAAGTACGAAACGTGGTTGGTTGGGCTAGGGGAATTCTGAATGTTGATTGGCTGAACTTCAAAATTCATAGTTTTATGCTCTGGTTTCCACACTCTGTATCGCTCGGACCTTTGATACCGAGCGATACAGAGTGTGGAAACCAGAGCATAAAACTATGAATTTTGAAGTTCAGCCAATCAACATTCAGAATTCCCCTAGCCCAACCAACCACGTTTCGTACTTTCAGAGCGCTCAGAGTGTCAACGTCGAAAACACCCTATGTAATATGTTCTTCCTAGGGAATTTTGAAAGTGCGCGAGATTTGAAATCGTTATGGTAAGTGACAATTTTTTTTATTGAGTAAAATTTTTTTGTTTGTTTACTAATTACTTGTCAGTAAATGTTTATTTTTTTGTTATATAAGTATCACTATTATTATGATTATTTTAATTTATATTATAGTTTTTATTATAAGGTAATTAAATTAAATTGTGGTTATCTATTACAATCATAGATGGCTCTAGTAATATGAATATGTGTTTTACAAATTTTTATAAATATTAATCTATTTATAGTATAATTATTAATATTGTTATTCTTATTTTTGTGTAATTGTGAATTTATTATGTATATTTAATGTAATATTGATTTATTTAGAAGTCAGTAAGATGATCGTTAAAAAAAAGTAGTGAATATTTCTTATTTGTCTAAATATTTCGCTTCTAAATGAAGAGTTCAAGTTTCTTTTATCTATTTATAATGAATGATTGAATGAATGAATTAATTAATTAATTAATTAATGTGCATAAATTAAAATTATTTTCAAATTAAATAAAATATTGTGTATTGTTATTATTTTGTTATTTCTTTATATAGTGAATATTAAATTGCATTACTCTCTACTTTAAATAAGAAATAGATTCTATATGTATAAGTAATACTTAAATTTTATTGTAAATAAATAACAGGATTCCTACAGAAATCCGAAATTAAAATTCCATACCTTTTCCATGATTTATAGGTCAAACTTTTACGACATTCCAGTGCAATTTTAAATATAATTTCATGGGACGCATGATTATTCTTCAAATGTAATTTTTCCGAACTGCACTTTTGCGAATAGTCATTTTTGCGATAAGCCATTTTTACGAATTGTCAATTTTCCGAAAAGTCATTTTAGCGAATCGCCATTTTTACGAATTGTCAATTTTTCGAAAAGTCATTTTTGCGAATTGTCACTTTTCCGAAAAGTCATTTTTGCGAATTGTCATTTTTGCGAAAAATACAATAGTAAACTTGCAAGTATATATAGATACACTATTGTATTTTTCGCAAAAATGACTTTTCGGAAAAGTGACAATTATTCGTAAAATTGGCGATTCGAAAAAGTGACAATTCGCATAAATGACATTTCTCAAAAATGTAATTTCGCAAAAATGACAATTCGCAAAAATATCTTTTCGCAAAAACGACAATTCGTAAAAATTACTTCTCGCAAAAATGGCTATTAGCAAAAGTGACAATTCGTAAAAATGGCCATTCGCAAAAATAAAAATTCGTAAAAATGACTTTTCGCAAAAATAGCTTTTCGCAAAAATGACTATTCGTAAAAATGACTTTTCGGAAAAGTGACAATTCGCAAAAATGACTTTTCGAAAAATTGACAATTCGTAAAAATGGCGATTCGCTAAAATGACTTTTCGGAAAATTGACAATTCGTAAAAATGGCGATTCGCTAAAATGACTTTTCGGAAAATTGACAATTCGTAAAAATGGCTTATCGCAAAAATGACTATTCGCAAAAGTGCAGTTCGGAAAAATTACATTTGAGGAATAATCATGCGTCCCATGAAATTATATTTAAAATTGCACTGGAATGTCGTAAAAGTTTGACCTATAAATCATGGAAAAGGTATGGAATTTTAATTTCGGATTTCTGTAGGAATCCTGTTATTTATTTACAATAAAAATTTAAGTATTACTTATACATATAGAATCTATTTCTTATTTAAAGTAGAGAGTAATGCAATTTAATATTCACTATATAAAGAAATAACAAAATAATAACAATACACAATATTTTATTTAATTTGAAAATAATTTTAATTTATGCACATTAATTAATTAATTAATTAATTAATTAATTAATTAATTAATTCATTCAATCATTCATTATAAATAGATAAAAGAAACTTAAACTCTTCATTTAGAAGCGAAATATTTAGACAAATAAGAAATATTCACTACTTTTTTTTAACGATCATCTTACTGACTTCTAAATAAATCAATATTACATTAAATATACATAATAAATTCACAATTACACAAAAATAAGAATAACAATATTAATAATTATACTATAAATAGATTAATATTTATAAAAATTTGTAAAACACATATTCATATTACTAGAGCCATCTTTGATTGTAATACACGGAAAAAAAAAGTACGTGAAATTTTCATTGACTCGGTACTTGACTTTTGGATACGACACAAAATACTGAAAACAGTCTTGTACTTTTGCATGAGAGTTTCAAAAGCAGTCAATGAAAATTTCTAGTACCTTGCTTGAGAATTTCATTGACTTTCAAAAAAATTGTAAAATAAAAAAAATAATTTCCACTTGTTCACACAGTTTTTCTGAAATTCACTCATTCATTCACATATTTGGATAATTAATCACACAAACAAAGAACAATTATTGTATCACTTTTCGACGTTCGTCAACACTTATGAACTAACCTATAACACACACACATATATTCGCGTATAACTTAAATATAAACACACACTTAACACTTAAAAGTACGTATCGAATTGTTCTTATATACCACATGGTGAAATTTTTCACGACTTCTGAGACATGCTATTTCACTGAAAACTGAGACTTACATAACATTCTGTTTTGTGAGAAACACAAAATAAAAAATATTTGTTTGAAAGTCAATTCTTGAAGACAAATATATATTAACACTATTTGTTTTTCATAAAATAATAGTATATTCACATCTGAAATTAACACAAATGGAAACAGACGATCAGCTGGCATTTACCTTGGGTAGAAATGCGCAACGCACACTGCGCATGCTCTACAGAATTTTCAAGCGCAGTCAACTAATCTTTCACGTACTTTATAAAACTGAACAAATGACTTTTCGTTAAAATTTAAAAAACACTGTTGCCCACACTAGTACTAGAATAACTCTAGGACTTTTCTATATTTTCTAATAAAAAGTATATGATACAGCCTTGTATTTTGTGTCCTATCCAAAAGTCAAGCACTTTCAAGGAAGGATTCACGTACTTTTTTTTTCCGTGTAGATAACCACAATTTAATTTAATTACCTTATAATAAAAACTATAATATAAATTAAAATAATCATAATAATAGTGATACTTATATAACAAAAAAATAAACATTTACTGACAAGTAATTAGTAAACAAACAAAAAAATTTTACTCAATAAAAAAAATTGTCACTTACCATAACGATTTCAAATCTCGCGCACTTTCAAAATTCCCTAGGAAGAACATATTACATAGATAGTAAACTCAGATGTTAAATTCTCTTCGATAAAATGAACATTAGAAGTTTTAAAAATTCGATCAAATTAACATTCGAAGTTTTAAAAATTCTATCAAATTAACATTCGAAGTTTTGAAAATTCGATGTAATGAGCATTCGAAGTTTTGAAAATTCGATCTAATGAGCATTAGACGTTTTGAAAATTCGATCAAATAAACATTCGAAGATTTAAAAATTCGATCAAATAAACATTCGAAGATTTGAAAATTCGATGAAATGAGCATTAGAAGATTTGAAAATTCGATGAAATGAGCATTCGAAGTTTTGGAAATTCGATGAAATGAGCATTCGAAGTTTTGGAAATTCGATCTAATGAGCATTCGACGTTTTGAAAATTCGATCAAATGAACATTCGAAGATTTGAAATTTCGATCAAACGAACATTCGAAGATTTGAAAATTCGATGAAATGAGCTTTCGACGTTTTAAAAATTCGATCAAATTAACATTCGAAGTTTTGAAAATTCGATCTAATGAGCATTCGAAGTTTTAAAAATTCGATGTAATGAGCATTCGATGTTTTGAAAAATCGATAAAATGAGAATTCGAAGTTTTGAAAATTCGATCTAATGAGAATTCGAAGTTTTGAAAATTCGATGTAATGAGCATTCGAAGTTTTGGAAATTCGATGAAATGAGCATTCGAAGTTTTGAAAATTCGATGTAATAAGCATTCGAAGTTTTGAAAATTCGATCAAATTAACATTCGAAGTTTTGAAAATTCGATGAAATGAGCATTCGATGTTTTAAAAATTCGATGAAATGAGCATTCCAAGTTCTGGAAATTCGATGAAATGAGCATTCGACGTTTTGAAAATTCGATGAAATGAGCATTCGAAGTTTTGGAAATTCGATGAAATGAGCATTCGAAGTTTTGAAAATTCGATGACATGAACATTCGACTTTTTAAAAATTCGATCTAATTAACATTCGATGTTTTACAAAATTCGATGAAATGAGCATTCCAAGTTCTGGAAATTCGATGAAATGAGCATTCGACGTTTTGAAAATTCGATGAAATGAGCATTCGAAGTTTTGGAAATTCGATGAAATGAGCATTCGAAGTTCTGGAAATTCGATGAAATGAGCATTCGACGTTTTGAAAATTCGATGAAATAAGCATTCGAAGTTTTGAAAATTCGATCTAATGAGCATTCGACGTTTTGAAAATTCGATGAAATGAGCATTCGATGTTTTGAAAATTCGATGTAATAAGCATTCGAAGTTTTGAAAATTCGATCAAATCAACATTCGAAGTTTTGAAAATTCGATGAAATGAGCATTCGATGTTTTAAAAATTCGATGAACTGAGCATTCGACGTTTTGAAAATTCGATCAAATGAACATTCGAAGATTTGAAAATTCGATGAAATGAGCATTCCAAGTTTTGAAAATTCGATGTAATGAGCATTCGACGTTTTGAAATTTCGATCAAATTATCATTCGATGTTTTAAAAATTCGATGTATTGAGCATTCGAAGTTTTTAAAATTCGATGTAATAAGCATTCGATGTTTTAAAAATTCGATGAAATGAGCATTCGAAGTTTTGGAAATTCGATGAAATGAGCATTCGAAGTTTTGGAAATTCGACGAAATGAGCATTCGACGTTTTGAAAATTCGATGAAATAAGCATTCGAAGTTTTGAAAATTCGATCTAATGAGCATTCGATGTTTTAAAAATTCGATGAACTGAGCATTCGACGTTTTGAAAATTCGATCAAATTAACATTCGACGTTTTAAAAATTCGATCAAATTAACATTCGATGATTTAAAAATTCGATGAAATGAGCATTCGACGTTTTGAAAATTCGATGAAATAAGCATTCGAAGTTTTGAAAATTCGATGTAATAAGCATTCGAAGTTTTGAAAATTCGATCAAATCAACATTCGAAGTTTTGAAAATTCGATGAAATGAGCATTCGATGTTTTAAAAATTTGATGAACTGAGCATTCGACGTTTTGAAAATTCGATCAAATTAACATTCGATGATTTAAAAATTCGATGTAATGAGCATTCAAAGTTTTGAAAATTCGATGAAATGAGCATTCGAAGTTTTGAAAATTCGATCAAATTAACATTCGACGTTTTGAAAATTCGATGTAATAAGCATTCAGAGTTTTGAAAATTCGATAAAATGAGCATTCGATGTTTTGAAAATTCGATGAAATGAGCATTCGAAGTTTTGAAAATTCGATGTGTTGAGCAATCGACGTTTTGAAAATTCGATATATTGAGCATTCGATGTTTTGAAAATTCGATGTATTGTGCATTCGATGTTTTGAAATTCGATGTAATGGATATTCGATCGATTTGATTTTTGGGAGATTTCATACGACCGGTTTTATCGTTGGGTGAATGTCGTGATTGTTATTTATAAAAAGTGCGTGTGCGAATCACAGTTTTGTTTCTTTTATGTTTTATAAATATTTGTTTTTGTTTTAACTCGTTTTTAAATTAAAAAATTAAAAAATATAACGGTCATATCGAACATGAGCATTTAAAGTTCATTTGCTTCGAATAGAAAGGCTCTTATACGCAGTCCAAATTGTTAATTTATTATATTATACAGTTGACTTTTGTTGAATTTGTGTTGAAAAGTTTATATTTATTACGAATTATGATCTCAGCTAATGTTTATTATAGTTTATTGAGGAGGTTATGTATGTTTAAGACTAAAGAGAAAAATGTTCAGTATTAATGCCATGTTTATATTATTGAAATAAAAAATTTTAATGAAATATTTTTAAATTTGTAACGATAGCGTACGCGCATTGAAAATGCAGCGGTATCAGTGCAGTCGGCAGCGTGAAGGAGAGACACGTACGCGCACAAGCCTTGCGTCGCTGACTTCCCTTCCCGCACCGTCACCGCTCTCTCGGCAGCCGTCTTTCTTCTTCTTCTTCTTAAATGACTTGAGGCATAGCCAACTGTCAGAACATAAACCAATTAGAAGAAGAGATTGAATTTTCTTGCAAAATCTGTAGATGTAAAATATAGCTGTGTTGAGTCATAGAGTATGGTAGGTATGTGGCTGGTCCGACTCTCAATAGTGCTGCGCGCGATGGATGTAAAGTGTGATCCACAATGGTGTTAGGTGCAGCCGTGAGGGAATAGCGAACTGAAGGAGGAACAAGATGCAAATCCACAAAAAATTGATCGTTATTAAGTTTAGTTATAGCTGTTTCAAATTTTATTTATATTAATTGATCATCTCTACAGAGATAACCTTCCAACTCCCGAGTTAGCTCCTCATCAGGATTAAAAATTAGGTTTTCAATCTCGACCATTCTCGGGTCCGTATTCGGGAATTTTTTAAGTACGTATGTATAAAATCTGTCTCTAAAAGCATCCAGCCTAGGGCAAAAATGAAGAACATGAGACAACGTTCTTCTCTCCGCTCCGCACCTGCAGCCAGCATCCACCCCCCAGCCAATCCTCTCAAAATGATCGGCCGTATACATATGGAAAACGCGGAGTCTTGTGATGGTGTTAATCCAATTTCTCGGCAACGAAAGACCACCAAACCAAGGTCTGGTAGACTTTAACGTCACCCTAGAGAGGTATCTATGCACCTCGTGATCCACCTCCACAAATGGCCAAAGATGGGATGACCATGAGATACGGTCAGGAGTTAGGATGATGTTCTGGATATCACTCATGGGAGCGCCAAATCCAATGCGATTGCCTCGAGTATTGGCCGAACGACAAATGGCATTGGCTCTTTCGTTGCCTATAATACCCATGTGGGCAGGTACCCACATAAAATTAAGTTGCAAATTCTCGATGGAAGGGTGCTTACTGAATATACGATCGCGAATCTTAAATATGAGTTCGGAATTATTCCTATACTGTAGGCAATCGCGGAGTCTACTAAGTGCCGAGAGAGAATCGGATATTATTAATGTTTTTGCATAGTGTGATTTCTGAGCGTGTAGGACGGCCCTGAACATCGCGTATAGCTCCGCGCTGAGGACTGTTATGTGGTGTTGTAGCGGGGTACCACAAGCGAAATTACTGGACTCGTCCACAAAAGCAGACGCTGATAAATTCGTATTTATGTTAGATGTGGCGTCAGTGTATATGATGTGAAACTCAGGATAATTGGAGGAAATATGTCTACGGAAGTGTTGTTCAAGATTATCGGCTGTCTGCAGCAGGATACCAGTGTTAGTGTCAACATTGATGGGGGTAGATAGAGATTGCCAGTTCCAATCAAAATAGGCAGGTTTTTTAGTTTTTAAATACGCATCTGTAATAGGTACAATGCGACGATAGGCATTGAGCAACGTAAAATTACCCGTCCTAAAGGTAAACGATCCCTGTGATTCCCTCTCGTCTAAAAGACGTATTTTGGGAATCAGAGGATTCTCTCTCCATGACAGGTTGCGTAGGAAAAAGGAATTAGAGAGATAGGATCGTCTTATTGATAGAGGAATTTCGTTGGATTCTGTAAGAAGCAAGAAGGTAGGTGTCGATCTCATTGCTCCCAAAACCGTTCTCAGAGCCGCGAATTGCACTCTGTCAAGAATTTTCAGATTGGTTGTGGCCGCGTCTGCAAACAACGGTGCCCCCCATTCAAGAATGGCTCTTATTAAATTACGATAGGCAAGAAGTGCAATATTGGGGGAAGTACCCCAAGTTGCTTTAGAGATAATTCTGAGAAGACTAAGTGCCCTAGTGGCCTTGTCTGCAATTAAGCGAATGTGGCCCTCCCACGTTAGACGTTTATCAAGTACACGGAAAAGTTTTTGGGCGAGCTGCGTTCTCCGCGCGTAGAGAGGCTCTCCTTAACGAGAGAAGGCTCGTCCAGTGCTGGCCATGCTGCGTTATCTTTTTGCGACTGCTGCTCCACCAAACGTGAAGTTGCGTAGCGTTACCAGGGCAAATAGAGCTGCTCGCCCGAAAACTTTTCCGTGTAAGACTCCTAGATGTTGCATGGATTTCTCACAAGGAATGGGCATACCCAAAACGTTGATGTGTAGGTAGTCAAAAGAAGCGTTTGATCTGGTAAACACACAGGCTGTGGTCTTTGTGGGAGACACATCCATCCCCAAAGATCTCAGCCATTCAGTCAAATCCTGTAATGTGGAATTAACCCTATTCGAGATGTCCTCGTCTTTTGGACGCCCCCCTGAGGGACCCCCACCCCACAAATCTGCAAGTCAGAACCGTCCGGATTAAAAGAAATAAATCTTTTAGAAGTTATAAAATTAATGAAATTTATCATGTAGGGATTTATGTTAAGGTCTCTAAGTTGTTTGATAAGGAGATCAGGACGCACATTGTTGAAAGCCCCTTTTATGTCGATGGATATAGCAAGTGTGCTCTGAGCTCTTGAGAAACCATTATAAATATCGGTGACAAACGAAGCCACGGAGTCCATACTAGAACGTTTCTTGCGAAAGCCGTATTGATGACGGGGGATCAATCCGCGTGCTTCAACGTCATGTTCTAATCTGAATTGTATAAGTTTTTCAAAAATTTTCGAGAACACAGAGGTGAGAGCGATCGGACGATAGCCTTTGCCGCCCGGTTTGGGTAGAAGAATGACACGTGTTTGGAGCCATGAGGGTGGAAAGGAAGAGAGTAACATCATTCGGCTAAATAGGGTGAAAAGAAATTCATGTGTAGCAGGTGTAAGGCCTTTGATGATTTCCCTGTAATACCATCAAGCCCTGGTGCGGTTTTTGGTTTGCACGACTGAATGGCGGCTTTAAATTCTACGCTGGTAAAGGGGAGGAAATTGTTGGTGCTGTAGGATTTTGGTGTGTTGATATATGGAATGTTAGAGGGAGGTATATCCTTGCGTAGGAGGTCGTTTTGGAATTTTTTGACACTTAGAGATTGAGAATCGGTAGAGATATTTGTAGAAAGTTAGAATGTACGGGAAGAAAGAGCCTTCAGAGTGCGCCACAGGGTAGAGGACCCTTTATCTGGAGACATATTCTCTCAAAAATTCCTGAAAGCTAGCGTTTTCTGTTCCCTTAATTTGCGTTTTATAGCATCATTCTTTTTTTTAAAAATTGCCCTATTTTCAGCCGTCTGGTTGACTTGGATCCACCTGTAATTATCTCTGCGCTCCTGCAGGGCCTTGTCGCAGTCCGCGTTCCATCATAGTGGTTTAGAATAAGGTCTGTAGCTTCGACCCTGGGGAATAAAGGCCCCCCCGGACAGCAAACTTCGCTTGAGACCAGCCAGAAACTCCATATATATCAGCAGGAGAGTCTGCGGTACCCAAGGACCGAGCCAAGTCAAGGGCAGACCGCTCCACAGAGGTTCGAAACTCAGACCAGTTAAGTTCTTTTAGGCAGTATTTAACAGACACGGAAGAGACCTTTTTCGGTCTAATATCAGCAGACAAAAGAACAGGCAGATGGTCAGAAGAAAAGGCGTCCGAGATGACAGTGGTAGCGGATGTTTGTAAAATGGATGCCGAGCAGAGGATTAGGTCGAGGTTACTGCCAGAAACATTGGCATCTTGATATCTCGTAGGGAGCGTAGTATTTGATGCAAATAAATTCTTAGATAGGGAAAAAGTGAGTAATGAGGAACCCCTGATGTTGGTGCTAGTGTCTCCCCAGCAGGTGTTGCGGGCGTTAAAATCGCCGCAAAAGATATAGTTGTTGGCGGATGGAAGGGATTCAAAGATGGTGTCCCAAGTGTGAGGAGGAATATCACCTCCTGGGGGGGCATATAGACAGGAGATCTGTGTATCACCATATAAGGTAGGAACAGTTATGGAAACAAGGTCAATTTGGAGATTTGTATGTTGGAAGGTGTTTCGTTCTGTAATACGGAAAGCTATCTCCCGGCGTATAATGATCATGACACCATCACCTCTGCCGCCGGGTCGGTCTTGTCTGACTGTTATAAAATTGGGAATCTCAAAGTGGAAAGGTGTGGAAAGCCAGGTTTCTGTTATACAAACAATGTCCGGATTATGGATCCACAGCAGTGTTTCCAATTCAGATCTTTTGGGAATGATGCTCCTCGCATTCCACAATAAAAGAGAGAAAGATTTGTTTAGGGATCTGAACTGTTGAGAGGACATATTAGGGACAGGTATACAGTCGAAGTAAACATGCAATATATGATAAATCGATTCAGAATTAATATTGTTATAAATAAGTCACTATGTTAAAATGATCGTACGTCAATAAGTTATATAATATCAGGTAAAATTCACCTAGAAATCATGTTATTGTGAAATAAGTAAAGACAAAACACAAAATACAATTCACAGAAAACAAATACTTATTTGGAGGAGACATCTTCCTCCATCTTACTGTCGTTAGAGAGATCCAGAATTCACACGTATGATGCGTGGATCTGCACTGGTCCTTGATGTGCCTGAATCGTTGGCACTTGTGACAGCGTTTAGGGGGGGGGGCGCATAGAGTAAGTTTGAAGGTCGCCCTTGAAATGAGAATCGAGTCGGGGATGGAGATACCCGAAAAGACATACTCCACAAGTCCTGAAATCTCTTCCGAATTCAATGTTCTCCTACGAATGGAGATGATGTTCTCTAACGTTTCTGGCAGTAGTTTAGTACTGATAGCGTGCGGAGAAAGGTCAAGATCGACGTCGTGTGCCAGGGCCTTCCTGCTGACAAGGGATGTTGGGATAAATAACTTATACCCTTTTGAGCGAAGGATGGTAGTATCTAGAAGATCGTTCGCTAAGTTCCAAGTAGAAGAGGTTACACGAAGTTGATTAAGACCGTTAGAAACAATTATGCGGGTTGGGTCACTTACTAATGTTTCCAAGTAATCCGCGAAAGCTATACGATTGTACTTACCAATCTTTTTGTTCTCAATAATTGATTCAATTAATACGGTATATGGAGGGGGTGAGGAGTTTGGGAATCTGTGTTCACCATGAAAGTCATTGTTGAACCAAAGCAAATCATAGGTTATTGGAGCTGAAGTTTGTGGATCGAAATTTTCTAAAAGAGATGGTTGTGTTGAGGCAGATGGTGTAGGTGTGAGTATATCATTTTTATTTGAGTGAATTGGTAACTTGGCGCGCTCATCATTGATGTTGGTATTTACCGAGGACGATGTTGATGTTGGAATTGGTGTTGTGAGAGGAGGATCAAGAAGATTGGCCTCTGTCATAACGGCGATGGTATTTGTGATCTTATTGGAGAGACCTGGTCTTTTATTTGACAAGTCTAAAGTTCTTTTTATGTTCCCGATATTGGTAGATCGGCCGCGAGGCGGTTGACGTGAGGCAGAAGCCAGCCCAGGTGCAGATGTTATGCGAGGACTGCCAAGTTTAAGTTTAAGGTGAGGAGAAGGAGCCATTATCAAGCTCTAAAAGAGAACAATAGAGAGAAAAAAACGTACCCAAAAATGGACTCAGATGTCTACTAAATTGAATTAATCTTTATTATATAATATTGACCACTTCAATATTCTACAAATTATTAAACTAGTAAAACAACAAAAAATAAAACACTCGAAACAAAACAGAAATATATATATATGTAATATAAAGAAGAGTAATAATTATTGTGTAGCTTGAATATGTATCTTGGGAAAACAAAATACAAAAATAAAATCTTCTACCTTGGGAAAGCAGGAGATTAAATTATTAAAACGATTATTATAAAATTATAACTATTGTCTGATTATGATACATATATCTGTGTTAAGCTCGTTATTAATTAATTAATTGTTATAGTAATAATGATATCAATAAATTGAATTAATATGTATTTAAATTAAATCCAGTTTCAACAATATTTTATTTAAGAGCTGAAAGGTAAATCAAAAGTAAATCAAATATATAAATTCTGGTTCAATATTAAATTGAAAGATATTTAATTTTAATTTAAATTGAGTATTATAGGTAGTTACGCTAATGTTATTGTTTTGATTTGCATCCCAAGGAGAAGTGACATGGACTATTGTATGGGTGAATGTAATAGTGATAAAGAGAAAAAGGAACGGCAATACCTTTATTCAGTTGTTTGTAGATTTGAAAATATGTAAATTAACCGGCCTTTATCCAGATTTGAAATTCACTTTATATTTTAAAATAACAATTTTATTCCTTATGACGACTTCGGTAAAATTGTTAAAATTGTTGAAATCACAGATTTTGCTTTAAAGTAGGTTTATTTATAAGATTTTGAACAAAATTACAAGTGAGGTTTTCCTCACAAAAGTAAATGCTTGAGATGTGTACTGAATGACAGTCGAAGTCGAACTCGAGCCGTCTTTCTATATCTTCTTCTTCTTAAATTATGGCTTCGACTAGTCAGGCCAATTCCAGATATATAGTTTCCAGTAATGTATTACAAAGACGTTCTTCTTAAGAAGACACTTGTAGTTCTGCTATGTTTAACACTAGGTGTCACCACCATCCAATCAGTTGTACGAGGGAAAAAAATTTTTAAAAAATGTCTGTTGACATACAATACTTATAAGTATCTCGATATTTTATATGTTTTTAGAATAATTATAGTTTTCATAGCTTAGTTTTTGTTTAGTGCTTTTGTTAGGATCATGATAGGGTGGGGTACAGGAGAATTTTACTAACATTCCCTATATGATCAGCTACTATGGTTTGAATTTCTATTGAGCATTTACTTGCAATAATCTTTTTATTTTCGTATTTTATTATATATATACTTTTGAGTTAATTGCTTTTTGTGTTTAATTTCCATGAATATATTTTATACCCCCGGTCTGTTCACTAAAAGAACCTGTAACTTTTAGTCAAGTTCGATTTAGTAGTTATTATTAATCAATGTACTTCTCTACTTCTATAATTTTTTTTTATTTTTATTTATTTATTTTTTTTTAATTTTAAATATTTTTTAGTTATTTATTTTTGAGGGGGCTTATAGGTCCTCATTTTCTGCTTAATTTTTTAAACTTAAATATTGAAAAGGCATTGACATTGATGTCAATGCTAACTAAGATTACTAACTAAGGTTAAAATTAAGTGCAAACTACTTGACTAGCCTTATCAACAACAACCAAGCCTCTGACCAGTTTCCGAAAACAATTTAAATTATTATATCGTCCCTCAACAGAAGGTCACTAATTTCTGTGACCGTTTCCATCGTTGGACTATAAATCAAAAGGTTCCATTGTGGGAGATTGACCGTTCTAGTTTTAAATTTATTGAAAAAGAATTCTATAAATTTGGCCCTCCCTTCGGTAAATAGGGGGCAGTCATTTATATAATGTAGGATTGAGCTCATCTCATTTCCACATCTACATGCTGGTGAGATGTTCCAGCCCAATCTGGAAAACAGCTCTCCTACACAGATGTGTCCCGTTCTAAGCCTCGTTATCAGGTTAATATTTCGTTTTGGCAGGTCATAACCTGAAAACCAGGGTCTTTCGGATTTTGCTGTAATGTAATTAAAGTACTTTTGCTTGGTTTTTGCTTCCGGGTAAAAAGGCCACGCAAGTTTAATTGTCGACAGGTAATCATTATTGACTAAACTTTTAAAGTCTTCCTTTGAAAAGAAGGCTTTTTTCCAACTGGAAGGTTTAAAGCCAGTTTTGACAACCTGTCCGCCTCTTCATTGCCCGGTATGTTCGAATGGGATGGAATCCAGAGCATTTTGATGTCTTTTTGAAGGTGAATCAGTTGCATGATCATTGAAGCAATTTCATGAACTAGTACTCTGGACTCAGAGTCTCTCAATCTATCCTTGATTGTCTGCAGTGCTTTCATAGAGTCCGTAAGAATTAAAGGATGCATGACGTCCTCCTCAATGGAGTGTTTGAGAGCCGAGTGGATACCATTCAGCTCCGCCACCCAGTCTAAATTGAGTCTGTGGTATGTGAAGAAGCTCGAGGACGCTCTTCCACTACTCTCTGCATACGATCCATCTGTATAGATCAGAGTATATGTATATGCTGTATCTATCTGTTACAACATCATGGAATGCTTTTCGAGGATTTTCAGCTGATCTAATGTCATAACCCGTTTCCTTATCTATGATGTGCTCAACTTCTATTATAAGCTCCGCCCAGTCTCTATCGTAATAGGCCGGTTTAAGTGGTCTTATAGTTGAGGATGACAAATCCCCGACTGGTTTTAAGTGTTTTAATGGGGGAAAGTTATATAGATACTTAGGTGTCTGTTTTGTTATAGCGATCTCGAGTGACAAGTCCTCTAGTTTCCGCAGCAAATGATTATGAGTCCAGCTAGAGATCCTGATAGAATTTCTATTTAAGAGTAAAGATCTTCTATGCTCAAGGGTAGGTTCCCCTGCTTCCGAAAGAAGAATCGGGATTGGGGTTGTCCTCATACACCCTAGAGCGATCCTGAGGGCACTAAATTGGACACGGTCCAATCTAATTAATCTGCATCGTCCGGTGTTAGCGAAGAGTATAGAAGCCCACTCAAGCAGTGATCTTGTGAGACCTCTGTATGCTGCCAGCATTGACTCTGGATGGGCTCCATATGTCACTTTTGCCAATGTTCTTATTATATTTAAGGATTTGTTAGCTCTCAGCACCAAATCATCAATGTGCTCATGCCAATCCAGTTTGCGATCCATGATGACTCCCAAGTATTTTATACTATTAGAATTCATTATTTGATTATTTCCCACCCTTAATTTCTCTGCAGAGAGGTCATCTGCATTTCTCGAAAATATACACATCTGGCTCTTCCCTGCAGCAACACTAAAACCGAGGTCTGAGAGCCAAGGGATTAACCTATCTATGGCATCTTCGATTAGGGATTGTGCTTAATTTAGATTTTCGTTTGCAGCATAAAGCAAGATGTCATCTGCAAATTGCAATATCTGCACGTCCTCTCCAATAATTTGCTTTATCTCTCTCAGAGCCAGGTTGAATAATAGTGGGGATAGGACCCCTCCCTAAGGCACTCCAACCCCACATATTCGTGGGGCAGAGGATTCCCCCCCGAAATGAAGTACTCTCTCAGTGATCATAAATGATACAAAATTGCGTATTCTTGCAGGTACCTCCGAATCCCTCAGCTGACTCATGACCGCTGATGGCAAGAGGGCATTAAATGCTCCCTTGATGTCTAGGGCCACTGTCACTGTGTTCTTTTTCTGTGAGAAATTGTGGAGTATGTCTGTGGTCAAAAAGGTAACGCAATCCAGAGCAGATCTCTCCTTACGAAAGCCATATTGATGGTCAGGGATAAGGGCCTGTTGTTCCATGTAATGCTCTAGTCGTGTATTTACCATTCTCTCCATCAGCTTTCCCAAGGCCGAGGTGAGTGATATCGGTCGGAATCCTTTACCCTCTGGTTTTGGGATAAATCGAATCAGAGTTGATCTCCATGATGATGGGAAAATGGATTGAATATAACAGTCATTAAAAAAGCCTCTGATCATCTCAAGGCAGGGAGATGGAAGCCTTTTGATGATGGTATCTAGGCCTGGTGCTGAGTCTTTCTTACACTTGGCTAAGGCCGAGTAAAATTCCGCTTTTGAGAAAGGTTTATTATATTCGTTATCCTCATCAACTTGGGTGATTTTCACATGCTGTATAGGAGGAATGTCTTTCTTAACCATGTCATCTTGTAAAGATTTCAGGACTTCCGAGTCCAAGTCGTTTGTCTTGATATTTGTTTTAGAAAATTTCCCAGAAAACGCTCTTATTAGTTCCCAGATTCTTTTTGACCCCATATTGGGGGAGATCGAGTTGCATAATGATCTGAAGGTCTTTTTTTCTGTTCAAAACGTACCTGCTCTGTTTCTCCTTCAATCCGTAAATACAGATCAAGATTCTCATTATCCGGGAATAGAAGGTATGCCTTTCTAGCCCTCTTTTTCTCTCGAAGTGCCGTTTCACATTCCTCTGACCACCAAGAGGGTTTAATCGGTGAAGAGGGACCAGAACCTCTCGGAACATAGGCTCCTACCGCAACAAGTGATTCCACTATAAGGCCCACAAGATGATCATATTTTTCCAGTGGGTCATTATCCGATGCCTCAAGCTCAGGTAGGCTGGACGATATTTGATTGTTAAATTCTATCCAGTCAACCTTTCTGAGAACCAGTCTGGTAGAGCTCCGGCAACTCATCGCAAGCTTGATGGGAATTGTCATTATAACTGGGCAGTGATCACTACCAAATTTTTCAAAATCTGTTGTCGATGAGCATAAGGGTGAAAGTTCGGAAGAAACCATCTGTAGATCTAATACACTACCTGGTGACTCCTGTGAAAATCCAAATGTTGGTATGCCATCATTGATGATATTGATATTTAGAATCTCCTGTAGCAGAGGTATCAATTTGCCTATTTTATTGCTGCGGAATGGGAGATATTCGGGGAGATGAGCGTTGAAGTCTCCCATTAATACAATCTTCCCATCCTTTGGGATTGTTTCAGCCATCTCAGACAGAAGGTCAGCCGTGACCTTAGCATTAGAAGGGATGTAAATCAAAAAGATGTACACTCGTCCCAATATTGTATTTACTCTAACGCCAACGATCTGTAGTATCTCCGTCCATGGGCCTATCAGGTCAATTCCTTCAAAAGTATAAATATTCCTAATAAATATTGCAGAACCTCCCCCCGGTGTAGGGAGTTTTCTATCAGATCTAAAGCAGGTGTATCCTTTAATATTATAGTAGTTTGTTTTTCCAGAAAACCAAGTCTCAGTCACTGAGAGAAGGTCAAGGTTGTGTTGTAATAATAAAGTTTCACAATTAATTTTCTTTTTGAGCAGACTTCGTGCATTCCAAGTAGCACATTTAAAATTTGCTTCCTCCAATGGGGAATCCATACTTATTATCTAACTTACTGTCTAATTAACTATAACTAATTCACTAACTAACTAAATATTTCGCTAACTTCAAGGGTGGGTAAAAATTAACAAGGCATGTGCGACTATTATAGTCAAGAGTTTTTAGGATAAATTAACCGTGCGATTAATTGTTTTCTGGGTGGTGTTTGTTTTGGAAGTTTCAGGTCCATTAGGCCCCTTTTGTGTCTGTTTAATTATTTGACTGGTTGAAATTGACTCCGTTGTGGATTGCAGATTGCTAGGTGCGGTCTCCTGTGAAATATGGGGGTCTGAAATGTTGCTTGCTTGGGAGTTTCTCGCGGTGTTCCCTGTTGTATTTGAATTGAGCATTTGTTGTTTTTTATCATTCTGTTGCACGTTACCATGATTGTTATTTTCTTTGGTGATGGCTTGAGGACTGCCTCTTGGAGACATTTGGTGGTTGGGGCTTCCTGGTCCTGATGGGGAAGCAGATGTTTCCATTATGACATCATCAGGTCCAAGCTTATAAATACCTCTTTTCTGCAGTCTAAGTACAGCGTCATCCTTCGTGAGACTGTATAGATAACACTCTTTCATCACGAGGTACTCATACCTGTAGACCGGACAAGTGTTGGAAGACGACTTATGTTCCCCTGTGCAGTTGATACAGAAGTCAGTAGATGACTGGTCCTCACATTTGTCAGACTCATGGAATCCCCCACAGTGCTCGCATATGGATCTAGATGCTCTGCACTGCGTGGAGATATGTCCAAAAAGCTGGCATCTATGGCATCTTTTTGGTTGCGGTATTACCGGGTAAATGTGGTGGGCTACGCTGTGAATAAATGCAGTTTTGGGAATATGCTTTGATTTAAATCTGAGTTCTATAGAGTCAAGGGGGAGGTTACTGCCCCTTTGGACTCTCCTAACTGCTGAAGACAGGATTGACAGAGTTGCTTCATCTAAGTTGTTCACGATGTCTGTCACCGAATGTTCAGAGTGTACATTAATATTGCCCTTTCTAAACAACATTGAATCTGGAATATATGATTTCAGTTCCAATTCCTGGAGTTTGGGTGAATCCAGTAAGGAGTTGGCATCATATAACAGTTCGCAAAATATTTTTATTTGGTTTCTACCACTGACAAAGACCCTTATGTCCCCCTGGATTAAACCTGCTACCATTTTACCTATCGCCATGGGGTCATATCTCCCTAAATTCCTTCGGGGGTTGGTAGACTCCATTATGACCAAATAGGGGGTGTCAAATGAATCATCATAAGTGTGTTTATAGTCACTGGCAGTTGATGGTGTTGAGAACCATCGAAATTCAGAGTCAAACTGGGTGTGAGTGGGGGGATTGGATATAACTGATTTATTTGGATCCCCTGTATCACTTGCCTGCAGGTTGCGATTTTGATCTAGACCGGAATGTGATGTCGTTTGTTCAGGTACCATCGGTGAGCTTGTCCTTAATATTCCCGCTTCGGGTTGGAACTGAGCTGGATCTGGGTCTGTTATTCCCGTGATAATTGACCTAAATTTCTTTTTAATTTGCATTGACGGTGGAGAGAAAGAGTTGGGTCTATCAGAGACTTTCTCTTTCTCTGATTTCTGATCCGCTCTCTCTCCAAATGTTCTTTTGCCATAAGATGTTGTAGGGGACGAGTTGCTAAACATAATAGCTGGGGTCGTTTTTTCTATCCTGCTGTACAATTGTTTCGTTATTCTTGTTACCCTCTCTAACGAGTTTTCTGTGTTTGTTTCTGAATAAGAATTATCATTGGGACTATCCTCTTCTCGAATATTATTAATATCACCAGGACGGGGTGATCGTAACCCCATATCTAAATCTTTACCTTCCTGATGATGATCACTTGGACGGCTTCTTCCTCTACCCCATGGTTTAAATTTTTTCTTTTTACCATTACTGTCCCCCTGTTTATTGCTTTTGCGTTCCGATTGTAAGTCGGACATGTTTATAATTTTAATAAGATATATATATAATATAATTTTAATAAGATAATTTTTAATAGGATTTATATTGTGATAACCTATCTGACTATCGCATATGTTATTTTAATTTATTTATATATTAAAATTAGACTAGGTGTTATGAAAATTATTGATAAGGGGGTTATAATATCGAAGGTAATTTTAATTCATTTAATTATTTGTTTATTTATCTATTAGTTCATTTATTTTATTTAATTTATTGTTTTTGTTTATTTAGTAAGGTCGATTGTTTCCAGAATGGAACCTCCAAGTAAATCGATAATATGAGTATAATTTCTAGTCTCACATGCCTAGTGATTTATCAATGAATTTTTAACATTATTATTTTTGAATTTAAATATTTATTTACTTTGACTTCATATATATTCAACTAGTCTTAAAAAAGCCCGCCTGAAGTTAACACACCAATCAATATGAAACATTCTTTATTAATGTAACAATGACATTTGAAATTTCCTTGTTTTTATCAAAATTTAGCAGAATATTAAATTATGCTAAATATATTAAATTGTTTCAAATCAAATACCTTCTCAATACAGTGAATGATAGCAAACCAAAACAAAGAAGTTGATTGTTTATATTGGAACAAGAAGGTCAGTTGATGGATAATCTGTAAGGACTGGATCACAGCTATGTTTGAAGTTGAGTCTCCAATAAGACAAGGTGCGCTTCGATGTTCATAGCTATAGGTATACTAAAGTATGCTGTGGTATATCTATAGCTATGAACATCGATGCGCACCTTCTCTCACATTGGAGACTCAACTTTAATCTTGTGCTTCTCTTTTATTATTATTTATCGTCAGTGTTGTAATTGTTAATTATATTTTATCAATAATTCACTTAAATTTCACTCAAATTCCAGCCTTTTCCTTCACTCCGTTATCACGAATTGTATTTTATAGTCCGAAAAATAAAAATTGTTCCTTTATATCATTTCACAAATATTCAAATTTCACTATTTGATTTCATTAATTCTAATCAGAATTCACTGCAAGCACTTCTTTATATTGTTAATTTATTTTTATATGAAAATAGTATGATAAATTATTAATAGTTATTCACAATTTCCAATCGAATTATTTATTTCATTTTAGTTTAATTTAAATAGTTCGTAACAGGAATAGCGTTCGATAAGGGAACGCTTTTAAATTATCTGTTAGGTGACCGTACGGAACGATATCACAAATCTTTCTCCCGTCTTTCTATATCTCTCGTTGCACGATTCTCAATTTTCAGTTCACGGCTCGACGCCTCGAGGAGCACTTCGGGCAAGGAGCTTCGAACTCACTCCTCCTAAATACATCGATACCTTCACTCAAGGGGCTCTTGGTGAAGCTATCGATGAGAAAGGTACTTAACCTTTCTTAAGGTTAAGGTGGTTACTTAACCACCTGGTTATGGGAGCACCCATGCTAAGGTGAACACCTTCATCCTCTCGACCTGGTCTCAGCGACTTCCCTGCGGGATCTCTCACGAGAAGATGCGGAGACCAATGCACTCTACCATTTGGACCTCCCTGCGGGAGCTCTCACGAGAGGGCCTCGTGGTAGAGGGTGACACCTGCAACCTGAAACTCTGCCCCCCGGTGTATATAGGAGCACTTATTACACCTGAGGCTAAGCGACGGAGACGATTTCTTCCCTCAGGGAGCACCCTGGATAAGAAGTCGTCTGTTGAGTTTCCTTATGCAACCCCTGCGCGTCAAGCAAGAATGTCGGCAGCGTACCGACATTGGAGTTGGTCACTCGGTTACCAGTCAGGCCACTCCCTCAAAGTGCACGTACTAGTCGCGTTTGTCACGTTGGGCAATAGGGCGAATTCTAGAATAGTTCCGCGTAGGGAAATTCAATATCTTGAGCTTAGCTAAGCAATGGTTTCTTTTATTTTATTTTCAGGCGAGAGAACTTGGGTGTAAAACCTGCAGGTCAGGGGGAAGTCACTTCGGGGTAAAGCGTCATGAGGCGAGACATTTCGTTATTATTATTATTTTCTTATTTTATTGTTATTCTTTTACTACGATTTATTATTTTATATTTTAGTTCTTTGTTTTATATTCTTAATATTTTAGGCTTCGATATTATTTTGTTATTTTACATTTATTTTATTCTCATTTCATTTTTACTTTGTTAATTTTGTTAAACCTTTTATTCTTTATTTTGTTACAATATATTTATCTTTCGAAGGTTTAATTAAATGTCTCATTATTGATTACACCTCTCTTCGAAATTACAGCAAATCAATTCATAGATGGCGCTTCACGCCAATAACGATGGTTAATTATTTATTTAATTAATATTTAAGGGAACCCGGACTCCATCCGGCGAGCGAATTCCCAGCAAATAAAAACCCAATCATTACAAATTTAACCTTAGATTTTTGTATTTAATTTTTTACAATATATTTATCATAAATAATCCTTAAAAAACGCACGAGACTCGCATTTCACTCTCATGCATCATGCACCTTTATGACATGCGAGCGTAATGCGTCTCATATGAGGACGCATCTGTCAGCGTCAGTGAAGGCACGAGTGCGAAAAGAAACCTCATACATGCGAGCGATATGAGACGCATATCAATCTCAAATTGCTATCTGCGACGATGCATTTTTAATTTTATCGTCCGCCATATTAGATCCGCCATTTTGAATTTTTTAAATCTTACTTCAGATTCGTAATCAGCGACCTCGAAAACCCCCGAGTAACAGATTTCAAGTGATTTCAAGAACTTTTGAAAATTGCTGTATCCATACTGTGTTAAATTTTGGAAAATTTTTTACTTTCAGGTGCCATTTTAAATCAAAAAATACCAAAAATCTTCAAACGCAAAGTATATTTTTAAACTAAAACTATCGGGAACACGCTTTTTAAACTTTAGATGACTTGGAAAAATCGATATCACTACTAAAATTGTTTATGAAAAAAAATTACTCCATAAAATCTTGTATTTTTTGAGTATTTTTGAAAAAAATAATGGTTAATTAACCCTTATTAAAAAAAATAAGAGAAAAAAATTAAATTAATTTAAATTAAATTGCTTATTTTTTTATTTTTTATAATCTACAAAAATATTATATATATGAGTCATTCCATTATTTTTCGACTAAAGTCTTTGCCGACTAATTTAAAAAAATTATAATATTTTGCAGGAATGATTTTAAAGATATTAGGATGATCGAACAAAAAGAATTTTTTAAATATTTTTTATATTTATTGTAAAATAAGCATCTAAAGTATATAAAGTCGTAAAAACTGTCTATTAGAAAATATTAAAGAAAACACATATAATTTACTATGAAAACATGAAAAAATTATTAGAATTTATTATTAATGAATTATTTTATTATTATAAATTGATAGAAACAATTATTATTAAGAAATATTAAATAAAAAATTATTTTAAAGTTCACCTGGCAAATAACCTATTTTTGCAAATTTCATTCGCTAAATGTGAGAAAGAGAAATCATTAAATTGAATAAAACCTTATGAAATATAAAGAAACTTTTAATAACTTTTAGTTTTTCTTATCACTTTCTTCCTTTTTTTCTTCACAAATGTTAAAAAAGAAGCAATTAAAACTGGCACTTTGCTTATTTTCACGATTTTAAAATGTAAATAACTTCTGCCCAGAAAAATGAAAAATTACGAAAATTGGGCAATAATAATATGCTTATTTTACAATAAATATAAAAAATATTTAAAAAATTCTTTTTGTTCGATGATCCTAATATCTTTAAAATCATTCCTGCAAAATTTTATAATTTTTTTAAATTAGTCGGCAACGACTTTAGTCGAAATATAATGGAATGGTTCATATGCATATTATATAAATTAATAAAATATAAATTTTATATTAAATTGTAAATTATTAAATAATTCAATTTTAAAAATTTCTACAAGTTATCATTAAAGTAATTTTCATAAATTCATAAATTTTATTGATTTAATGTAATATAAGATTATTTGAGGGGCTGATATAAAGTGGTTTAAAAAAACATTGGGAGAAAAAGTGGGATAAGTGACTTGGTAGCAAAAATGGTTTCAAACAATTAAAATATTTATCAATAAGTTTATTACACGAATGACTTGCAAAATATTAAAGTTTTTCTTTACTATTTTAAATATTTTTTGATCATTAATTATAAATAATTTATCCATAAATTACAAAATCATTTTAGCTCGTATTTGCGCCCAAGTCACTCATCCCACTTTTGCTCCTAATTACCACTTTTACTATCAACCCCTCATTTCAAAGTATTACGTTTATGCCCTCACGCATGCTACAAAATTAGCACGAGCGACAGCAAAATGTGTCTCATTGAGCAAGCACGGTGTGACTCGCACGTCATGTGCCTAAAGTGCAACAAAATCAGAACGAGTGACTGCTAAATGCGTCTCATTATGCACGCACCGCGTGACTCGCATGTCCTGCGCCCGAAGTGCGACAAAGTGCAACGCATGAGTTATCTGGTAAACGTCACTTTTTGGAAATTTTGACCATGCCATTCGAAATTTTAACGCTAAACATTTATTAAAGTGGGACATTTAAATCTTTACGCAATTTTTATTAAACTGCAAATAAATACTCCGAAGTTTGCAAGTAAATCTTTAATAAATTGTAATTAAAGTTTTGGTGCTGTGTAGTCTGTAATATTACGAATCTCCATTGTAACATTACAGTGATGTCAAGACAACATTATGCACTGTTTGGGTTGTAAAAATATAAGATTTATTAAAAAAATATCAGGTATAAGTACTTTTTCCACGTAAAATTGACTGCTGAACAGGAATCTAGTATTGTTTTTACTTTTCTCTTTGTTTTTATTAATACTAGCTACATATACCTCACTCGCTAACGCTTGTTCGGTTGTATTTAAACTTATTTGCTTTTACTTATTTATTTTTATTTATTTGAACTAAGTAAATATTTACTGCACTGAAAAAAGTATTGAACCAAGAAAATTTTTCTTGATTGAAGCAAATCGTGGGATTGAATACGGCCAAGACTATTATAGTATTGATTCAAGAAAACCCAGCTGAAAAAAATCGTTTGGATTTTCCCATGGACTTTTTAGGTAGAAATCCATATGGAGATTTGAAACTATCCACATGAAATCCGCATGAAGAACATATATTCTTGATCCAAGAAAATATGGGACTCGACTAAGAAGTTTTTTTTTTTTTTTTTTTTTAAATGACTTCAGGCTTAGCCAACTGTCAGAACACACTCTTATATACCAACTTGTTTTTGCATTTCTACAGAACGACTTTGAGGTTAGGAGTACTCGCATTTGCCTGGACCACCCGTCTAATGGATTTTCTCGCCAGTGAAGAGGGAAACTGTAGAAAACCTCTCCGAGTACAACCGGTTTATCGACAGTCAAATTCTAATGGTGTGTACCGGACAATAATCGACGGTGCACATCATTATACTTCGACGTCAAACCTCCCGCTCAGATTATCTCACGTGCCGGAAAAATCCCAGGCTAATGGGCGCGAACCAAGTACCCTTGGTCCGCCCACCGAGCCAGGCATTCATCCGACCGAGCTAATCTGTCGGTCGACTAAGAAGTTAATCGTCTTGTACGAAATATGAAATGTATTAAATGAATAAAATATTTTCTTGTTATAAGAATATATATAGTCAATTGAATTAATTTATTTTATTCATTCAATTTTTTGTAACGTTCGTTCAAGCAATTCAAGATTTAGATGAAGAAAACATTTATTTTGTGAGAAGAACAGATATTCTTGATCCAAGAAAATATGGAGTTCGATCAAGAAATTAAATAGCATGTAAGAAATGCAGAATATATTAATTCAAAATCACCAGAAGCCATCACGCTACCACTATGCCATCCTAGCCTCAATGGACAGTTTTAAAAAAACTGATATTTGAGTTGCATAACCATTTGAAGAAAAATATTTTCTTTGATCAAGAACACTGGCATTGTGTTAAGTAAAAAAAAGTTTCAAAGCAAATAAAATGATTCGATTCAAGAAACATGAATTCTCCAGACAATACTTTATTATTTTGCTTAAGAACATAATATTCTAGATTCAATACTTTTTAGTACTTCGGATAAGTAAAATATTTGGTTGAAATAATAACATATTTAGTTCCGCCAAATAATGAATTGTTAATTCAAGAATTCTGTTCAATGCTATAAATAATTACTTGACGGGCAGTTCCATACGAAAAGCAACTGATGGATCACCGATTTTTCTTAAAGTTTGTAATTTTGTATTACATTTTGTATTAATAGTTTTCGAAATAAAAATTCTCAAAAAAAGTCATTTTTTTTAGTTTTCGATTTTTCAAATCTAAATATCTTGCAAAAAAATTTTTTTTTGCAAAACTGTTTGGCACAGTTATTTAGTACCCCAAGTACTACAAAATTACAAACTTTAAGAAAAATCGGTGATTCACCATTTGCTTTTCGTATGGAACTGCCCTGACACAAGAAAATGAATTTCTTTCTTCAATTAAATATGGGATTAATTCAATGTAATTTTTAATCAACTTGAAACAAATATTTACTTATGTTAACCTTCGTATTTTCTTGAATCAAGATTATATGAGCGTTGAATTAAGTAAAAACTTTGTT
The DNA here is from genome assembly GCF_015476425.1 of Leptopilina heterotoma. Lineage (NCBI taxonomy): Eukaryota > Metazoa > Arthropoda > Insecta > Hymenoptera > Figitidae > Leptopilina > Leptopilina heterotoma. Next base: position 82,964 of record NW_025110941.1, on the reverse strand, counting down.
AAAGGAAACAAAAGAATGATTTGTTTTAAGAATTTTATGACTAATTCAATTAAAAAATTAAATTTTTTAATTCAAGAGAAATATAGGGTAATGTCACCTTGAGTGGACCGCCTGAGCTTTTTTTCCCAAAAAATTCTTTATGAATGCAAATTAATCGGAGGTTTCTATTCCAAGCTTTAGTTTAGATCCCTAGATAAGTGTTTATACCATAATAGCTTTGATTTTTTTATTTGGAAAAAACAATTGACTTTAAAAAAATAGCTAATTTTTAAGGAATGAAAAAAGTGTAACCTTGAGTGGACCACTCCTAAAAAATTGTAAAAGTTATTCTAAATTCTTTAATGTATTTAATATTTCTGATATATTGAAACAAAATTTATGCTTATGCAGCTTCAGACCATGATTGTGTCGAAATGTTTACAAGTGAAACCATTTTTAATAATTTTGGCACATATCACATCAAAATCACAAAAAAATTAATAAAGAACATAAAACATAGTTTTAAACCAATTTATTCACAATTAATTTCCATAAAAATGGTAAACTGACATTTAAAATATAGAAAACAGGCAGTCCACTCATGGTGACATGCAACTTTTTATGGCAGCCACCACAATTTTTTTTTGAGTCAAAATTATTACTTAATTAAACTAAGACAATCAATTTCAATGTGCAAAGTAGTAGGAAAAAAATAAGTTTCTCCAACGCTTGCTCTGAATGGAGTACTTTTCTTGGTAGAAAAGTGTGGCGAAAGTAGAACTTTTTTCAACTGTTCTGAAGAGCGTGGCGAAAGTAAATCATGACCTAATTCTTTTTTCTTGTTCTTTGACCGAGATATATTTTGTATCTAACTTCTTCCCCACTCAAAACATTCGTCTTTTATTATATTAAACATAAGCACACGTTAAATTAAAATTATACAAAACTCACGAAGAAACCTTTTCTCGCAAGGCGTTGGAGAAAACGTAGTGCACAACACGTGGTGAAAGAATGATTTTTCTCGAAAAATCACACTTTTGCCACTAGTTGTACAATGTACTATTCCTTTTAAAACTTAAATTTTACACTACTTTTACACTTCCGAATCACTTTACTCATTGTAAGAGCGACTTCTTTTTTGGTTTGTGATCTTAAAAATACGTTACATCAAACGGATAACGTATATGGTCAAAATCGCGAAAAAAGAAACTTTTGTAACGTAACAGTCTTTTTAAAAAGTTTATAACTTTTAAATGATAAATACAAAAAAATTTATATTTCTATGTAATATTGTTAAAAAAAATATATTTTAAGATGCAAACATAAAAATTTATTAATTCCTTGTTACTTAAAAGTTATGGACAAAACAAAAAGACTGTTACGTTACATGCTCCGCGATTTTGACCATATAATTATCGCGGAACTTAATTTCTTTCCATTTTCTTGGCTCAAGACTGTGTGTGTTGGATGAAATAAATGGTTGCTTTAAAGGAAATAAAAAAATGATTTGACTCAAGATACCAAATGACTCAAGGTAAATTACTTGACGTGAGAACATAATATTCTTGATTCAATACTTTTTCGGGACTTGGCGCATGTAAAACAGTTCGTTTGAAACAGTAAGATATTTACTTATGTCAAACCCATATTTTTTTATTTCAATAACTTTGCGCAATGCTCAAAATTACTTGAGACAAGAAAATTAATTTCTTCCAATAAGAAAATATGGGTTTGTTTCAAGTAAATTAGGCCAAGAAAATGCATTTACTTGATTCAATGAACTTTTTTTTTCAGTGAACGAAAACTCAAAAAATACCTTTTTCCTTGTCTTTACTAAAAAAGATATTTTAAAAATAATATTTGCCTATCTTTTAGTACTTTTGACCCATTTCCCCCTAAATTTTTTATTAAAACCAGCCAATATCGTAGGTTTTAACTTGTCCAAAATGTGAATCATCTTAAAATGCTTTATGGGGCGTTCCATGGCTCTATGCACAGACGAAATTTTGGTTTTGCTCATACTCAAGCAGCACGGAATATAACCTTAAAATGAAGGGAATATTACATTTCATATTCGGAATATTTTAATGGAATGTTCCAGGGATCTTAAAGCAATATTAAAATGTCCGCACCACTTGGTACCGAGGGGTTTTTGGGGTCGCTGATCACTTATTTAAAGTCAGATTATCAAAATACAAAATAGAAAATTCAATATGGCTGTCGGATGTATAACAATTTCTTTAATGTTCACAAAACTTGGTATCTAGAAGTTTTTAGGGCCGCTGCCCACAAATTATATCGTGTGCCTGCTTCCAAGGCACCTCCACGTGGTGACAACGGGCAACGGAGTTGTACCGTGATCCGGCAGAGTTCCTGGATCACGATCCTTAAGGTGAGTCTGCAATGGGTTTAGTTGTACGTGTACGTGACACTAATCCCATTTTAGAATCACCTTTACGCCGTCATGGTATGCACACGAAAAAAAAGTACGATGCAGGGAGTCGGAACCCCAGTATCGGTGGCTGGACAGGGTAAGAAAGCGGGCCCGCAGGCGTCGTCATCAAGCAACCGCAGCTCTACATTGGTGGGTAATCTGATTTCAAAATCATAGTTAGCGAGCTTAAAAACTCACAGATACTAAGTTTTGTAAAAATCCGACAGCCATATTGGATTTGCTATTTTGTATTTTGAAAATCTGACTTTAAATAAGTGATCAGCGACCCCAAAAACCCCTCGGTACAAAGTTTTATAAAAATTCAAGAATTTTTTTCTGACCGCCATTTTTTATTTTGAAAATGTACCTTTAATTACGTAATCAGTGACCTCAAAAATCCCTCGATACAAAATTTTATAAAAATTAAAGAATTTCTTGAAAATTGAAGAATTTTTTGAAAATTTTGACCACCATATTGGATCCGCCATTTTGTATTTTGAAAATTTGCCTTTAATTTCGTAATCAGGGATCCCTCAAAACCCCTGTATCCCAAAATTAAGCTAAATCCGTTAATATTTAAAAATTTTTTTGTCATGCAAAATCCGACATGTATTTTGAGGTTAAGAAAAAATCCTGACGTGATGGAGCCAAACGGACTTCAGATTCGGTTTCAGCGACCCAAAATACATATAATACACCATGTTTGGTCAAAGGAACCTTTCATCGATTTTTTTTGTGGACTTGTGTTATTTCTACTAAACATAACGTTTTATGTCAAACTTATTAAATTTTAGCAATTTTTAATGAGTGTCTTACAACTGGAGACATTTTTTTTTTGACAAAAGCGATGTGCTTGGAAAATATATCGTAAAATTTTTTGAGTTTATCGAAACACTACACTTTCTTTTAATAAAAGTTGCGTATTTCTGTTACCTTTTGAACGGTGTATTTTATTTACAATTTCGTTTACCCGTTTAAAATTTACGGGTCAAAAATAAAACCCGTCTCACAACTGGAGACTCTCCCCTAGTTAAACCCCTTGGCTGTCAACAAGATTTTCACTGTTTGGGCAAAAAGTGTGTTGAAAAAATTTTTAATGGATTTTTATGAAACTTGGTACCCTAAGGTTTCTGGGGTTGCTGATTACGAATCAGAGATCAGTTTTTCGAAATTCAAAATGGCTGATCCAAGATAACGGAAATTTTTTCAAAATTCATCGAATTTACTTGAAACTGGTTACGTGGGTGTTTTAAGGGTCGCTGATTACGAATCTAACATTTGTTTTCCAAAGTTCAAAATGGTGGATCCAATATATAGTGGACGACAAAATAAAAAATTAATTATAATGGCTTGAAACTGAATACTTTGAGGTTTTTAGGGTCGCTGATTACGAATCTGACATTAGTTTTCCAAAATTTAAAATAGCTGATTCAATATGGCAAAATTTTTTTAAAAATTTATTTAATTTGTTTGAAAGTGGTTAATCTGACAGCAGTATAATAATTTTTGGTAAAATCAAATTTCGTTAAATACCCTGACATTAGCTGGTGAATTTAATTTTTATGGTTTATTAAATTTTTTAAATTTACGACCGCAGAATGTATCACGAGGAGGCTGCCATAGGATTTTACATTCAATTTTTTTATTTTTTAAAAATTTGTTTTTTTTAATTTCATTTCTTTATATACTAGATTATATACTACACGCATCGTTGCATACAGCTACGTAATACCAAAACTTCCAAGTAACTTTCAAGATAATCCAATTAATTTTTTATTTCGTCGTCCACCATATTGGATCCGCCATTTTGAATTTTTGAAATCTGACTCCAAATTCGTAATCAGCGACCCCGAAAACAGTAAACTACGCCGTTTGGTTGCAGTAAAAATTTGCATTATAATTTTGTCCACTTTTTGTGGATCCTGGCCCACGCATTGGTGAGACCAAAGGGCATACGGGTGTATTGATAGTGTTCGTAGGGCGTAGAGAACGCGGTTTTGGCCTTTGATTCAGGGTCTATAGGAATTTGATGAAATCCCATTCGCATGTCAAGAATCGAAAAGAATTTAGCCCCCCCAATTGATCTAGAATAGAATTAATATTAGGGAGCGGATGAGCATCTTTTATCGTTTTTTCATTTAATTTACGATAATCGATTACCATTCGCTATCTTCGTTTACTGTCGGGGCCAGGTTTCTTAGGTACCATCCAAACCGGAGAATTAGAAGGAGAATCTGAATCTTCGACGAAACCCATATCGAATAATTCGCGCGTTTGTTTTAACATTTCGTCATTTAAAGCTTTGGCCGGCCGATATTGTTTTTGAAAAACCGGATTTTCGTCGGTCGTCCGAATTTGATGTTGTACAACATCTGTGGCTTTAAGGTTTCTAAAAAGAAACAATGAGAATATCTTTCGAGAGGTTCGAATAAGGTTTGCTTTTCTTCAAGCAGTAATTCAGAGAGATCTACAGCTTCGAGAAGTCGAGAGAAATGTGCCTCGGAAGAAGATTTTTTAATTTGAAGGGCGTTAAGAGTTCCTACTTCGAGAAAATTGCATTCTTGAATTTCGACTGGGCCGACTGTTATGTTAATTTCTTTATCTGAATTGTTAATGGCAAAAACCTTAATCCTTTCATTGATACACGAAACTACACCGGCGGGTATTATTACTCCTTCTTGAGTCTCGATCTGTTCTAATAACCCTTCTGTAACACCATTTGCCTTCACGGGAATATTAATTATCTTTCTTGATCCAGCAGGTATAGAATATTTCCCCTCTTGTCCCAAAGGTGGTAAGTCGAGAACAATTTCTCCATTCTAAAATCTGAGGGAGGCGGAATTTTCTTGTAAAAATTTCATTTCTAAGATTCCAGAAGTAGAGATATTAAAATCCTCTGACACGATGTGGAAAATAGCCCTTCTATCGAAAATACGGAGAGTTACAGAGTCCAATGTTTCATAAATACCCAATCCGACACCAGTTAAATAGAATATAGCACTATCGTCTCTTTGGAGGATACGGGTCAAGGCAGATTCTTTAATCAAATTTAGAGGACAATCGGTGTTTACTAGGAGTGTGCCCTCGTTGTTTTGGAATATTTCGTTTTTGACTTAAAGAATAGGACTGTCTGTCAATTGTTCTTCATTTATACAAAGAACGGGATGATTTAATTGCTCATCGTTCCCGTTGGACGATGAGCAGCTTGGAAGTTTAAATGCTGCTGCGCGGATTTTTCTAACTTTTCCATACGTTTTTCATTATCATCGAGCTTTTCGAGTAGACATGAGGAGGAAACATGGCCTTTTTTCTCGCAATAGTCACAAGATGGCTTGTTATTTTTCTTTTGTACGTTATAAGATTATTGTCCATTCTTTTCGGACAATTTCGAGAAATGTGGCCTCGTTTGCCACTTGCATAGCGAGACATACCCCTTTGTGAGGTGCCTACTTTCTTTTTTGGTTTGTCATTAGTCGAGATATTGTTGACAGGTTTAAAAATCTTTAACGGGGGTTCGCGATCATTTAACTGTTTTTTCTTTGGGTTAGATTTTGAGTAATTTTCTACTTCGCCGTGTATGCGCTTACGGTGTTTCAACTCCTTTTCAGCCTCAATCGCGAGATTGATAGTACCCTGTAGGGTGTTGAAATTTCCCCTTAACACGCGTGATTCTAATTCAGCTGTTAAACCGCGACAGAAGCATGAAGTTACTCCCATCTTGAGCTCTTTTATTTTAATAAGCGCAATTTCAGTAGGGGATTGTGACTCGGTCAATTCTACCATTTGCGAGAATATTTCATTGACCCTAAACGAATAAGACATAACCGTTTCATTTTGATACTGCTTGATACTCGAAATTTCGGTCTGTAATTGAAACATATTTTTCGGAGCGCCGAAAACTTGTTCTAAATTGGACAACAATGATTTTACGGTATTTATTTTCATATTTTTTATAAATTTTTCTGCATCTCCGGAAATTTTGTTTTTTAATAACTTTGTTATAATTGGTTTCAAGTGTGAAAGGAACTGTTGCTCGACGAATTTGCATTCTTGAGCAAAAGTTTGCAAGGACATATTTGTGCCTGTGAAGGTGGGGACAAGATCTACCATCGTCTTGACAGCAGAAAAGTGACCCGTCTTGAATCTCTGCATTTTGACAGATTCAGGGGCCGTATTCTCGAAAGCATTCGACAATTCTCGCATGCGTAAAATGTAGAATGGTTAATGTCGCATGCGACTCTGAAAGTCTATTCTCAATGACCGTTCGAGATAGGTTGTTCGAAAGATTCCGTGTGCGACATTCATACATTGTTGCCGTCATTTCCAAATACTTATCTGCCAATCATAATTGAGGAGGAAGAGAACTTGTCATATGAAAGAAATACAAATAGTTATCCGTTCATTTAAATATTTCAAAATCAATTCAATTTTGCGTTTACAATTTTTATAAACAAATTAACTTTAAGCAGTTTCAATTTGAAATTCTATAAAATTTTAATTTTGAATGAATTTAATTTAAAATTTTATAAAATTTTTGATTTTTAAAAAATTTTGATAATTCAAATTCTTTTGAAAATAAGTAAATTTGGCAATATATTTAATTAATTATTAAAAATAATGAATTTATAGAAGAATTTTAGTTAAAAACACTAAATACGTTGAATTTTGTAGACCTACGTTACAAAATGATTACAAAAATTAAATTATTTTTAAAAATAATAAAGTAATGGAAAAATAATAACAATCAAATATTTATTTATAAAAGAAGTTACTGATATTATTACGAATAATTTTACAATTAAAGAAATTCGTAAATAAATGTAACATCATTTTTTTGATATTAAAGTTCCAAAAACGTTCCAAAAACGTTTTTAGAACGTTTTATGTCTGCTAAATAATGTCTCAAAAACGTTATATGGTTCTAAAACGTTTTAAAAACAATGGAACGTTTTTGGAACATTATTTTGCAGACATGAAACGTTCTAAAAACGTTTTTGGAACGTTTTCAAAACAATGATGGTTTTTTGCCCACTGGGTTTATATTATACTAGCGTCATATTCCTCGCTCGCTAACGCTTGCTCGGAAGACATTTTCTTATTTATTTCCACTTACAAAAATAGTTTTTGAGGTAAAAATTTTGTTAAAAAAATTTTTAACGTCAAAAACTCTCCTGATTCAGCTAATTTTGTTTAAAAAAATCTTTAACTTCAAAAACGATCCTTATACCTCATACAATATGAATGCAGGCTAATTGTTTATAACATTTTTACACCAATAGGTCTTTTTTAAAAAATTATGTAATATATGTTTTCGCAGTGGTTTCTAGCGTAGAATCAAATAGCGCTATAATTTTCTTATAAAAATCGATTTTTCTTCATTTGTTTATAAAAAAAAATTGTTAAAAAAATATTTTTTTAACATTCAACGACAGAAATTATCATTAGATCCCATGCCAGGATTTCAATAGTTATTTTTATTATATCTGCATTCCTTTGCCTATAGGCATCAATGGGTTAATGTAAAAAATCTTTTCCTTAAAGCATTTTTTCAGTTAGTAGAAAATAAATTTGACACAATAACGTTTGACTTTTGTTCCACTGAAGACTATAAAAATAAAAAATTAGAAATATAAGCCTGGATAAAGTGTGGAGGAAAAGATTTTTTACAATAAAAAAGAAAAATAATGTTTATAAGAAAGTTAAAATTATATAGTTAAACTGTTTATAATAATAATATATACGTATATAATTAATAAATATATTAGAGGCGAGCAGTAAAGGTCATATAATTTTTTAAAATACACTGATATAGGCGCTACTTAGTTAGCGCAACACACAAAAACTCGTAGCGCAAACTTCAAAAATTTTTTTCTCAAAAACATCAAAAAGCACTTCTTTAAAAATTTAACACACTTATTAAGGAAGATTTAAATTTTGAGAAAATAATTTTTTTAGGAAACTCCATGATGTCCTTCGCATATTTTTTTAACAATAAAAAATTATTGTTTAAACAAATTATTGAAAATTTAATTTTTCTTAACTTTTTTTTAATATTATAAAAAATTGACATTTATTTATTTTCAGTTTCTGATTTTTCAAATCTCTTGCAAAAAAATTTTTTTTTGCAAAACTGTTTAGCACAGTTATTTAGTACCCCAAATACTACAAAATTACAAACTTTAAGAAGAATCGGTGATCCACCATTTACTTTTCGTATGGAACTGCCCTTGATATAAAAATTTTAATTTGTAGTATCAAATAAATAGTTATTTGTAGCAAATTCGAATTATTTAAGTCAAATGAATGGAATAATTGGATCTAATAAATATTGCTTTAAATCAATTAGGAAAATTACTTGATTCAGTAATGCATGGATTTTAATTCAAATAAATATTTATTTGCATCAATAAAATAATTTTTTTTAAATAACTAAATATTTATGGGACATTCCGCACGTCAACACGGACAGAGCTCTAAACAAAAATTGCTTTGATAGATTTAAACGTTCTAGGGCTTAAAAGATTTCTACATTCATGTACTTTAAGATGGCGATGGGCGTTTTTTGCAAATTTTCATTTCCGATGCCAATAGAGCTGTCAAAAGTCAAATGGCCCAAAAATCTCAAAATACTTTTATGAATTAAAAGCAAAGAACGAGGTAAATTATTCTGTAACTCATTCTTTAACAGTTTTTTAAGGTCCCCGAATATAAATCTAAAGTTTTTTTTAAAAAAATCTAAAATGTCGGATAACTTGTTACTCGGTGGTTTTTAGGGTCGCTGATTACGAATGTACACTACCGGTCAAAATTGAGAGACCATCCATTTTCAGGTGATTGAAAAACATTTTAACCCATTAAGGACCAGACGGACGAAAAATTTCAATTGAGTTTGAGGACCTCGTTTTTTAATAAAATGCATATGTAAAAATTAACACATACCATTTTTAATGTAAAATTTACTCCTCTTTCAGATTCTGCTGTTAAAATTTGTTTATACCAAATTGTTAAAAAGTAATAAACAATTTTTTCCAAAAAAACACGATTTTTCGAGAAAAAAATTTCATTTCAGACGTATTTTCACCTGAAAAAAGTAAGTGGATACTCTCAAAAGCTTAAAATATCGCGTCCATGGACCCTCAGCTAAAAAACCCTGAAGCGACCAATTTTTTTTTCAAAATTGCGGACGCTAATATGGCGGCTAAAACTAAAAAAATGACGCACATATGAAACATAGTGCTCCAACTTTTTCAAGTCACTAAAAACGCCTGAAACTCTCTACTCGGAGGTTCTTGGGGTCGCTGATTACGAATATGATATCAGTTTTCAAAAATGCAAAATGGCGGATTCAATATGGCGGATCAGTTTTGAAAAAAAATTTGGATTCACCTGAAAATCTCTACTCGGGCGTTCTTGGGGTCGCTGATTACGAATATGATGTCAGTTTTCAAAAATTCAAAATGGCGGATCCAATATGGCGGATAAGTTTTGTAAAAATTAATTGGATTGACCTGAAACTCTACTCAGTGGTTTTTGGGACCGCTGATTACGAATATAATGTCAGTTTCCAAATCAGCGACCTCAAAAACTCTGAACTAGAATTTTAAAAAACTGACATAAGATTTGTAATCAGTGACCTTGAAAACCCAGTAGTATACAGTTTTAGGTCCTTAATGGGTTAAACCATAAAATGTATAGAAAGTAAAATATTTTGCTTTTTATTTTTCGAAAGATGATAAAATTTTGAAAAGAACAAGATCTTTTAGAAGTCATTTGGCCAATATTTTATTTAGATATTTTTTAAAAATCGTCATTTTCAATGTCTTACAAAAATTTGAATAACTTTTTAAATAATGAACGCTTTTTAATGATCTTAAGCTTATTTTAAAGGTTTCTTAGAAAATGCAGGCCGTCAAACTTGGACCAAAAAAATTCAAAAAATTTGGAACAATTTTTTTGTACTAAAAACTATTTTAGAAAATATATAAAACATTATATGGTGTAGATTTTTCAAGAAAATTTAATAAAAAAAATACCTTTGAATTTTAAAAATTATTTTTCTGTAAATAAGAATGTTTCAAATTTTTTATATTTTTTTGGTTCAAGTTTTTATTTTAGAAGTTATTCAAATTTTTGTAAAACATTGAAAATGGCGATTTTTTAAAAATATCTAAATTATTTATTATATATATTATTATATCCAATATGGCGCAAAAAATTTTCAAATTTGATCCTATTCCCTTAAAACGTGTTACTCGGGGGCTTTTGGGGTCGCAGATTATGAATATAAAGTTACTTTGTAGAAATTGAAAATGATGAATCCAATATGGTGGACAAATTTTTAAATTTGATCAGATTTAATTAAAAAGTGTTACTTTTAGCGTATCTGATTACGAATTTGAAGTCACTTTTAAGAAATTCTAGCTTCATACTGTTCTGTAATGTAAACAATTTGTTATTATTACAAACTTTAAGCGAAATGTATCAAAATTGGACATTTTTTCAGTTATATGGGATCCACTATTTTCAATTTTTAAACTGTGATTTCAGATTCGTAATCAGATACCTTAAAAAACCCCCGAGTAACACGTTTTAATTATATCTGATCAAATTAAAAAATTTTTCCAACTTATTGGATCCGCCATTTTTATTTCTAAAAAGTGATTTCATATTTGTAATCTGTGGCCCCATAAGCTTCCGAGTAACACGTTTTAAGGGAATCGGATCAAATTTGAAAATTTTTTCCGCCATTTTGAATTTTGAATTTTTAAAAACTGACTTCAGATTCGTAATCAGCGACCCTAAAAACCCCCGAGTAACAAGTTTTAATCGAATCTGTTCAAATTTAAATTTTGTCCGCCATATTAGATCCGCCATTTTGAATTTAAAAAAAAACTTTAGATTTATATTCGAGGACCCTAAAAACTGTTAAAGAATGAGTTACAAAATAATTTACCCTGTTTTTTGCTTTTAATTCATAAAAGTATTTTGAGATTTTTGGACCTTTTGACTTTTGACAGCTCTATTATGGCATCGGAAATGAAAATTTGCAAAAAACGCCCATCGGCATCTTAAAGTACATGAATGTAGAAATCTTTTAAGCCCTAGAACGTTTAAATCCATCAAAGCAATTTTTATTTAGAGCTCTGTCCGTGTTGACGTGGAATTTCCCTTATTTACATCAAATATGCAATTATTTTTCATAATTAATTATTTTAATTTAGACTAATATCTCTTTAATTGCGTCAAATAATTATTTATGTAGTCCTTATACTAAATTTATAATAAATAAATTAATGTTCTTCCATTTGCATACGTAAAAGTATTAGCACACTAAAAAAATTATCTAATTCAAATAATTTTTTCATCTATATATTTATTTGATTTAAATAACTTGAATTATGCGAATATACGAAACTTTTTTCTTAGAAAATGCAGGTTGTCAAACTTAGACCAAAAAAATTTAAAAAATTTGAAACAATCTTATAAACCCCTTCGCTGTTTGGAAAAATAAACATATGATTGGCCCAAAATGTTCAGCAAAATCTGGTAGATGAATTTTTATGAAACTTAGTATACAAGGGTTTTTGGGGTCGCTGAATATAAATATGACGTCAAAAAAAAATTCAAAATGGTGGATTCAATATGTCGGACAAAATTTTTAAATTTTAAACAGATATTATAAACAAAAAAAAACAAAGAACAGAAAGTGTAATGTAAAACCTTTGCAGCCTCCACGCGGCACATTCTAGGGTCATGATTCGTTTTATCAGCTAATGCAAAGGATATAGAATAGAGTACCATATTTGATAAAAATCGGGATGAATTAAAAAAATTACGTCCCTCATTTTGAATTCATATTTTTTTATTTTAAAAGACAAATTTAAATTCAGCGACCCAAAATATCCCTAGATACTGAAATTGATAAAAATCCAAATGAATTTTAAAAATTATGTCCACTATTTTGAATTTTTAAAAATAAAGGTCAAATTTGAATTTAGGGACCCGAAAAACCCCTAGATACTGAAATTAATAAAAATCCAAATGAATTTCAAAAAGTTTGTCGGCCAATTTAGATCCTGCATTTTGAAGTTTTAAAAATGATGGTCAAACTCGAACTCAGCGACCTGAAAAACCGTTAGGTACTGACATTGATAAAAATCCAAATGAATTTCAAAAATGATGTCCGCATTTTTGAATTTTTTAAAATTAAGGTCAAATTCGAATTCACTGACTCCAAAAACCCTTATACACTAAATGTGACTTAAATAAAAAATAAATTTTCATAAATTTTACTTGTTTTTAAATTGTTATATTATTTAAAAATAATAGATAATCATTTATTTATTACTTAATTTAGGATCAATGCAATCAATAGTGTGTTAATAATGATATAAAACAATTTATTTTATAATTTACATAAGAAATTGCATTTATTTTGCGCTAAGAAGTTTACTACCCAACGGTCGTTAACAGGCAACGGGTTAACAGAAAAATAATTTTTAAAATTCAAACATATTTTTTTACTAAATTTTCTTGAAAAATCTACATCGTATCATGTTTTATATTTTTTGCAGGATAGTTGACATAATAATAATAACAGAAATACTCTTAATTGTATAAAAGAATTTATTCTTTATTGACGAGGTGATTTTAATGGTTACATTGACTTGAACAAAAAAAAATACAGATGAACGTGAAAACGATAGATATATGTAGATGGTTGACAATACACGGCTTGTCTAAGACTCTTATACGTAGTGCCACCTATGTTAACAATATAATACTAATTTAAATTGCTCTTTTAACACTCCCCTACAATTTAAATAGTTCAATTCATAACATTCCAAGTTCTTTTCGCAACATTACAAATCTTATATGAAGCAAACTTCTCGTCATTACGTCGGCTACTTGTTTAACGGCGACCGGCGCATACGTTTCATCATAATCAAAACCTTTTTCTTAAGTATAGCCTTTTGCGACTAACCTCGCCTTATACTTAATAATATCGCCATTTGAATTACGTTTAATTTTAAAAATCCACTTACAATCGATAATATTACCTTCGTTCGGTTTTTCCACTAACGTCCAAGTGTTGTTTTCCTTTAGAGATTGCAATTTCTCTTGAACGGCTAACTCCCACTTATACTTATTTTCGCTCTCTTTAATATCCTCGAATGATCCTGGTACATCGTCTACGAAGCTTTGAGCATTTAATGCTAATACAGCATAATCCTCGAAACGTTTTGGCATCTTTCTTTCTCGAGTACTTCTTTGTGGTGTCTCCGTATAATTTTTAAATACGCAACGCAACCAAAAACTTTAAACTTTTTTTAATTTATTGAATTGCCATACCTTAGATGTGCTGGTACTTCTCCATTGAGAGCCGACGTTGAACTTCTGTTAATAAGGTAGACTGATGTACGCACAGCTTCCGACCAAAAAGACTTTTGTATTTTACTTCCCAACAATAAACAACGAGCTTTCTCAAGAATGGTACGATTTAATCGTTCGGCAACGCCATTCTGTTGAGGAGTGTACCTTATCGTGAACTCAACTTGTATACCTTATTCGCTAAATAGTCTTTCATTTCCGTAGAAATATACTCACGACCATTATCACATCGAAGTCGACTCACCTTTGTATTGAAGTGTACAGTTGCCATCGCTTCAAATTGTTTGAAAAACTGAAATGTTTTAGATTTAGCTTCCATCAAGTAAGCTGCTGAGAAATGTGTATAATCATCCATAAAAGTGACTACATAGCGTTTGTTGTCATATGACAAAGGATTGATCGGTCCAATTACATCACTATGAATTAACTGCAGTGGTCGGTTTGCTCTTACACGAGTTTGATTATGTGGCAATTGAGATTGCTTTCCTTCAATACACGTAACACACTTTTCGTAGTCCACTTTTGAGCTTAATTTTATTTCATCCGTCAAACCACTTAATTTCTTTACACTATCGAAATTCATATGACCAAGTCTTTTGTGCCAGGTAACAATACACTCACTTGCTGTACACACATTTGTAGAAGCTTTAAAATTCAACTTATACAAATTCGTTTTTGAATCTAAAGGTGCTTCCGCTAAAATCGTTTTTCCTTTCACTATTACACCTTTATTTTCCTCGTTAATAACTTTTAGACCATTACAGTCTAACTTTCTTACCAAAATGAGGTTATGTTCTAAACCTTTCACTGATAACACTTCTTTTATTGTTATTTGTACTAATTTACTATTAACCTCACTATATACACTGCTTCTAAAAATGCACCTGCTTTAGCTGATTTAATTTTTATCGGATTTTCTAATTTCTTTACATTTGACAACACGACACTGTCACTTACTAAGTGCTCTGTTGCACCGGAATCAAGATAAAAACTTAAATTACTTTCCTTGACAACACTTCCGACGAGAAAACAGTACTCATTTCGTTCAGTATCGTGATTCGAATCATTATTCGTTGCAGGACTAGCCGAAGTACCTTGCTTTTGATTTGTATTCAACCTTTTTTTGCAGTCTACACGTTTGTGTCCGTAATTACCACACGAATAACACTTGAAATTAAACTGTCCTTTTTTTGCAAGATTCGATTTTTTACACGTTAATGTCTACAAGTAATTCCCATTCTGTAGAAAATAACCTTTAAAGTAAGCTTAAGATCATTAAAAGTGTTCATGTTTTTATAAGTTATTTAAATTTTTGTAAAACATTGACAATAATGATTTTTTAAAAATATCTTACACAGAAATAAAATTGTTAAATCTCAATACTCAATAATCTAATTCTTTTCACTTACATTACAATTCAACACTTCTTATTTTGAAAATTTCACATTTTGGACATTTTGGGCTTTGGAAATTTTGTATTGTAGAAAAATAATTTTTAGATTGTGTATGGATTAAAAAATTCAATTTTGAAGTTCTAAATGTTCTTCGCATGCTTTATAGTGATAGAACACTACTGCGCATGCTTGATACTGATAGAACACTACTGCGCATGCGTAATATTGACAGAACACTACTGCGCATGCGTAATATTGACAGAACACTACTGCGCATGCTTGATACTGATAGAACACTACTGCGCATGCGTTATAGTGATAGAACACTACTGTGCATGCGTAACATTGTCCGAACACTACTGCGCATGCGTAATATTAACAGAACACTACTGCGCATGCCTGACATTGACAGAACACTACTGCGCATGCGTATATGTATGTACAATGAGTATATGTATATACGATAAATGATAAAAGTCGAACGACCGAACGATGAAGTACGGAAGTACACGAACGACGGACGACAAAACGACAACGAATATGTTAATATTATAATAGGAGATAGGAGAGGAGATACGTTTATTACAAGGATGACACACAACCTTATTTTTTACTAGCATTTCGTATACGACTTTGCATCTCGAATGGCCACTACCCTCTCGAGATGAACCATTCGAAAATTATCGCATACGACATGAAGTCTCGCATGCGACAAGCGTTCGAGAATAGCTTTTTCCATCTCAAATGGTCTGTCGCATGCGACATCTAGGGTTGAACTTTCCCGCAGAGAATTCAAAAGGCGAACCTGCTTCCTGGTTGTCAAGACAATGAGGATTCGTTTTACTAATTACATGAACCTCATTAGGTTGAAATGTAGGCCTTGACCTTTTAGATTTGTGACGATAATTTTCTGGAATTTTTCTGACTCGACTCTTATATTCTTCTATATCTTAAAATTCTAATTCGTCGTCTAAATATACAGTATACATACTATCATCGCTATCGTGAGCTGAGATTGTTTCTCGAAAGTCGCTTATATTGAAGAAAGTATAAAAATTATTTAAGTACAAGGAAGAGAAAAAATATCTAGATTACAAAATCTTAAAGTTAAGTATTAAATAATCAAAACTTTATTTTCAGTGATCAAATTTGAACAACGAATTTCAAGAAAAATCTCACATACATACATTTGACAAACATATATTACAAAGAATTTTCTATTTCCAGCATAAACAAAAATAAACGTTTGATTCTTTATTACCATTAACTCAACATAAAAAATAATTTCAAAATAGCATAATTACACAAGTTATCCCATTCATCAGCTTAAACAAGACTGTTTATATAGTCTAAGAGGGAATAAGAGTATTAAAAATTGGAATGAGAAATTACTTTCTCATGTAATTGTTAAAAGAACGCAGCAGTGTACAAAACACAAGTCAATAATAGAAGCGAATATTGAACAAATAGTACTCAGTCCAGTTCTATCGAAAAATGAACGCAGTGCACATAAAGTAGATACCTACTCGAAAACCACAAGTTATTCTCTTTCTCTCACACTAATGGTCATTCACTTATCTTACCGTTTCACTTACTCGTACTACTCTCAACTATTATGCTGTGCAGTTAAGTTAATTAAATTATTAAATATTGCTGTGAGAATAATTAATTATACATTTCATTCAAGGTCAATTCACTATTTTGTACACGGAAAAAAAAGAATAACACAGCCCCAAACAAAAAAAAAGTGTGGTGCGCGGCAGACCAGACTAGTCATTTCCTATGTATTTTGTCGCGCTGAACACGAATCCGAAGTCCGTTTTGCTCCATCACGTCAGGATTTTTTTCTAACCTCAAAAAATCTGTCGGATTTTGAGAGGTGGGCTATTTTTTCTTAAATTAATGGATTTACTTCAAACTTGGTAACTAGGGGTTTTTTGGGTCGCTGATGACGAATTTGAAGTTAGATTTTCAAAATTCAAAATGGCGGATCCAATATGGCGGACGAATTTTTTAAAAGTTAATGGATTTACTTCAAACTTGGTAACTAGGGGTTTTTTGGGTCGCTGATTACGAATCTGAAGTTAGATTTTCAAAACTCGAAATTGAAATTTTTATATGGGGCATTCTTTCTGAACGGGAGACCCCTATCCATCCAAAAATAAATTTGACCTAGAGTGTTCTATTTGGTATTAAAATTTAGCTCTTTGTGTCTACTTTTAAATGCAAAGTGGCCAAACACGAAATTCAAGATGGCTGACATAATATGGCTGAAAATGTAATTAGAATTCATAAAATTCATTTTAAATTCCTATGACAAAAAGATTTATTTTGACTGAAAAAGTTGTACGAGGTCTCAAAATTTAGCTGTTAATGTCTACTTCAAAATACAAAATGAAAAATTAAAATATTCAAGATGGCGGCCACAATATAGCGGCTAATTTTTTAAAATTGCTTAAATTCACTCAAAACTTATTACTCGGGAGTTTTTTTGGTCGCTGATTACGAATCTTGAGTTAGTTTTCAAAAAATGCAATTTGGAGGATCCAATATGGTAGACGAATTTCTGAAAAAACTCACGAATTCGCAAAAAACAAAGCCAAGGTTAGACAAGATCAGTGACCAGGAAGTCGAGACAAGAATAGTTTTGGGCCAATCAGCTAAGGTAAGACAAGATTAGTGCCCAGACAGTCAAGCCAAGACTGGTTTAGGTCCAACCAGCCAAGGTTAGACAAAATCAGTGCCCAGGCAGTCAAGCCAAAACTAGTTTAGGTTCAACCAGCCAAGGTGAGACAAGATCAGTGACCAGGCAGTCAAGCCAAGACTAGTTTAGGTCCAACCAGCCGAGGTGAGACAAGATCAATGCCCAGGCAGTCAAGCCAAAACTAGTTTAGGTCCAACCAGCCAAGGTGAGGCAAGATCAGTACCCAGGCAGTCAAGCCAAGACTAGTTTAGGTCCAACCAGCCAAGGTTAGACAAGATCAGTGACCAGGCAGTCAAGCCAAGACTAGTTTAGGTCCAACCAGCCGAGGTGAGACAAGATTAGTGCCCAGACAGTCAAGCCAAGACTGGTTTAGGTCCAACCAGCCAAGGTTAGACAAAATCAGTGCCCAGGCAGTCAAGCCAAAACTAGTTTAGGTTCAACCAGCCAAGGTGAGACAAGATCAGTGACCAGGCAGTCAAGCCAAGACTAGTTTAGGTCCAACCAGCCGAGGTGAGACAAGATCAATGCCCAGGCAGTCAAGCCAAAACTAGTTTAGGTCCAACCAGCCAAGGTGAGGCAAGATCAGTACCCAGGCAGTCAAGCCAAGACTAGTTTAGGTCCAACCAGCCAAAGTTAGACAAGATCAGTGACCAGGCAGTCAAGCCAAGACTAGTTTAGGTCCAACCAGCCGAGGTGAGACAAGATCAGTGCCCAGGCAGTCAAGCCAAGACTAGTTTAGGTCCAACCAGCCAAGGTTAGACAAGATCAGTGACCAGACAGTCAAGCCAAGACTAGTTTAGGTCCAACCAGCCGAGGTGAGACAAGATCAGTGCCCAGGCAATCAAGCCAAGATTAGTTTAGGTCCAACCAGCCAAGGTTAGACAAGATCAGTGATCAGGCAGTCAAGCCATTTTTTCATTTTTTGATAAGTATCAAATTGGCAGCCAACTGCCTGGGCAATGATCTTCTCTAACCTTGGCTGATTGGACCTGAACTAGCCTTGGCTTGACTGCCTGGGCACTGATCTTGTCTCACCTCGTCTGGTTGGACTAAAACTA
The DNA here is from genome assembly GCF_015476425.1 of Leptopilina heterotoma. NCBI lineage: Eukaryota > Metazoa > Arthropoda > Insecta > Hymenoptera > Figitidae > Leptopilina > Leptopilina heterotoma. The sequence goes on along the minus strand of NW_025110941.1, from coordinate 64,004 downwards.
GTCTTGGCTTGACTGCCTGGTCACGGATCTTGTCTAACCTTGGCTGGTTGGACCTAAACTAGTCTTGGCTTGACTGCCTGGGTACTGATCTTGTCTCACCTTGGCTGGTTGAACCTAAACTAGTTTTGGCTTGACTGCCTGGGCACTGATTTTGTCTAACCTTGGCTGGTTGGACCTAAACCAGTCTTGGCTTGACTGTCTGGGCACTAATCTTGTCTTACCTTAGCTGATTGGCCCAAAACTAGTCTTGTCTCGACTTCCTGGTCACTGATCTTGTCTAACCTTGGCTTTGTTTTTTGCGAATTCGTGAGTTTTTTCAGAAATTCCTCTACCATATTGGATCCTCCATATTGCATTTTTTGAAAACTAACTCAAGATTCGTAATCAGCGACCAAAAAAACCCCCGAGTAATAAGTTTTGAGTGAATTTAAGCAATTTTAAAAAATTAGCCGCTATATTGTGGCCGCCATCTTGAATATTATAATTTTTCATTTTGTATTTTGAAGTAGACATTAACAGCTAAATTTTGAGACCTCGTACAACTTTTTCCGTCAAAATAAATCTTTTTGGCATAGGAATTTAAAATGAATTTTATGAATTCTAATTACATTTTCAGCCATATTATGTCAGCCATCTTGAATTTCGTGTTTGGCCACTTTGCATTCAAAAGTAGACACAAAGAGCTAAATTTTAATACCAAACTCTCTAGGTCAAATTTATTTTTGGATGGATAGGTGTCTCCCGTTCAGAAAGAATGCCCCATATACATAAGTAAGGTATTCACGTCCTTTTATGGTAGCGCACTCTTTTGTCCTCAAAGGACCTGTGTAATGGTTTTCGTTTTAAATTGGTGCCTCCAGGTACAATATCCCTTTTCAGCATCCAACAGTAGTCGGACATCATATTTACATCCCATCTTCCTTGATAACGACGCTCAAATTCTTTAAGATCTTGATGGAATCGTTCTCCTTGTTCTTCACTGTAATCTCCCAAATTTTCAGGAAATCGATCCCGATGCGAGTCTAAGTAATGCATCTTTATGCTCATTAAGCATCCTAACTTACCAAAATTTTTAATCATATCACTAACTATTTGCTCCCAATTTTCACTCTTGTGATTACCCAGAAAATTTTCGACAACTGCTTTGAAACTAAGCCATGCGGTTTTCTCCTTTTTATTCATCTTGGTGATAAATTGCTCATCTTTTAACAATTTGCGAATTTGTGGTCCGTCAAAAACCCCTTCTTTTAGATTCGCATCAGATTTTTCTGGAAACTTTTGTTCCAGGTATTTAAAACAGTTTCCTTCTTTATCTAAGGCTTTGACAAATTGTTTCATTCCTCCTAGTTTCGTGTGTAAGGATGGAATTATCACCTTTGAAGGGTCGATTAGGGGATTTTCTATTATATTTTTTGAACCTGGTTCGAAAGAATTTCTTTTTGGCCATTGTTTTTTAATGTAGTGATTTGCTCGATCTCTACTGTCCCACAAACACAGGAAACATGGTGTTTTTGTAAAACCTGATTGTTGTCCAAGTAGTATGCTTAAAATCTTAAAATCTCCACAAATTTGCCAGTTGTGTTCTCGGTATCTAATTTTATCCAAAACTAGTTTCATATATTCATAGTTTTCTTTCATTTCCGTTGAATGCGCTATTGGAATTGGAGCATAAATATTAGTATTATGTAGTAGTACTACTTTTAAACTTCTTTTCGAAGAGTCAATAAATAGTCTCCAATTTTCATCTTTGTATATATTTGTTTTTAATTTATTCATGAGTCCGACAACATCTGAGCAATATACCAACGACGGATTTTCATCTTTTGTAAAATATTGTCGGAATTCTTTTTCTCTGTCTCGATAAAAGCTAGCTGTTGTGCCTTTTGATAACAAGTTTTTCTTCTTCAACACTGATGCTAGGTGTTCTGCACAATCCTTCGGCAATTTTAAATCTCTAATGAGATTGCTAAGTTCTTCTTGGTTAAACGTTTGTCAAATCTTTATCTCCTGTTCATCATACGGAAGGTAATAGTCGTCCTCATCATCGGTTCACATGTCTTTATTTTTAAAATCTAGAACATCTTCAGTTGAACTGTCAATTTCCAAGGTTTTGGGAGATGAAGGTGGATTGCATGAAATTTCTGGTTTTTTTACAGTGGGGACATTAGCATACAATATGTTCTTTTTATTTTTGTTATTATATCCTTGCACATTAATGTTGCAAAAATAACAATCTTTTTGATTTAATGGTTTTTCCCACAATGTTGGCTTTATAAACTTTAGTTTATCCTCTTTTTATGATTCCAACGAGTTAACATTGTGTAACAGGAACTGCAAATTTTGTGTGGAACAAAATTTTTATCCTGATTGGTTATCTCAAGATCAAAATAATCTTTGTAGATCTGTTTGATATTTTCATTTATTGATTTACGATTTTTGGGGACATCGAATTGTCCACATATGTAACAAAATGCATCTGCATTGCTGTCGCATAAGTGTTCCGACGTTGTTACTGCAAAATTAAGTTTTGAAGCCTTTGGAGTTTTATTATTGTTTTGATTTTGAGAAGCCATGATTTATGTGAGAACCTGCACGTTAGGGATCCTGGCTCGATCGCAGGTGAGTCCGCCGTCCTAGGGATGATAACCCTCATACCTCCCCAGGCCTAAGTATGAGAGCTTTCCGACTTTGACGAGGACAAAGTCAACTCGTCGTCGGACACACTACGGCATCATCTTCACACCCTAACGTCCCCCTGCAGGGCAGCGCGCCTACGCTGGCTTCGTTACTTCGATAAACAGGAAGCGAATCATTCTACACATCCCCTTTCGGGGCAGTTGTCATCGCCTACTACATTTATCGAAGCAGCAGGATTAGTATTGTGCTGAAACACAATAAAAGTGCAAAGCGTACAAGGTAAACAATGTATTTTTAAGGAATAAGATAGTGAAGGATAGAGGATATTAAAGTTCCTTTTTATCTCGTTGCTTAAAAATTTATTATTTAACTTTTACATCTTATTGTCACATTATTACCTCAATGAAAAAAGTTTTGTGCATTTGCTGAATTGATCTCTATGATGCAATGAGACCCAACTGTCAGTTCTTGAGAGTAGTTCATTACAAAACAAAAAATTACAGTTCCCGCTACACAACACTCTACCAAAAAATCTTTCGGAGCAGCCACACGGAAAAAATTTCTGTGCACTGTTTATCTCTATATGTCCACCAATGGTCCTTAATTACAGTACAAATCTTACACTTTGAAAAGGGATCATAAACGGCCCTTTTTAGAGACAGCAAACGCACTTCCATCGGACAACCTCTGCATCAACTGCACTGGAAGTGAGACAAGCGGTGCACGGACATTTTTTCCGTGCAGGAGGTTCAAAATGTGAAAGTCTGACTATAGATTCGTAATCAGTGACCCAAAAAACCCCTAGATACCAACTTCGAAGTAAATCCATCAATAGTTAAAAAATTCGTCCCCCATATTGAAGCTAACATTTTAAATTTTGAAAATCTAACTTCAAATTCGTAATCAGCGACCCAAAAAAACCCTAGATACCAAGTTTGAAGCAAATCTATCAATTTTTAAAAAATTCGTCCGCCATATTGGATCTGCCATTTTGAATTTTGAAAATCTAACTTCAAATTCGTCATCAGCGACCCAAAAAACCCCTAGTTACCAAGTTTGAAGTAAATCCATTAACTTTTAAAAAATTCGTCCGCCATATTGGATCCGCCATTTTGAATTTTGAAAATATAACTTCAATTTTGTCATCAGCGACCCAAAAAACCCTTAGTTACCAAGTTTGAAGTAGATCCATTAATTTAAGAAAAAATAGCCTACCTCTCAAAATCCGACAGATTTTTTGAGGTTAGAAAAAAATCCTGACGTGATGGAGCAAAACGGACTTCGGCTTCGTGTTCAGCGCGTCAAAATACATAGGAAATGACTAGTCTGGTCTGCCGCGCACGACATTTTTTTTTGTGGGGCTGTGTAATCAAATTTACCATGAGGAGTGTCAAACTTGAAAAAGGTTAAGAAAAAATTAATGTTTTTTATTTATTTATTATTAAATTCTAATAACTGTATCAAATTTAAACTAGTTGACATTATTATTAATTTAATATTATGAATATTGTTGACATTCATACTAACATTAATTACAAAGTAAGATCCACGCATGATCTAATTTATTTCATTGGTAAGGGATGTTTCTTAAATAGGAAATTTCCCCCATCGACTGCGTAGCCGAGAGGCTTAATGTAAAAGCTTGCGATTTATAATTATGCGTATATTTAGTTGTATGGTTAGGTAGGTGTTCAATCCCGTATGATTGTAAGATTTTCCGATGCATTTAGTTGTTAATTGTAAGTATGAAGATGTGGGAAGAATAAAACTTGTGAATTAATGAATATGAATATATAAAGAGTGCATTTAACATATTTTTCTTTTTTTTAATGATTGGTTATTGTTTTTTTAAAAATAAAATTTATAAATCCTTAATTTAATAAAATTAAGGAAGTGAATAAAAGGAAACACTCGTTTCGCGTCGCGTCGGCTATTTATTTTGACAGGTTCCGCGCCTGCGTTCCTTTATTGGGAAAATTTCGAAGTAGAGGACAGAGTCCAGTTTTTCTACTATGCACACTGCATCGCGCCTTATAATCTTCGCCTGTGTTTCAATGCTCTTTACAGTGAAATTTGGAAATAAGGCCCTATATACACTATACGCAATATCCTAAGATGCTTGATGGAAATGAATTAATGTACTTTTACTGGACTGAGTCCTGTTTTTTTAATATTGACTGCCAGTTTTTCAAACTCCATTTTTCTCTGTGAGAGAGTGGTCCTAAGTTGATCCTGTAGGCAAAGTGGGCCCTCCTGCATTTTTTAGAAATTATTCACAATTCAAATCTCTGAGAAATTCAGTGGGTCAACTCAGGACCAATCCCTAATATTTCATCTATTTATAATTTTATTTTTCTTTTTTTATAATTTTACAGTTTGTTTGTTAACTTATACTCATTTTTTTTAAATATCAACAACAAACATTTTAAACTTGTACTTTAATTCATTTTTGAAATATTATCTTAAATTTTACTTGTCTTGGACATTTAAAATAAAATCTTTCCTTTTTTATTACTATTTTGAATCATTTACTACTTCTTTTTACATATTTTATATTCAATTTGCTTTTGGTTTTATATTATTTTGGTCTATTTTATGCCTTCATTTATTATTTTCTTTTGGACATCTATGGTTGTTCGAAAGACAACCAAAGGACATCCTTCCTTTAAACGGACATGTAAAACTTAAGGATGATCTAAAACCATTTATTAACTTCAGTAGTTAAATGTACATATTTAGCTTTAATACAATTTTATTATTGATAGAATTCATCGTCATTTTATGTAGATCATGTAAAATATATTATTCTTTATGGAATAAAATCTTGTGTACTTTGATTTTTATGATTAATACAGTACCGTCCGAAATTGTCAGTCCACCCATTTTCAAAGGAATGACAAAAATTTTTTAACATAAAATTCATAAAAAGTAAAATTTTTTTTGGTTTATATTTTGAAAGACGATAAAATTTTAAAAAGAATAAGACCTTACAGAAGTCATTTGGCCAAAATTTGTAGAAGATATTCTTAAAAATCGTCATTTTCAATGTTTTACAAAAATTTGAATAATTTCTAAAATAATGAACGCTTTTTAATAATCTTAGGCTTATTTTAAAGACCATTTTCTACAGAATAAGAATTACTTATAGGCATTAACCTGTAATTTTTAACTTGGAGTAAGCATGACGTCAAAGTTGGACAAAAAAATTCAAAAAATTTGAAATAATATTATTAAAAGAAAAATAATTTTTGAAACTCAAACATATATTTTTATTAAATTTTCTTGAAAAATCTACACCATATCATGTTTTATATATGTTCTAGAATAGTTTTTAGTACAAAAAATTGATTTCAAATTTTTCCAATTTTTTTGTCTAATTTTGACGTCATGCTTATTCCAAGTTAAAAATGACAGGTTAATGCTTATAAGTAATTCTTATTCCGTAGAAAAAGACCTTTAAAATAAGCCTAAGATTATTAAAAAGCGTTCATTATTTTAGAAGTTATTTAAATTTTTGTAAAACATTGAAAATGACGATTTTTAGGAATATCTTCTACAAATTTTGGCCAAATGACTTCTGTAAGGTCTTATTCTTTTCAAAATTTTATCGTCTTTCAAAATATAAACCAAAAAAAATTTTAGTTTTCATGAATTTTATGTTAAAAAATTTTTGTCATTCCTTTAAAAATGGGTGGACTGACAATTGCGGACGGTACTGTAAATTTTAGGATTATTTTGCATATTTATGTTAGTACGTTGTTTATATTTTTACTTCTTTTTCAAAATGTATATTGTTTTTTAATTGAAACAGATAAATTTTTTAAATATTAATATGTTAGAGTCAAACTTTAGTGCATAAATACTGAGTCAATTTTTTTCAATTTTATACCTAATAAATTGCATCTTTCCCCACGTAAAAAACATAATTTAACTAATAGTGAAATTATGAATTTTTATTTAAACAAAAAAATTGGTGCAGTTATATTTCTGCTAATATAAGTAATATTAAGTTTTATTATTAACCAACTGTTTTCTTTTAACCCTTTGAGTCATACATTTTTCATTTCATTGAAATCTATTGAAAGTGGTTACTCGGGGGTTTTTGGGGTCGCTGAATACGAATCTGGCATCAGATTTTTAAAATTCAAAATGGCGGATCCAATATGGCGGACGCGAAAATAAAAAATGAACAGAATTTGCTTGGAACTCGTTACTCGGGGGTTTTTGGGGTCGCTGAATACGAACCTGGCATCAGATTTTCAAAATTCAAAATGGCGGATCCAATATGGCGGACGCGAAAATAAAAAATGAACAGAATTTGCTTGGAACAATCAACAGACTTACACGAACGATTATCTCCACAGGTAAGTACCGACTTCAAACAAACAAATGACAAACGACAGACTTACACGAACGATTTTCTCCACAGGTAAGTACCGACTTTAATCAAACAAATAAAAATCGACACAATTAACACAGACGATTTCCTCCACAGGTGAGTATAGGCTACAATCGGACAAATTACAATCAACAGACTTACACGAACGATTATCTCCACAGGTAAGTACCGACTTCAAACAAACAAATGACAAACGACAGACTTACACGAACGATTCTCTCCACAGGTAAGTACCGACTTTAATCAAACAAATAAAAATCGACACAATTAACACAGACGATTTCCTCCACAGGTGAGTATCGGCTACAATCGGACAAATCACAATCAACAGACTTACACGAACGATTATCTCCACAGGTAAGTACCGACTTCAAACAAACAAATGACAAACGACAGACTAACACGAACGATTCCCTCCAAAGGTAAGTATCAACTTCATTCAAACAAACGACATTCGAGAAACTATTACTAACGATTCTCTCAACAGGTTAATATAGCTTTTACGTTGAAAGAAGGTATTTTGTTGAGTAGAAGCAGTATTATTGTATGTGTTTTTTACATCACATCCTGCATTAAGTTTGACATTTTCAGTTACTTATCGGTTAGCAATTCTTTACTAATATCTACAGTTTGTTCAATCGGATTGTCAAAAATGGTACATTATATTCAGTATCAAAAAATTAATTCTTTTTTTTTATAGACAGATATACTATGAAGAGGATTTTACGTTAAACGAGTTACCTGACTGTGGATTGTCAAGATTAATTCACTTTTGTTTTTAATCTTTAATTTTATCCGAACGTTTTGAATCTTCTAAGTTTATTAATAAATTTATTAATACTCATGCCAGATTCCTATTCAGCGACCCCAAAAACTCGCCAAAAAAACGAGTTCTAAGCAAATTCTGTTCATTTTTTATTTTCGCGTCCGCCATATCGGATCCGCCATTTTCAATTTTGAAACTCTGATGCCAGATTCGTATTCAGCGACCCCAAAAACCCCCAAGTAACGAGTTCCAAGCAAATTCTGTTCAGTTTTTATTTTCGCGTCCGCCATAATGGATCCGCCATTTTGAATTTTGCAAATCTGATGCCAGATTCGTATTCAGCGACCCCAAAAACCCTCGAGTAACGACTTCCCAGCAAATTCAGTTTATTTTTAATTTTCGCGTCCGCCATATTGGATCCGCCATTTTGAATTTTGAAAATCTGATGCCAGATTCGTATTTAGAGACCCCAAAAACCCCTGAGTAACCAATTTCGAGCAAATTCAGTTTATTTTTAATTTTTGCGTCCGCCATATTGGATCCGCCATTTTGAATTTTAAAAATCTGATGCTAGATTCGTATTCAGCGACACCAAAAACCCCCGAGTAACAAGTTTTATGAAAATAGGTTTTGAAATTTCATTTGAAATACTTTTATTTTATAAATTATTACAAAAAATTGTTATTTATTAATAAAAATTATTAAAAAAAATTTCAAAAAATTAATTGTAAATATAGTTTAGGATCTAATTTGTAAAGAAAAAAAATTATCATCTCAAAAATTAGTAAGGATAAGTAGAAAATGAATTTTTTCTGAAAAAGAAGCATTATTTTTTGTTATTTATTTGTTTATATTATTTTTATTATTAACAAATTGTGAATCAACAGTTTTCTTAGACTTGTTTAGGTATGAGGAACATGCCCGGAAAAAAAACCCTAAATTTATTAATAAATATGCTATAGAAATACTGAAAACTGAGAAGGAAAAGGTGGGTCGCTGAGAGACATACTGTGACGGAAAGGGTTAATAACAGAAATATTAAATTGTTATCAGAAATATAAAATAACATTACCTTTAATATTTTCTTCTATTATGACAAAGCTGCTATTTCTTTCTCATCTTTAGAATTTGTTGATGACTGCTTACATTTTTGCCTTTTAAACTTTTCTTGATCATCTACTCCTAGTTCTTGAATGAAACCACCCAGGTAGAAATTTGTCAAGTATTACTTGTTTTCTTCCAGTAGCTGTAGAGTCGAGAGCGAGTTTTACTTGCCAAGACAATCTGGCCAGTCCTGATTAAGTGACTGGTCAGTTTCACTGGATAAAAACAATTCCTCTTTGTGAACAGTACTTTTGTCAAGTCACTGACCAGAAATTCTGATCATAACAGTGATAAGAATTTCTTTCCAGACACTGGCCAGTCACTGATTTGAAGAATTATTTAAGATTCCACCTAGAAAAACTGGTCCACCACTGATCAGAAAAACTTGACGAATCCTATTAAGGGCATCCGGGAAAAATAATGGTTTCGTGATAGACACGTCTCATTTAAAAAGAAAAGAATATTTTGAGTCGGGATTTTTTGGTAAATATAGAGAAATGCTCTGGGACCCGCGCTGCTCTCGGAATTTAGAAAAATTTGGATAAACAATTATTGAAAAAATGGTTTAAATATACGGAAAAAAGGGTTATGAACGGTTTGGTATAGACGTCTTATTTTGAGAGGATAAAATATTTCAGGTTCATATTTGGAGGGGTGATAGAGGACACGGTGGGTTTGAATGAACTTCAACCCAAAGATGCTTTCGTATCAAAATTTCTTTCTGATTTCTTTTCTAGCATGGCCCCTGATAATTTTGAGCCCAAAATGAAAAAAATCGCTTGGGCCGTTTTTGAAAAAACTCATTTTTTTGATTTTTTGAAAATACCAATTAACTTTTTTTCTAAGAAAGTAAATAAAAGTAAGGTTATTATAGGGTTTTAATCAATTCAATTAATATAAGTAAACGGTCCCTAGGTGCTGAATATATGCATCAACTAAAACGCTGTAAAAAATCTGAAAAAACCCGTTAGAAAGTTGGTTTTTTTAAAAATTACTCCCTTCCATTGCATTTTAACCCGTTAAAGATCCTCACAAAAATTAAAGCTTATAAAAATATCTGTAAATTGCAAAAATTCAATGATTTATCTTTAAAACTGTCGAAGTTATGACCATTAAAGTATAAAAAATTTATCAACAATAAATTATTTTCTTTTTATTTCTATAACGTTACATTTTTAATATCTTTGGTATAACGATGTTGTATTAATTTAATCACTGGCACTAAAAATTCAAGAAACATGAATATCGATATTACTTTAAAATGATAATCTCATTACAAGCGTCATATATGTCATTTGTGATTTTCATAATAATGTAAAAAAATTAATGATGTCGGAAACTCATGCAAAAATCCATAATGAAAATTTTATTACCATAATTTCCAGTTTACTTTGTCTGATCACCGGAAAAATTCTTTTTGTTTTACCAAAGCACAACAAGCAAATTTGTTGCTTATTTACATTACACTGAAAAAAAAATATTCTTAATTTAAGAATATATATTATACTAAAAAAGGTGCCCAGGATATTACCCACTTAAATTAAGTGGGAAATATTCTTACTATAAGAATATATTCTTATAGTAAGAATATTTCCACTTAATTTAAGTGGGAAAAATCCTGGGCACCTTTTTAGGGTTTCGTGGCAAAAACCCTTATAGCGAGACGTCGGTGTCCGTCCGTAGTTCTTACGTCTTAAGTAAGTCTCTTATAGTGAGACTTTAATATAAGTAGTTCTTTAAGTCTTAAGTTTTAAGTCTTATGTATTAAGTCTTATGTCTTAAGTCTTAAAACAACATAACAACCGTTGCCATGGCAACCGTTGCTATGTTAATGGTTGACATAACAACCGTTGCTATGTTAATGGTTGCCATAACAACCGTTACTATAGTAATAAAAAATTTTTTCAATCTTAAGTACAAAAAAATTTTTTAAATAAATTATTATTTATTTATTTTTTTGTCACTTTAGGCCACGAAACCCTATGATGTAGGCGCATTGCGCCTGCTTCTCTGACTAATTTTTTATAGTATATATTCCTAAATTAAGTTTATTTTTTTCAGTGTATGCGTTTTTGTGTGTTTTCGACATTATTAACTTTTTTTACATTATAGTTATGAAAGTCAGAAATGACGCTTGTAATAAGATTCTCATTTCAAAATAATATCGATATTCTTTTTTTTAATTTTAAGTACCAATGATTAATTAATATAACATCGTAATACCAAATATATTAAAAATGTAATGTTATAGGAATAAAAAGAAAAGGGTGATAATTTTCAGACGGTTATAACTATGGTTCTAATTAAGCTAGAAACATCTACTTTTTTTGGATGTTCTCAAAATTATGTACACTTTAATTTACCCATAAGTAGTATATAAAGTAGTATATGTATATAGTATATTTTTAGATTTACTGGAAGCAAGTTATTTCACAAAAACTGAAACTTTAATTTTTCTTTGGGTTTTCAGCTGTTTTTAGATTTTTTACATGGTTTTAGTTGATGCATATATTCAGCACCTAGGGACCGCTTACGTTTGTTAATTGAATTGATTAAAAACCTATAATAATCTTACTATTATTTACTTTCTTAGAGAAAAAGTTAATTGATATTTTCAAAAAACGAAAAATTGAGTTTTTTCAAAAACGGCCCAAGCGATTTTTTTCTTTTTGAGCTCAAAATTATCAGGGGCCATGCTAGAAAAGAAATCAGAAAAAAATTTTGATACGCAAGCATCCCTCACAGCACCGGGATATTCAAGATATCCCAGAGACGTCCTGGGGATATCGATTTGTTTTCGGAAGTTTGGATATCTCTGGGATATCCTAGGGACGTCCATGGATATCCAGAGGATATTCCAGGGATATCCAAACTTCCGAAAACAAATCGATATCCCCAGGACGTCTCTGGAATATCCTGAATATCCCGATGCTGTGAGGGATCTTTGGGTTAAACTCAATTCAAACCCACCGTGAGGAGGACTCTCCGAGGAGCGGCCCTCTCCGTCTTTGCAATAATTTTGCGAGGAAATTATTTTATTAACGATTGAAAGTGGAGTAATTTGAGATTAATACATTTCCTTAGTTCAAGTCGCGACCACTTCCCAGAATTGGCGCCACCTCCTTGACCACTGACATCCACAAAAGATCCACTTGTCTGTGTGCTCGCCGCCATATTGTTTCTCACTTTCGACAAAAATGCCAAAAATCCAACTTTTGTAATTTCGTTTTTCAATATTTATTTCAAAAATCACTTGCAATTTTTGAGAATATTCTTTATCATCATAAATTCCCCTAATTATCATGATAAAACGGAACAAAATATCTCTAATTATTATTTAGGAGTGAGACGACACGCGGGAAAACACTTTTGGGGGGCGATTTTTCCCGGATGCCCTTAAAAGAATTATTCTAGATTTTTCCAAATCTCTAGCGACAAAATCTTGACACTATCAAAAAAAGAAACTGCGGACACAGAAACTGACCAGTCACTAAGAAAAAAACAAAGCCCCAGTCCCATAAAAATACACTCTTAGTGAATCATTTATAATTAGATATTAAAAATAATTTTTATGTTCCATACGGTCAAAAACAGAAAAGTCTAAAGTAACTTTATATAACAGTTCTGATCGTTTCACTGTCACATTACCAAAGTTTACATTTTTATAAATTTTGACAAGATAAGCCGTCAAGTCTGTGACAAGTGTCTAAACAGTTTATCGGGTCATGATTTCTGATCATTACTTCTGACAAGTCACTGGCCAGAAATTTTAGTCACAATCGGAATAAAACTTCAGTTCTAAAACTTGTAGTTATGATAAGTTACCATCTAGTCACCGTGGCTGCGTGGTAACGCACATGCGTTCTGTCTCCAGGGTCTAGGGTTCGATCCCCCATGCGTGCGAATTTTTCATGCTTAGATTTAAGTGTTATTGGTAGAGTATTTGTTTATTAGTCTTAAATATTTAAATAAACACAAAAATATAAATAAATATGTAATTATAAACAAAATAAAAAGAGCCAGGAAAAATTATATTTTATTCTAGATTTTGAGCAGAAAACTGGCTAGTTACTGGTCAGTTACTTGTCAGTCACTGGCCAGATAATCTAACCAGTGACTGCTGAAGCAACGCGTTACATTTCTGATCAATCACTTGCTAGATTTTTTGGTCAATCACTGGTCAGAATGTAGAAAAACTTCCCAGTGACTGGTCATTATAGAGTTGAAATTTCTACCTGGGCACTGCAAAAATAAAAATAAATTATTTTGTAAAATTTTTTGTTAAATTTAGAACATATTAAATAATAGGTAGATTATATATACTCACTAGTGAAAAGAATATCACTTCCCAATTTTTAAAAGACATACAAATTAATAATTATAAATCTCTTCCATGAAGTCCATTCGTACGTTGCTCCCTGAAAAAAATTAAAGTACAGCAGTAATGGTTCTACTTAAAAAATTTCAAAAAAAGACGAGAATAAGGCAATTATTATTATTATTTTAAAACATGAAGAGGAAAGGGGCAATTTAAAATCAATTGTTTTTAATTTTAAAATTACGAGAACGATCGCGCGCTGCCGCGCGCGCGTTTTTTCTCTTGCATTTTTATTCTTTAAATTACAGTCTTTTGTTTGTTAAGGTATCAATTTGAGTGACAGTTTCTGATAATAGGAATTTTTAAATATTATTCAATTTAATAAAATAATAGCCTATGTTGTGCGTAAAACAATTTTTTATACCTTTACAATTTTAGTTCTGTTTTTATCTGTTTCTAAATGTATCATTTCTAAAGTTTATGGTTTTGATAAAAAAACAACACTTTTCTTTGCTTAAAGAAAAGCGTATATTTCAAGAATAGCACATTTTATAAAAAGTTTTGTACGATGAAGTTATAGAAAACCTTTTTATAATCAAAGTAATCTATTTGTTAATTAAATTTTGTAACATTTAAAATCTTCCATAGTAAATTTATATTTTAAAAAATAGTGATGAAAGAAAAACGTTACTAAATAAACAATTTTTAACTATTTTTCACTTAGCTAGCAAAAAACATCTCTACTGTGAAAAAAAGCCATAAACAGAGGATATTAAATTTAAAATTTACTTTTGTTTCTTAAAATCGTTCCTACTTTTGCTATAAAAAAGATATATAAGTGTGGTTTCTGTAAATATTATACAAAAAATGTAAGTACTCCGTCATTTCGAAGAAAATAATTTATTTTAATATATGCTTTTCTATAAGATTCATGGGATGCAAAATTTCGTTAATAATCTTGAGAAATATTATCTTTAAACTTTTTTCAAAGTTAATTTGGATGAACTGGTTGGCAGTACATTAAAATACGTACAAATAAGTGTCTTAATTATCTGAAGTTTGAACTATTATTTAAAATTAGGAAATTAAAACGTCTTTGACCAATTGATAAGAAAGAAATGTGTAAAGAAATCTTACGTGTGAATCTTATTACAAAAAAATGACGTAATTTACCAATAAGAAGCGTCGAAGAAAGTCTTACGCGTAAAGACAGCCATACGGAGACACACTCCTTTTTTAAGAAAAGAAATATATAACGACTCAGACATTTTTATAGAAAAAATATTTACTTTTATTTCAATAATTCAGTGTAAACATAATTCTTGATTAGTAAATTAGGTCTTTGATTTCCTAAATATATAATTAATGATTCCCAAGATTTAACTCGTGAAAATGCAACATATACTTGCCCATGATTAAATACATTTTTACGAAGGTCTACACCAATCTTGTCAAAAGTTTGTCCTTGGCTTTTATTTATTGTTATTGCGAATGCTAATTTTAAAGAAAATTGCCGTCGTTTGAAAGTAAAAGGATAAATATCCTCACAATACAGCGTAATACGATTTATAAATACAATATCTCCAACCTTATCACCTGTTAAAATACGACAACGTAGCAGATTGTTTGATAGTTCTAATACCTGCATTCGCGTTCCATTACATAAACCTTCATTAATACTAAGATTTCGAAGTAGCATGACAATACAATTGGCTCTTAATCGTAATTCATAAGGCGGGAAATTTGATGGATTTAAAGTATTCAAATACTCTAGTAAAATAGCATCATTTATACTTCCATTATCACAATTTTCGGTACTATCAACACTTGTATAAATTCGCTCACTTTTATTATCAAACAGTTCGAGTACCTTGTTGTTAATTTCATCAACATCAACATTTCGAGCAGACAATATTGCTAGTTTTGCTAAATCATCGTATTTATTATTGATAATTAATTCTCCAAATATTTTATGAATGATATCACCATTTTCTACACATTGCTCTGGTGCTAGTATATTATTATCATTATCATTTAAAGTACCATTTCCAACTGATAATAAATATTCTGAAAATTCTTTTTTACCAGGTAAAGTTCTCATATTTTCTGTTAATGATATCACCTTAAAATGACTCCATAATGTGCTAGATTTAATAGATAAATGAACTAATTTGCTTCTAGTAGCATTAACTTTAACAGGCAATAATTGTCTAAAATCACCACCCAAAAGCATAGTTTTTCCACTAAATGGCATATCAACATTCATAAAATCGCGTAATGTTCTATCAATTAATTCCATAGCATATCTTGGCGCCATTGGAGCTTCATCCCAAATAAAGACATCAACCTCTTTCAAAAATGTAGCTTCCTTAGATTGACTTTTAATATTTGATGTAGAATCATAGAACAATGTAACAGGCATCCCAAATGTTTTATGTACAGTTTTACCACGGGGAAGTAATATTGCGGCAATGCCTGTAAATGCCATAGTACAAACACATTTTCCTTTACTTCTTAACAAATGGTATAAAGTTGTATAAACAAAAGTTTTTCCGGATCCACCTGGTCCATCAATGTAATAACATGAAGAAGATGGTATTCTTTTATCTTGAATAACTACATTTAATACTTCATTAACAATATCCTTCTGTTTGGAATTCAGTTTCACATATTGCATTTCACCAATCTCTATATGTTATTGCAATGACATTTCGTTGTTCGCTTGATTTTCTGTTTCAATACTTATTTCATTTAACTGTATCATTTCAGGAAAATTGCTAATATTTGATCCTTAATGCAACAGAAAGTTAATTATATCATTATATGCTCTTTTATGAGCTTCATTAGATGGATAATTTTTCTGATAATCTTCAGACATAGCCTCTTTAAACTTTTCCCAAAGTTCGTTTGGATGAACTGGATGGCAATAAATTAAAATACGCACAAATAAACGTCTTAATTGTTGTGGCATCATCCATACTTCTCCTTCTGTCAAAGCACGTTCCCATTCTCCATCATCTTCAATAATGCCTAATGCTAAACATGCACTACGAAAAATGTCATGTACAATATTGTTGACAGTTCGCAGATGATCATAACTTGTAGCGCCTTTAACTACTATTAAAAGTAATCTAAGATGAAACAGTTCTGATTGACTGGGCGAAATTGAATACATCCGTCCAATGACATTAAATGACCCTTTACGCTTCACCCATTTTAATGCATTTTCACCACGTTCTTTCTTAAAAACATAATAATATGGAATTTCTGCATATGTATATTGTCTAGCTTGTGGATCACGCCTATTTAAATCGAAATATTCTAATAACATAGTCCGTTTCTGTAAAGCTTCATTTATAGCATCATCATTTGCTTCTTCACTAATGGTTACAGTATGCCGATTAATTAAATGAACAGGTAATCGGAGAATAGGATGACTTTTACTCTGTAATGGTCTACCAAATATTCTATCACATGCTTCAACAGGACTAACATATCGAGTTTCAATAAAGTTTTTTATTTCATCATATTCTAAAGAACTACTATCGGTAATTACTACAGCAGCAGCATCATGTCCCTTAAAAATATATTTATACAAATATTTTACGGATTTAATACTTGAAACTACTTCTACATTAATATGACAATTAAATAACTGAAGTAATGTAGGATTGTATGGAATAACGTATTGATTATCTGTAGTTCCTCCATTTAGGCGATCGTATTGTCCTGTATTAAGGCAGCGATACGTTGGGTATCCGTTTTCATCCATTATTGTCTTAGAACAGAATTGTTTTGGGAAACCTTTCAAACATTTACTATTATTATCTTTACACCAATTTCCACATGGGCCATGAATCATATTTTTCATAACGATGTCATGAAGTATAACATTTTCTGATTGACTTGGAATTTCTGCCGAAATATATTTGTCTACAATCTCGGGTATTGTTATTTTATAATTTTGTTTCAAAGTCACTAATAAATGCATATGCGGCAATCCACGTTTTTGATATTCAATGACATACACATAAGTAATCACTTCGCTAAATAATTGTTCCTTTACAATAGTATTAATAAGTTTATCTTTTTTTATGGTAAAAACACGCGATACAATATCTGGTCTGTCAAAGGCAGTTTGGTTAGGTAATAAATTTTCCTTAATTTCACGCCAGTTTGGATTACACGTCATCGTAATAAAAAGATCAGGCTTACCAAATTTTCTCACAATAGCCATTGCATCTTGGTAATGCTGTAACATATTTCTCGGAGAACCTGTGAAAGATGATGGAAGTATTACAATTTTCCCAACTTCATTGTTCGAATCATCAGCTCTTCTTTGTAAATAATCAATTAGACCTTCGTAAGTATCTGCACGAAGTTTCTTTTGATTATTTCGACAGAAATTTGTCCTACCTTTTTAATTTTCACATAACTGTCGACAATCCATTGCTGAAATAATCTACCACCCTTTAAAAATACATTGTTGTCCCTAGAAGCCATTCTATGCCTGATGTATGCAGCTCTTGATACACGTTTATTTGTATTAGTGCAGGTCAGATTTTTGTCCCAACTTCTTGTTCCATGTGGATAAAATAAAGGATATATCCATGGCTCAACATTGGGATTCATAGAACTTATATATTGTAAACTTTTTGTATTCTTATTATATACGGTAACATATGATTCTGGAATATCACCATCAGCAGTTGTAGTAAAAATTGCTGCAACTTCATTGTCACTTTGTAAATTATAACGTCTACTATCCATCCCAGGCTTTAATGAAAATAATAATTGCATCTTAGGCTAAATTTCTGCATTATTTTCAGTCATTGTTTTTTTAATTTTTCATACATCATACGGTAGGACTGTGCAAATAGGTTACAATCCCGAAGGGCTGTTTCAATTCCATCAACAATATCTCGGTTTAATTGAACATTATTCTTACAACAAATTTCGGAAGCTTCGTTTTGATCAACATTAAATAACTGTCCAAATGAAGAAGTATCGTTCCTTTCTGCATACAAAGATGTATTCATTTGATAATAAACCTGACCATGTATTTTGAAACAATATGGTCCTGGTCGTCTATTGTTAAAATTAACTAAGTTAGCGTTGAAAGAAGCAAAACCAAATGAATTATTGTAAGGTCGTATATTATAAAGAAAATGCCCAGATAATTCGTGGGTGCCATCAAATAAATTTTGTAATATGAGTGGAGGAGCAGGTAGATCTTCAAGAATGACTTCGCCATGTTTACAACAATCATGAAATGAATTTATATTTGATTTTGACACTGTAATAATACTGTCCTTTGTTTGAAGTGATTGAGGGTTAAGAATTCTATTATTCTCTTGTTTTTTTTGTCGAAACTTTCTTTGATAAGCAGCTTTCTTTTAAAGTTTCATGACTTGATGTTGTTCTTCTTCCTCTAAAGAACGTATTATTGATCTTTTTTTTACTTGATTTTCATTTTTTAAATTAGTATATTTTGTAACATTTCTTGAATCATTACAATCATCATTAGTTTTTGATTTTATAAATAATTCACTGTTAACTTTATGTTCACAAAGTTTTACATAAGAATGATCACGTGTAATGTTCATTTCATTACAATAACCCATCTCTATATGTGACTTTGAAATAATATCAGACTGATTTTGTTTTTGAACAGAAGTATGTTTATTTTGTCGAGAGGTGCGCTTGTAGGCAACATTTCTGTCACGAATAGACGTTTTAACTTTAGAAGTAGAAATATTTTCTTCTGCTGATGATAAAGCTGTAGATGTGCTTTGGGGCCTCGTATTTAAAGTTTGCTCTGCACTAATGAATTCATTAGAATCCAATGATTCAGAGCGAACAATTTTATTATTTTCTCGCTTTTTTTGTCGATATTTTTTTTTAAAAGCAGCTTTTTTTTGACGTTTTATGATTTTATATTTTTCCTCTTCTTCAGGAAAATGAACCATAGCTCTTTTTTCTCCTTGCTTCTCAGTTATTATTAATCTTGTATCTTTCATTCCATTGCTTGAATCAATAGAAATATTATTAACATCATTTGCTGGAATTAAAGGCAAATCTTCTAAACAACTATCAACAAAATTTTTTTTACAAACATTGCTGGTTGAATTCAACGATGATAAATTATTGTCAACAATTTTATTTTCTTCATTTTGGAAACTTTTTTCTCTAGCTCGATTCCTAAGAAGACACTCCCAATTACATTCAACAGTCATAGTTCTAATATTAGTCGACCTTACTGACGGAAATTTACTTAAACGATTGTTTTTGAACATTAACATTAAATGATTTCTCATGTTATAATAATAGTAATTGACAGAGTGGGGCATAATATTAAAAAATATCGATGTTGCGAATGCTATTGCATATATTCCACAAGCAAGATTATTGTTTGGTTGTTGATCAACAGTTGTGAAAACTACTGGAGGTTTAAAAGGATATAATCTACTTAAATATTTCCTTTGATCTTCATTTAAACATCCTTCATTAAGACTATCATAAATATAAAGTCTCATTCCATCATAATAAGTGCAAATCCAATGACCTTTCTTGATAGGTCCACTAAAAAGTATTTGAATATGCTTTTTACCTTTTTCAATCGGACTAATAAATTCAAGCGTATAAAAATACAAAGTGCTTTGCATGCTAAAAGCAGAATTTGATTCCCTTCTCAATAATTTTTCGAATTCATCAATATGAGTATCATTTAACATTCCTCCTTCAGTAAGTATAATATTAAAATCTGTAACACTTAAATTAACAGTTCCTTCTTTGTTCGACATGATTTCTTTCAATTTATTGAAAAGATATCGCTTCTAAAAAATAGTTTTTCATAAAATTAATTAATTCAGAACACATGTAAATAATGTTACTATTGTCACATTTAACAGTAACTGGAATTTTTATTTTATCGTTTCTTATTAAAGATTATTAAGAATGTAAAGAATGTATCTTCATCTATTAATATTATTAATATTATTAAATATAAGTATATTTTTGGTAAATTTTTCTGTTTTGTATCTGTTTTGTATCTGTTAATCTAGTATCTGTTAATCTAGTATCTGTTAATCTAGTATCTGTTAATAGAGTATCTGTTAATCTAGTACCTCTTGACTAAATCTCTGTTTATCAAGTATCTGGTATCTCGTAATCACATGTTATTTTTAGTACATCTTTAATATTCATAAAGTTTTTTCCAAAATAATAACTAACTACCAAAATGTTAAAAAACAAAATGTTGAAAAATCAATAATTAAGATGTAAAAAAACAAATATTAATCAATATTAAATAATAATTATTACCACTATAATATAATTATGTACAAACATCAGAATTTAAAAAATCAATATTCTACATTTAGAAATCAAAATAACAGGCAAATGTCCTTTATTCCTTTAAACTTTAACTTTAATTAAATTAATGTATCCTTTAAACTTTAACTTTAAAACTTTAACTTTAATTAAATTAATGTATTCAACTTTAACCTTTAACTTTAATTAATAAAATTAATTAAATCCTTTAAATTAATAAATCAAATAATTCACACATTATATTTACAAACTCTTCCTAATAAATATATATACAAATAATATTAACAAAAAATTTAATTTGTATTTACATGTATTTTAATTTTAATACTTACGTACGTAACGTATGCAATGTACTTTAACTTTTTTCAAATGTACAAAAAAATTGCAACTTTTCAAATGTACAAAAAAACAAAACCACAAAATTCACAATCAACACTTTCAGAAAAAAATCACTCAGCAAATAACAGTTAATACTTCTTATCGAAACGATACACTTGTCACACTTTGCAAATGGCTGACAGTTGCTGACACTTGTAATATTTTGTAATTTTTTATACCAACCAAAAAAAACTATGCGTTTCACACTGAGGTGAGGTTACGTAGCGAACAAACAATTGTTTGGAAAAAAAGATGCGCGCGCAACAATTTTGAAGCGTCTAAAATGAATCATAAAATTAAATATATTTTATTATTAAAAAACTTTTCATTTATTACAAACCAAATCATAAATAAAAATGATTTTTATCTTAAACTACTTTTGGTTAACTTTTAGTTAATAAATAAATTTTAATTAATTTATTTTAATTTTAATTTTAAAAAAGAGAAAAACGAAAATTTAAAAGTGTGAGGTCACCATCATTATAAAATTCAGCAAATGAGGAACACTCATTATAAAATCAGCCAAAAATCAGCCAATGAGAAAAAAGTTCTACACTTGAAGTTAGCTGCTTTGACATCAGTAAGTAATGTCGTCTCGATTATATCCAATCAAAATAAAGGATTTTGAATTTTATCCAATCAAAATAAAGGAATAAAGGATTTTGAAAAAATAGCCAATCAAGAAAAAGTTCTACACTTGAAGTTAGTCGATCTTACGCACCTCGTTTTTAAGAAAGGATACTTGACTTAAAATAACTCTCACTTGAATAACTTTTCAAAAGAACCAGAGAATTTTGCATTACAAAATCTTTGATTTCGTTTTTCTCCAAATAAGATTTTTAACATTCTTAACTTCTAAGTTCTGTAAATCTGTGATAATTTACGTAGAACCTTTAAAATTTTCCAAATTTAATAAATAATTTGATACTTTTTTACGTGTCTCAGCCAATATAAATATCTTTTATTTTCTAATTTTTATACAAAAGATGCATACAATAGACAATTTTCAGTCAGAAGGTACCAACTGTTACTAATTATCAGTTTGCAGTAATCATAGAGTTTATCATTACGCTGCAAAAGTAACAAATGGTAAATTTAACTAGAGACATTCCTATTTTATGCAAAAATTTTGAAAATATTTTTATTTCATACTTACATTTTTAATTATTGTCATTATTTTTTTATAAATGTCAATTTGCTTGCTTATTTTATTTGAATATTTTTCTTTGCTATTTACATTTATTTTTGTTAATTTAACTGTTTTGTTTATTTATATTGAATTTTTTTTATATTAACAAACAACATTTTACCTAAAGTAATATTCCATTAAATTTTTTTTGCATTATTTCTTTCTCCTTCCCGTTGTTTGTTTTCTTTATATCTTTTGTTTCAATTTTTTTCTGTTTACTTAATTTTTATGAAGCTTTTACTTAATTTGCAAAAGATGCATACAATCGATAATTTTTAGTCAGAATGTATCAACTGTTACTAATTATCAGTCTGCTGCAATCATGTAGAGTTTATGATTACGTTGCAAAAGTAGCAGATAATAAATTCAACTAGACTTATCTTTATTTTTTGCAAGATTTGTAAATATTTTTATTTTATACAGTCGTTCCTCGTCATTGCAAGATTCGGAGTTGCAAGATTCTTGAAACTGCAAGCCCTTTTAGGGCGGTACCCTCTCGTAATTGCAAGATGACGTCAGCTTACGTCATCAACTTTCAGTGCCGACAGTTAGGGAGCAATGAAGGTTCCAAATAAGAGAGGGAGCCCAAAGAGAACATATCTATGCTCATCCCTGAAAATCTAGAAAGTAGACGTGGTTTTAGTGTCTTGCGTTTACGAGAGTTGAAGAGTGGGAAATTTTCACGAATCTTGCAATGACGAGGCACGACTGTACTTGCATTTTCAAACACTGTTATTATTATTTTTTCTTTACATATCTTACTCTTTTTTTGTACTTTATTTAACTTTTTTTTTGCTTTATTATTTTTAAACATATAAATATTGTATTAAAATATGTAAAAAGCTCGAAAATAATTGAATTTTTCCAGCTGTTCGTTATTCGAGTCGAATTTAATGTGGTCGAGCTTGAATTGAGTCGACTAGTATAGACAACTTAAATAATTTCGAGTACTTGAGTAAATTTCAGTACTCAAAATATTCGACTACTAAGTGGTCCTAAATTGATCCTGTAGGCAAAGTGGGCACTTCTAAATTTTTCAGAAATTGTGCGCAATTCAAATCTCTGAGAAATTCAGTGGGTCAACTTTGGTCAATTTCCTAATATTTCATCGATTTATAATTGTTTTTGATAATTTAAATTCTTGTTTATTCATGATGATTTTTTTTAATATTAGGGTGATTCTCCAAAAAACCTCATTTTGCATGTAATCAAAATTTTCTAAATAATTATAATCATTTGGGAAAATACCAAGTCATATTTCCCTATTTTATCACTTTTTCTAAATGTTCTGCAAGAAAAAGTTGTAAAATTTTATTGTTTAATACATTTTTAAAATATTTTACTACCTCAAAATCGATTTTCTAACCTGTCATCTAAGTGCTTTTCATTTTTTCAATAGGTAAAACAATTATTTAAAACATGAAAATTGGTACTTTATTAATTTTTTCTAAAAGTTATGATATTTAAGAATAATTTTCAAAAATATAAATAAAATATGTCGTGTAGTTTTTTTAAATATAGAAAATGAAATTTGTCATGTAGTACCGCGTCATTCCTCTCACTCGTTTAATATTATCCAATATTTTTGCTGTGGGTAGAGATATTGATTAATTATTGTGATCAATATTTAAATTAACATCTCTAATATTAATTTCTTAAGTTACTTTTTAAAAATGTCATTATTTTGCGTTAAAAAAATTAAAATTGAGACATAAGCAGAGATTCACAACCTAAAGCGTCATTCCTCTCACCCCTAATAAAAACAATATTAATATATATAAATTGATCGCAAATTTTTTTCACATAAAGTTATCCTTTATAAACATGATAGGGCATTCTAAGCTGGAGGAAAATTATTTGTCAATTAAATAAAATTAAAAAATGTTGAAATCGTCATTCCTCTCACCCGTCATTCCTCTCTCTTTTTTGAATAAAAATTAAAAATTGATATGATTGTCGGTTGTTTACAAACTGCCAGTGAAAAGTGAACCTAAAATGTATAAAAATAATTTTTGACAATTGTTTAAAAAGATTTTTGATAACTGTAAGTATTTCAAAATCTATAAAATTTATAGATAATATTAATAAATTATAATTTTTAAATAATTTTTTGTAAATAGAAAAATATATATAATAAAAAACGCCGGCGCCAAATTTTAACCTCTTAATTTTTTTGAAAATTTTAATTTAAAATATATGGGTGATTCTCCAAAAAACCTCATTTTGCATGTAATCAAGATTTTCTAAATAATTATAATCATTTGGGAAAATACCAAGTCATATTTCCCTATTTTATCACTTTTTCTAAATGTTCTGCAAGAAAAAGTTGTAAAATTTTATTGTTTAATACATTTTTAAAATATTTTACCACCTCAAAATCGATTTTCTAACCTGTCATCTAAGTGCTTTTCATTTTTTCAATAGGTAAAACAATTATTTAAAACATGAAAATTGGTACTTTATTAATTTTTTCTAAAAGTTATGATATTTAAGAATAATTTTCAAAAATATAAATAAAATATGTCGTGTAGTTTTTTTAAATATAGAAAATGAAATTTGTCATGTAGTACCGCGTCATTCCTCTCACTCGTTTAATATTATCCAATATTTTTGCTGTGGGTAGAGATATTGATTAATTATTGTGATCAATATTTAAATTAACATCTCTAATATTAATTTCTTAAGTTACTTTTTAAAAAATGTTATTATTTTGCGTTAAAAAAATTAAAATTGAGACATAAGCAGAGATTCACAACCTAAAGCGTCATTCCTCTCACCCCTAATAAAAACAATATTAATATATATAAATTGATCGCAAATTTTTTTCACATAAAGTTATCCTTTATAAACATGATAGGGCATTCTAAGCTGGAGGAAAATTATTTGTCAATTAAATAAAATTAAAAAATGTTGAAATCGTCATTCCTCTCACCCGTCATTCCTCTCACTTTTTTGAATAAAAATTAAAAATTGATATGATTGTCGGTTGTTTACAAACTGCCAGTGAAAAGTGAACCTAAAATGTATGAAAAATAATTTTTGACAATTGTTTAAAGAGATTTTTGATAACTGTAAGTATTTCAAAATCTATAAAATTTATAGATAATATTAATAAATTATAATTTTTAAATAATTTTTTGTAAATAGAAAAATATATATAATAAAAAACGCCGGCGCCAAATTTTAACCTCTTAATTTTTTTGAAAATTTAATTTAAAATATATAGTTTAAAAGCTAAAAGTTAGCATGATCATGCTATAGAGGTGGTAGATTTTTGAAAGCTCAATATAATTGACTGCATTAATCCATAAATAATAATTTTTTTTCTTTTCTGTTTGTAACTCACAAAAAGGAGTATTTCGGGAGAATCACCCATATAGTTTAAAAGCTAAAAGTTAGCATGATCATGCTATAGAGGTGGTAGATTTTTGAAAGCTCAATATAATTGACTGCATTAATCCATAAATAATAATTTTTTTTCTTTTCTGTTTGTAACTCACAAAAAGGAGTATTTCGGGAGAATCACCCATTTAACATCATACATTTTGCAAAACGTAATATTTCTTTGAATTTTTTCAGCATTTTTTTCTTTCTTTGTTTTGTTTTTTATATCTTTTATTTTAACTCTTCCTTTTCTTTATTTAATTTGTATAAAGCAATAACTTTATTCTGTAAAATGTGCATTTAATAGACAATTATCAGTCACAAAGTAGCAACTGTTACTAATTTTCTGTCTGCAGTAATCATAGAGTTTATGATTATGCTGGAAAAGTAACAGAAGATAAATAAAACTAGATCTATGTCTATCTTATGCAAATTATGTAAACATTTTTATTTTGTACTTAGATTTTTAATTATTGTTGTTATTTCCTTATAAATGTCAATTTGCTTGCCTATTTTATTTGAACATTTTTCTTTGCTTTTTAGTTTTATTTTTGTTAATTTAACTGTTTTGTTTATTCATATTGAATTTTTTTCTATATACTAATTATCAGTCTGCTGTTACGTCACCGTAACCTATTTTCAATAATAATATGTAGAATAATAATTAATCTTAATAATTAATAATAATAATCATATTAATTAATAATATTAATAATAATTAATAATAATAGTAATAATTATAATAAAAGTTAATAACAAAATTATTATTTACATATTATTATAAATAATAACTATAAATATTAATAATAATCAATAATAAATTGTAATAATAAACATAAACAATAATAAACTGTAATAAATAGTTAAATATAACAATCTTAAAAACAAACTTTAAAAAATAATAAACAATAATAAATTGTAATAATAAATAATAACAAATTTAAACAATTATAATTAACAAATTGTAACAATTAATAACAAAATTATAAAATAACATGAGTAATAAGGGAATGTACACGTGCGATCTAATAGTGAGTCACCACAAGTGTTCCAATAACAAAGGGTTTCTAAAAATGCATGGAAACTCGAACGATTCGTAAAATACATGAAAACTCGAACGATTCCTAAAATACATGAAAAGTCGAACAATTTCTAAAATACACAGGGAAATTTGGGTATAAGAAGGACCAGACCATCAAACGATCTTCAGTCTAAAAAAAGTTCAGTCTAAGAAAGCAGTCTAGAAAAGCAGTCAAGAAATAAAAATAAGAAATAAAAGAAATAAAATAAACCAATTATAAAATTTTCATTAATTAAACTAAAATTAACGACAATACTATAGAGGTTTTGAAAAAAAATTCCATGTGTATACCATTTTTCGTTGCAAATAATTGCCAAACCTCCTTTTGCCCTACCCATTTTATTTTATCGGTTCGCTTTTTGTGTAATTATTTTTTGCTCATTCAGCCATTTAGGTAATCGTGACGGAAATTCTTCTAACCATGTTTCATTCACACACAATATATCTCGATATTTTATTTCATTCGCTATATCATTAATATTACGGAAGCCAAAAGTGTTCCAAAAATAAATAGTAAATTCACTTACAAGGTCATCAGATTGAAATCCATTGGTAGTTGACTTTGTTGTATTTACCTCAGGTTCTGTTGATGTAGATTGTTTTCCTCTTGAAAGACGCTGATGAAATTTTGTCTCCTTTTCTAGTTTTTTTTATTTGTCAAATTTGTTCCACGTGGAGGTGTAAAGTACTCAGATATCGGTGGTCCATCTTGAAAAATTTGAAGAAGATTTCGGCGGGAGGATGTACGTTTTTCGGTTCTGGAACTTTTTGGCTGTTTCGCATCAAATTTTCCTGGTTTCTCTTCTGGGTTTGTTTTTCCCGGGAGAGGTTTTGACATCTTTCTGAGATCCTCTAAATTCAAGATTTTGCCTTCTAATAAAAGTTTTTCACCTTTAATTTTCACACTTTTATGTTGTTCTTCAAATTTTTTCTTATATTCAACCAGTTCTTTTATCTTCGTACGCTGTTCTTTGCTAAGGTCGTTTGCTATACCTATGTTGATTTTCCTCAGCTCACTGATTTTACCGAATAATAGGTTTTTCCATCTGCTGGCAATAAAGCGGATCAACACAGGTCTATTTTCTGCAACTTTTCCGGGTCGAAAAACTGAATCTATACATAATTCTGGTACTTCAAAGTTGATTTTCTCGAAAATATCCATAATACTTGCAAACAGATCTTTATTTATTTTATCCTCGTCTTTTATATTAAAAAGCACTACATTTTTTGCCTTCAAGGTCTCTTCTAATTTCGAAAGTTTATGATTAACAATTTGTAGTTCACGAGCAAAATTGGATTGATTGTTTTCTAAATTTGTAAATTTTTGATTTATTTGTTGCACATCCGTACACAAATTCACATTTGATTTTTACAGATCCTTAACATCACTTCCAATCACTGCAATGCTTTCACTGATAACTTTCAGTAATTCCTCTGTAGATTTTTCACTCAGCTTTAACTGCTTTTAAATCACAAATAGCGCATCAAAACAAAGTAAAGGTTTCAAAACATTGTATTAGATTCACTAATTTCATTTTGAAACAAGATGAAAATTCTTATACTTTAAAAAACTTTATTTAGTGTTTCGATTTAATTGCCCTTATTTTTGTTTAAAGATTATTGGTGAAAAAACTAACTTAAAATTTGCTGTATTACAAAAATTTAACAGATTTAAGAATCTTAATTTCGTGAAGCCACAATTGTCGGAGCGTGTTTGTAAATACGTCCGTTCACCTCGAAAGATAAATTGAAACTCGGGTCGCTGATTATGAATCTGAAATATAATTTTCAAAATTCAAAATGGCGTATCCAATATAGCCGACAAATTTTCAAAAACTCATTAGATTAGCTTGAAATTTGTTACTCGGGGGTTTTAGGGGTCGCTGATCAGGAATCTGGAGTCCAATTTTCAAAATTCGAAATGGCGGATCCAATATGGCTGAAAATTTTTCTAAAAAATTATTAGATTTGCTTGAAACTTATTACTCGGGGGTTTTTGGGGTCGCTGATTACGAATGTAATGTCCAATTTTTTAAATTAAACATGGCTGCTTCAATATGACAGACGAATTTTCAGTTGAAATTCGATAATCACGTTCTTTAGGCATTAAAATACTTAAAATATTTATAATGTTTCCCAACTTTCACCACGTGAAGGTAAACTTGAACTGTGAATTAAATAAAAACTTTAAATCATTTAAAAAAAATAAAAATACATAATTAATAAATTAAACATATATATATATATATATATATATATAATTATGTATTTTTTTAAGATTTTAAAAATTAATAATTATAGGTCAAATTTTCTCAACTGCAAAGGTCAAAAAATGAATTGTTAAAGTGTGATTTTGAAATTTAATTTTAAAAGATTAATTTTTAAAACTTTAACTCACGTGTCCTTCGGACAAAGAAATTGTAAAGGTAGTGGATTCCCCCTCTAATTAGTTATTGATTCAACTAAGAGGTTGAGAACCCTACTCTTAAGAAAAATGAGAAGATAGGAAAATTAATTAGGATGTTTAAATTAAAATGCAAAATTAAGATGTAAACCATGAATTATATATTTTACCCAAAAAGTCCCTAATACAAGTAATCTAATTTTTATGTGTGTAAAGAAAGTACTTTATATATGTGTGAATGAACTTGTAGTGTGTGTTATGTGGTGTAAGTCTTTTATACTCACTATTCAGTAATTCGATCTCCTTGAAATATTAATCGAATGACACGTTCTGACTTCGTAAATTTCGCGTTGTATCACCGAAAAACTAAAGAAATACCCAATCTAGGTTCACTAGATTGATATTTCGTCTTGAACCTTAATATTCCTTTTATTGCACAAAATAAAGACCTAAACCCCGTAAAAAAAGGCTGTCTTTAAAAATATATTTAAATTAATATTCTTTTAATAAAATTACTTTTTATTTTATTCTTGCTGATACAAGACTTTTTCAATATTCTCTTTTGATTCTTTTACTTTATATTTTATATCTCTTTCACAAATTCTTTATATTTATTTTTCAATTCACTTTATATTCAATATTCTTTTTAAATTCTTTAATTATTTTATTTTCCTTCACAAATTCTTTATAATTATTTTTACTCACTTTATTTTCAATATTTTCTTTTAATTATTTTACTTTTTCACTTGTCACTTTTATTATTCTCAATATAACTTTTTAAATTCAACCTTTCTTCACTTTTTATTTCTTTATATTTTTATTCTCAATTCAAATTCACTTTTCTGATCAAACTTTTTATTAAACCCGTTAACTTCTAAGGAAATCCCTTGCTCAGGGATTACAAAATTTAATTGAACACGGCCAATTGCCGGACTTAGAATTGCCTGGCCAAAACTGCCGGCTACAACTACAGGTGACTACGACCTGGACTAAACTGCGGGCCCAAACTGCCCGGGCTAACTGCCGGCTACAACGGCCTGGCTTAAACTGCCCAGATTTCCCAGTGTCAATCAATTTTATTGAAAGACGATTTAGTGGGGAAATCGTTTGTTAAGTTTATTGCACTTGACTGTTGTCAAGCCAATTCTGCAAGCTTGCAGATTTAGGCAATGGCGTGATCCGAGT
This sequence comes from Leptopilina heterotoma, assembly GCF_015476425.1. Classification (NCBI taxonomy): domain Eukaryota; kingdom Metazoa; phylum Arthropoda; class Insecta; order Hymenoptera; family Figitidae; genus Leptopilina; species Leptopilina heterotoma. The sequence continues at coordinate 33,827 of NW_025110941.1, read as the reverse complement.
TCAGTGACTTGGATGCACCACTCCTTATATTGGGCAATTGACATATTTTAGTATTTCTTAATTATTTCTTAAAAGCAAAGTTAATTAACTCTTCAGAATAGAAAAAGAATAAATAAAGGAATTTTACAATTTATTATAGATTTCTATCCTTGAATTGTGTATTATTATAAAATATTATTTTATTAGTTTGGATGTTTGTTTTTGACAACTTGTTTCATAGTATCAAAATAAAAGAATGTTCCTTTTGTGAGTTTACAAAGGGTTATTTGTGTAAATGTTGATGTGATGTTTAACAAAATCTCATGTTGCGTGTAATTGTTGCATGTAATTTTAGTTTAAATATAATTAAAAAAGGTATTAACAATATAAAAAGTTACGGAGTTCGGCCGTAACATGAATTTTCTTGAAACTTTGTTAACATGTTACTACTTTTAGTAGAAATGTAAATATGAAATATTATTAAAATTGATAACATATTTTTTGAGTTACGAAAGTTCAAAATTTTGTCTTTTTTAAAAATATCTTTTTATCGATTTAATATATTGATAAGTAAAATTAATGGAATTAAAACTGTGAATAATGATTTTTGAAAGGTTTTACAAGAACTACAAGCTGGAGATAAAAAAATTGTTTTTTCAATTTGACCTTGAAATAAGTAATGATTAAAATAAAACATATACATTTCCATTTTTTGACCTTTAAATTCAAAAATTATGATAACAAATAAAAAGAAGAAAAATACATAAAAAAGAAAAAAATATAAAATTTAAAAATAAAAAAAATACTTTCCAGTTCACGTTTACCGCCAGGTGGTGAAAGTTGGAAAACATTAAAAATATTTTAAGTATTTTAATGGCTAAAGAACGTGATTATCGAATTTCAACTGAAAATTCGTTTGTCATATTGGAGCGGCCATGTTTAATTTTCAAAATTGGAGATTATATTCGTAATCAGCGACCCCAAAAACTTCCGAGTCATAAGTTTCAAACGAATCTAATGATTTTTTAAGAAAAATTGTCCGCCATATTGAATCCACCATTTCGAATTTTGAAAATTGGACTCCAGATTCGTGATCAGCGACCCCTAAAACCCTCGAGTAACAAATTTCAAGCTAATCTAATGAGTTTTTAAAAATTTGTCGGACATATTGGATCCCCCATTTTGAATTTTGAAAATTAGATTTCAGATTCATAATCAGCGACCCCAAAAACCCCCGAGAAACAAGTTTCAAGCAAATTTAATGAGTTTTTAAAAAAAATTGTCGGCCATATTGGGTCCGCTATTTTGAATTCTTAAAATTGAACTTCCGATTCGTGATCAGCGACCCCTAAAACCCCCGACTAACAAATTTCAAGCTGATCTAAACACTTTTAACAATTTCGTACTTTCGAATCAAATTTTGAAAAAAAAATTGAACTTCAAACTCCATTTTTGAGCCGCCATTTTAATTTTTAATTTTCTCTATAGTCCTATCTTCTAGGTTATATATCTATGTCACGTTATTTGTAACATTTGGAATTATTTTTCCGCTATTTCATGGTAGAAAAGATTGAAAATTAAACAAAAATTGAAAAAAAATCGAACTTTTTTTATGAAAAACATTAATAACTTTTTTGTTTATAAATTTTTGACTTTTTTTAACGCCATTCGATAGAGCGCATATGAAAACTTAAGAAATGATGATTCGTGAATTTTTCTATTGATTTTTAAGTACCGAAATAAGTCCTCAAACTTCATGACAAAATTTTGTTCATTTGGCCGTTAAGGGTTAATAAAAAAGGTTTAAATCATGATCAAAGAGATTATTTAATTAGATTATATCCTTTTGAACCACCAGTAGTTTTTACAACTGTTGATCAACAACCAGAATACAGTCTTTCTTGTGGAGTATATGCAATAGCATTCGCAACATCGTTGTTTTTTAATATTATGCCCCACTCTGTCAATTACTATTATTGTAATATGAGAAATCATTTAATGTTAATGTTCGAAAACAATAGTTTATGTAAATTTCCCTTTGTTCAACTTTCTAATAGTAGATAGTATAGTTGTAGATTGTATAGTTGTGTATGACTGGAATTGCCTTTTAAATGAAAAAGATATTCAACCTTAGTATGGAGAATCAAACTTTTTTAAAACTGTATTAAGAAAGAAATTTCTTTCCCGAGAATAATAAATGAAAAAATAAATGAAGAAAATATTGCATCAACAACACTTAAACAAAGTAGGGCTGAAATTAAAAAAAGTTATCGTGAGAGGCAAAAATTAAAACGTAAAATTGATAATGCAAATTATTCAGAGGAAGCACACACTTCCATTTCTTTCCCGAGAATAATAAATAAAATAAATGAAGGAAATATTGCATCAACAACAGTTAAACAAAGTAGGGATGAAAATCAAAAAAATTATCGCGAGAAGCAAAAATTAAAACTTAAAATTGATAATGAAAATTATTCAGAGGAAGCACACACATCCATTTCTTTCCCGAGAATAATAAATGAAATAAATATTGAATCAAAAACACTTAAAGAAAGTAGGGCTGAAATTCAAAAAAATTATCGTGAGAGGCAAAAATTAAAACGTACAATTGATAACGTAAATTATTTAGGTGAAAAAAACACTTTAACTAAGAAAATCTTTAAGTCGAATCCAAAATAGAATATGCTGAGAACCTTAAATTAAAAAATAAAAATAGTGTTACAAGTTCTTTGTCAAAAACAAAGAATACTCGATGTCAAAGAAATTATTGTGAAGGAGTATTAAAGCATCAAATTCAAAATGAGTTGAATGTTGAAAATTATTTAGGTCTGATGAATTATTACTGCACACATTGCAAAGCTAAACATTTTAAAGATGAAAAAGTTGCTGGTAAAAAAGTTAGTTTTAATGACTGCTGTAGTCATGGAGGTGATGTGTTAACTTCATTACAATATCCAGATGAATTAAGGCTTTTGTTCGAAGGGTTTCATCAAAATTCAGGTCATTTTAAAAAGAATATAAGGCTGTATAATAATTCTTTTTTTTTTGCATCTTTAAATGCTAATGTAATTAATTTTAATGGCAGAAGAAGAGGACCATTCTGTTACAAAATTCAAGGTCAAATTTACTATCAAATTAATAGTGCTTTCTATCCGGATAAAGGTGAGGATCCATGTTTTGGTTAATTATTTATTTATGACCCTTTTCAGGAATTGTATTTTTATTTAATTTAAGTTTGAATCTGAACAGAAAAGTCGATTCTATCGCTGATTTATCGATCGATATCTCGATAGTTTTCTATCGCATCGAAGCGTCGCTTCGGTTTTTTTGCTGCTTCGAAAAAAGTTGTTGGCTCGTATGGTCGAGATCGCTGCGCAGTGTCGTAAAATTTTGTCGTTTTATTCGCTTTTCAATTAACAATTTAATTGAAATGTAATTCTGTAATAAGGGCTATTTCGAGCTCATTTTGTGTCGTGTACGAAAGTTTCGTTCGTACAATATCAAATTTTAGTATTTTCTCGTGAATGAAATGCTTTTGGGGGGAACTTCGTCCGCGTTTTTCAAAGAATAAAGTTTTTATATTTTAATTTAAATTCTACATTGTTAATTTTAAAAGTTAATGTAAAGTATAATGACAATTTAATGAATAAAAAGTTTAGTGTTTATATATTAAAAAGTGAATTTTAGAATTTCTTTTAATGAACAATTATATTGAGTTCCATTGATACACTCATCAGTGCTTGGAATCCTGGATTTGTTGCGATAAGGGTTTCTCATCGCAATGTATAAACATTAATTTGGCGATCCTGCCAGGATCCAGTGGGATATTTTGTTATTCATGTGATTTTTTCGTAGTGTTTCTAGTGGCTTGGTTTGACGCCATTTTGTGCAATCGTTCGTGTCGTTGTTGAACATTTTTGTCGTTTCGTTGATGTCGCTGTTCGTCGAAACGCGGCCATCATTATTTTCTACGTTCATGCGCGAAGAATTGTGCGCATAGCTTTGAATGTTTACAAAATGGACAGCTGATTCACGAATTTCGAACATTTGATTTATATCATGAAATATTTTAGTGTTTATCGAAGTATATTGTGTTAGTGATAAAACTTTTTAGAATTTCAATTTGCTTTAAATCACAGCCATGTTTCCGGCACAAGAAAAACCTACTATAAAACAGTTGATTGATCAACAGACACGAAACTTCACTACTTTAAAACGTCATTGTAATTCTGCAAAAGAAGCTGTCAGAACTACATCTGACATAACCTTAGGTGCATTGAACCATCGTTTGAGACTCATTTCACAAATCTGGGATTTGTCTGTTAATATTGAGGAGCAAATTCAGAAGTCGAAGAAGGATGAGGATGATCCATATTTTATTGAAGGAAAATTTGAGACTGCAGAGGAATACTTTTTGAAGTTCAGCGATTACATTATGACGGATGTTGCTCGTATGGAAAGAGAGGTCAAAGCTTCGACGATTCAACAGCAATCAACGCCTTCAACTTCTACTACTTGCTATCAATCAACACCGCTTCCTAAAATCACAATTCCGAAATTCTCTGGTAAGTTGACAGATTGGGCAACATTTCGCGATTATTTTAATTCATTAATAATTAAAAATAATTCTCTTGATAATTTACAAAGGCTTCATTTTTTAAAATCCTTTCTGGAAGGTGAAGCTTCGTTATTGTTGAAAAACGTTTCGCTTACTGAAAACAATTTCGAATCAGCATGGGATCGTTTGCGTAGTAGATATGAAAATCCTCGTGCTAGTGACATATTGGTTTATTATGTTTCTCAAATGTTAGATACAAATACTCGATTAGCCTGGGAATTAAAATTAGGAAATTCTATTGACTATCCGCATTTTTCTACGCTTTTAAATTTTTTAGATTCTCGCATAAGAGCAATGGAAGCTGTTGAAAAAGGCGATGAAAATAAAATAAAACCTGTCATTGTAAGATCTCATGTTGTTTCGAATGAAAATAGTTGCCCATTCTGTAACTCTGCGCATAAATTATTTAAGTGTATTAATTTTCAAAAAAATTCAGTTGAAGAACGTTTTAAATTTGTAAAATCATAAAATCTATGTTTGAATTGTCTTGCGAAGGGACATTCGTTGAAAAATTGTAAAAGTTCGTTCTCTTGTGCGATTTGTAAAGCGAAACATAATACCTTACTACATTTTAAACAAAATTTAAGTGTTAATAATAATAACAACAAATCATTGCAGGTTCAAACATCCAACTCCGAATTATGTCAATTCTCAGATGTCGCTGAAGTTGCTCATTCAAATATGGCGGCACCGGGAGCGTTGAGTTCCCACCGTGTTCTTCTTGCAACTGCTCAAGTAATTTTATCGTCTAGTTCGGGTCGTTCAATAAAAGTACGCGCGCTATTGGATCAGGGATCCATTTGGACATTAATTACCGAAGAACTTGCTCACGCTTTAAATATCGTTCCGGATCGAGCTGACATTCGTTTGACGGGTATCAATAACGTTCAGGCTGGGTGTTCGCAAGGCATTGCTCCGGTGACAATTTGCTCATCGAAAAATAAAAATTTTCTCGTAAAATCTAACGCTTTAATTTTGAAACAAATTACGAATTACGTTCCTTCGGCGGATATTGAAATTTTACAACAACCTCATTTGCAGGGTCTTGATTTTGCTGATGACGAATTGGTCAACGCGCAACCTATTCAAATTTTAATTGGGGCTGATTTGTATGGAATGATTATGCGAAATGGGCTTAAAAAAGGGGGAAATAATCAACCGGTAGCACAAAATACCATTTTTGGGTGGATTTTATCGGGAAATTTTGGTAGTAATAATAATTCAAACGAATTAATTTGTTTTAGAAAATCGGACTTTGCAGGTTTTTGTGCTTCAAACTCGGATATTGGCGAATCGCTCCAACGATTTTGGGAAATTGAAGAAATTCCTCGTGCTTCAAAAGTTACGTTATCAGAACAAGAATGTGAATTATATTTTGAAAATACCCACTCCCGCGAAGTGGACGGTCGATACAAGGTTAGATATCCTTCTAAATCAGGCACACCCATCGATATTGGTAATTCGCTTCAATATGCTGAAAAGGCGTTATTAAATCTAAGAAAAACATTAAGCAAGTCCCCGAAAATCATGTCCCAGTATACTGATTTTTTCGTCGATTATGAGAAGAAGGGTCATATGAGTCGTATTGATGAAAAGCCGAAAGATGAGTCACAGGTAGTATATATACCACATCATCCGATCATTCGCGAATCAAGTTCGACAACAAAAGTTCGTGGCGTTTTTAATGCATCGAAAAAAACGTCCAATCTTATAAGCTTAAACGATCACATGCATATTGGGGAAAGATTGCAAGGTAACATTTTTAAAATCACTCTATTGTGGAGAACTTATCGTTTCGTATACGTTTCTGATATTGCCCAAATGTACAGGCAAATTTTGATTGATGAGAGAGATCGAGATTATCAGAGGATTTTGTGGTTTTCAACTTCATTATCAAATCCAATTCAATTTCGTTTGAACACTGTTACTTACGGAACCACTGCAGCCCCTTTTTTAGATCTTCGTGTCCTAAAACAACTCGTTAAAGACGAGGGTGATTCGTTCCCATTGGCCTCATTCGTTTTAGAGCATCAAATTTATATCGATGATTGTATTTTTGGTGCTGACTCCAAAGAAAGAATCAAAGAAACTAGAGACGAAGTAATTTCTCTTCTCGCGAAAGGAAAATTTCATTTAAGAAAATGGGCAAGTAATTGTTCAACCTTGCTTGAGGACATTGATTTATCTGATCACGGCCATGCCGTTGAAAAATCACTGATTGACGAAACATCTTTAAAAATTCTTGGGATCGTATGGGTACCTACTCTTGATGTTTATCGATTTAAAATTAATTTAATTGAAAATAGCAAAATTACGAAAAGATCGGTTTTATCATTGATTGCTCGTCTTTATGATCCACTTGGGTGGGTTTCTCCAGTGATTATCATTGCTAAAATCTTAATTCAAAAAATGTGGTTAAAAGCATTGACTTGGGATGAGCCATTACCGCAAGATTTGTCTGAATTTTGGTTGTCGTATTATTCAGATCTTTCGAATTTAGAAAATTTATCGATTCCTAGATGGACAGGTCAGGGAGAAGAGGTGATTGAGTCATCTATTCATGGTTTTTCAGATGCCTCGAATACAGCATACGCAGCTGTTGTGTATCTTAGATTGGTTTTTCAATCAGGAGGAATTCAAGTGAGTTTGCTTGCGAGCCGAACAAAACTAGCTCCAACGAAAACTTTATTAGTCCCTCGTTTAGAGCTTTGTGGTGCACTTTTACTGTCCCAACTTGTATCATCAATAAAAAATGTTTTCTCATTTGAAAATTTGCCAACAGTATATTGGACTGACTCGACAATTGTTTTAGCCTGGTTGAGAAAACATTCTTCAACGTGGAAAACGTTTGTGGCGAATCGAGTCGCTGCAATTCAATCGGTTGCTCCTGTCGAGTTATGGAAACATGTTAAATCGGAACAGAATCCAGCTGATATTGGATCACGTGGTGTTCGAGCATCAGACCTAATAGAAAATCAACTCTGGTGGAAGGGTCCCACTTGGTTAAGTGGAGCAGAGGATTCTTGGCCAGTTGATCAAGAAATGCTTATTTTGGGAACAAATCTCGAGTCTCGAGATAAAGTCTGCCATGTTGGAATTGATTCCAACACATGGTTCGATATATTAATGACAAAAGTTTCCTCTTGGCCAAAACTAATTCGAATTGTCTCGTATATTTTGAAATTTTTAGTTATTAGATTGAAATTTGTTATTCCTGGTTGTGAAACAGCAGAGAGTATTTCAATGGTTAGATTTTGTCGTGAGAGTCAAATAGTTTGCACTCGTTTGATTCAACTTCAAATGTTTCCTGTTGAAATATCAAAATTAAAAGGAAAATAATTGTTACCAAATTCGAATTCGCTTATCTCGTTAAATCCGTTTTTAGATGACAGAGGCATTTTACGTGTTGGTAGGAGATTGTCAAACGCTCCTCTCGAATTCGAAAGACGTCACCCAGCAATTTTGAAAAAACATTCAGTTGTTGAAAAAATTGTTCGACATTATCACGAGAAATGTCTTCATGGATCAACACAGCTTACATTAAATTTGGTTAGACAATCATTTTGGATTTTGCGTTCAAAACAAGTAATCAAGTCTGTTATTTACAAATGCGTCATTTGTGTTCGATTAAAGGCTAGCTGTGTTTGTTTTGTGACTCGCGCAATACATTTAGAAATCGTATACGATTATTCTTCGGACTCTTTTATCGCAACTCTCAAACGCTTCGTTGGTCGTCGAGGTTTACCGTCAGTGATATATAGCGACAACGAAACGAATTTTAAGGGAGCATATCGCGAATTAACAGAAAATTTTGAGTCGTTTATACGTTGTCGAGATGTTCAAGCATTTCTCATTAATGATCGAATTCGTTGGGAATTCATTCCACCTGCCGCGGCACACTTTGGTGGCATCTGGGAATCTGGTGTTCGAAGTGTTAAACACCATCTTCGACGAATTTTGCTGGATCGAACTCCGCATTATGAGGAGTTAAATACCTTATTGTGTCAAATCGAAATGTGTCTTAACTCAAGACCCTTGTGTCCTCTAAGTGACGATCCTTCAGATCTACGTGTATTAACGCCGGGACATTTTTTGATAGTAGGAGAGATTGTTGCTATACCTGAAAATTCTTTATTAGATTTAAAAGAATCTCGTCTTTCTCGTTGGCAGCTATGGCAGCAACTTCTCGAATCTTTCTGGAAAATTTGGTCACAAGACTATTTGTTATCGTTGCAGCAAAGAAATAAATGGAAACAAAAACTGGAAAATCTTTGCGTTAATCAAATGGTTCTTTTAAAACAAGAAAATCTCCCGCCAACTAAGTGTCAAATTGGTCGAATTATTTCTGTCAAGAAGGGATCAGATAATCTTGTTCGAGTCGCAACTATTAAAACTGCTTCGGGAACTTATGTTCGCCCAATCACAAAGCTAATTGTACTACCTGTAAAACATGAAGATTAATTGTTAATCGACATTCGCATAAAAATAATCGCTATCGAATTAAAACTTTTTAAAAAAAAATCTACTTTTTTTGTCAAGAATGATAGTTCAATTTCAAACCAAAATTTTGTATTCATATCTACGATTGTATTTCGATTTTGAACTTTAGAAAGTTCAATGGCGGCGGTATGTTCAGGAATTGTATTTTTATTTAATTTAAGTTTGAATCTGAACAGAAAAGTCGATTCTATCGCCGATCTATCGATCGATATCTCGATAGTTTTCTATCGCATCGAAGCGTCGCTTTGGTTTTTTTGCTGCTTCGAAAAAAGTTGTTGGCTCGTATGGTCGAGATCGCTGCGCAGTGTCGTAAAATTTTGTCGTTTTATTCGCTTTTCAATTAACAATTTAATTGAAATGTAATTCTGTAATAAGGGCTATTTCGAGCGCATTTTGTGTCGTGTACGAAAGTTTCGTTCGTACAATATCAAATTTTAGTATTTTCTCGTGAATGAAATGCTTTTGGGTGGAACTTCGTCCGCGTTTTTCTAAATAAAGTTTTTATATTTTAATTTAAATTCTACACTGTTAATTTTAAAAGTTAATGTAAAGTATAATGACAATTTAATGAATAAAAAGTTTAGTGTTTATATATTAAAAAGTAAATTTTAGAATTTCTTTTAATGAAACATTATATTGAGTTCCATTGATACACTCATCAGTGCTTGGATTCCTGGATTTGTTGCGATGAGGGTTTCTCATCGCAATGTATAAACAGACTCTAAGGAATCAATCAGATACAGATTAAAAAGTAACGAAAATTTGGATGAAGACGTTTTAAAATCTATAGAAAATATTATGAGAAATTCTAATGCATACACAAAATCTTATATGATGATGTCAGAGATAATTCAAATAGAAGCTGAATTAGCAAGACAAAAAAATTAAGCAATTCCTGAGTTACAATTATTGTTTACGTTAAAAAAGGCTTTGATAAAAATATAATAGATACAATTTCCAGCTTTGTTTTTATCCAATATAACCAATTTTGCCTTTTATCCAATTTAACCAATTTCCAGCTTTGTTTTTATCCAATATAAACAATTTCTCCTTTTATCCAATTTAACCAATTTCCAGCTTTGTTTTTATCTAATATAACAAATTTGTAATTTTGCCTTTTATCCAATTTAACCAATTTCCAGCTTTTTCATCCAATATAACCAAATTCCAATTTTTCCTTTTATCCAATTTAACCAATTTTCACCTTTGTTTTTATCCAATATAACCAATTTTCAATTTTTCCTTTTATCCAATTCAACCAATTTCCACCTTTGTTTTTATCAAATATAACCAATTTCCAATTTTGCCTTTTATCCAATTTAACCAATTTACAGCTTTTTTATCCTATTATACTTACTATTTACTAAATCACTATTTACTAATTCACAAAGTATTTACTAATAATTTACTTATTTAACTTTATATTCACTCACATATAGTGAGTGAATTCACCAGTGAATCATAAAGATTTTTTAATTTAATTTTCGTTGAAGACACGTAGAACGTGTCCCAAGGAAAATAATCTACGATATGATTTTTAAATTAAAATTTTGTTCTTGTATTTAGGTGGTAGGCCCTAAGCGTGATAATATTTTCTTTCTTCCTTCATTGCAAGGAAAAATACAGATAAAAGTCAATATATATATATATATATATATATATATATATATATATATATATATATATATATATATATATATATACTTTTTTAATTGAAACACAAAAGGTAACGTCTGGGTAACGTCGCTGGTAACGCCGGCTCTGGTAACGGCTACTTTTCTTTCTTTCTCTAAAGGCAATATAAATAAGAATGTCTCTCTTTAGCTAATTTGCATATCTACTCGTTTCATATTAAGGAATCCCAAAAGATCGTCATGGACAAGATCAGGCGGAGCTGATGTGATGGGATGAAAGCCCTCAATTTCAGTTAATGCACAATCTCTGTTAATTCCATACATCGTTCTTAAGTTTTCCTTTTCTCTTTTAGTATCAAATTTGTAATTTCAAAAACTTGACGATTGTGTTCTTCTGTACTTCTGAGTAATTTATCATCTTCCTCAGTCATTATCTTCATTAAATTCCTTGGTGCGTTACAATACCTACATGGAAAACTCCCGGAAAATCCTTCCCTAAATCCACATATTTTATTTGATCCTAAATTATCGCCAGATACTACAGAACTTAAAGTCGTCAATAAAACACTTTAAAATTGTATTTATTTCGTACTTTTTAATTAATGGGTAAGGGACTATTCCAGCCAAACTAATATACTTTAACTTAGATCCAAGAGTAGGAGAAAAATCTTCCAGCATCCAGTAGAAGAATCCCAAATTATTTTTCATGCCTGCTTTAGAACCAATAGCATCGCACATTTCTGCTTCATCATAAAATAATCTTATTAAGAGGCATTCAGGATATTTCTCTCGAAACAAATGGTTACGAAAATGGCTTCCATCGACATAGGAACTATAGACTTTATTGACCTCTCTTTCAGAAATATTTATCATTTCAACAAATTGGCCATTTTCAAGCCATTTTTCGAGAACTGTTGACATTGGGATAAATATCATTTGATCTTTTTTTTAATTGCCTGGTTGCTATCTATAGATTGGGGACCATAATTGACGAATTGGCTTCCTAACTCAATTTTCAAGGGCTTAATTAAACCAAATTTCTCTTCAAAGTAAACATCTTGACTGTAAATAGTTGACAACCCCTGAGAACAATCTAAACCATCAATTAAATTTTCGATATTTATAATATCGTTAATATTTAATTGCAAAGCATCAAATACTTTTTTCTGAACAACATTTACCCAGTGGGCACAGGGACGTCTTAAAGACGTCTCTTTTTGTCCGCTGACGATTCGGAGACAATGATGGCAATGTCTCTGAATCATCGAAAAGACAACTGAAAGACGTTTAAAAGACGTTCTATGTCTGGTCCAAAAGACGCCCAAAAGACGTCTAAAAGACATAAGAAAGGACGTCTAAAGTACACTACCGTCCAAAAGTATCAGGACGATTACATTTGACTCTATGAAAAAACATGCCATCACTTTTTCAATCATATCTCGGAAATAAAAGGAGGTACAAAAAAAACTTAAATACGGTTAGAAAGCTGATTAAATTCTGCGTAAAATAAGACGTTTTTAAAGTCATTTCGTTAATTATTTTTTAAGTTGTAGAGTTAGAAAGAAATAAAAAAAATTATCAAATTTTCTAATTTTTGTCTCTTGACTTCAACTTTTTCAAAAATCTAGAAAAATTTAGATAAAATTTTTCTCAAAATACAGAAATCTTCGTTAGAATTTCAGCTTTAAAATAAGCCTTCGAAAATTAAAAAAGGTTAATCCGTCTTTGATATATCATTAAAAATGTGAAGCCGTGTTTCGACCGATTGGTGCATTGAAATTGAACTATGACGACTCGATTGTGGCTTCGTGCGGCAGCGAATAAGAGAGAAAACAGGAACGAATTCATGCGCGGAAACGATGAACTTTTGAGTTTCATTATATTACTAGTGAAACATCATTTTTTATTATTCTCCAGCAAAAATTCGTCCCTGTTTTCTCTCATTCGCTGCCGCGCAAAGCCAGAATCGAGTCTTCACTGTTGAATTTCAATGCACCAATCGGTCAAAACACGGCTTCACATTTTTAATGATATATCAAAGACGGATTAACCTTTTTTAATTTTCAAAGGCTTATTTTAAAGCTGAAATTCTAACAAAGATTTCTGTGTTTTTAAAAAACATTTATCTAAATTTTTTTACATTTTTAAAAAAGTTGAAGTCAAGAGACAAAAATGAGAAAATTCGATAATTATTTTTATTTCTTTCTCACTCTACAACTCAACAAATAATAATCGAAATGACTTTAAAGACGGCTTATTTTACGTAAAATTTAATTAGCTTTCTAACCGTATTTAATTCTTTCTTGTATCTCCTTTTATTTCCGAGATATGTTTAAAAAAGTGATGGCATGTTTTTTTATAGAGTCGAATGTGTACGTCTAAAAGACGTCTTTTGGACGTCTAAAAGACATAAAAGGGACGTCTTTTGGACGTCCTTTTTACATTCCTTCAGATCTTAAATAAACATTTCTTTTATAACATTTTCTAAGTTAAAATTCAGTAATATTGTATTAAATTTATTTTACGTTTAATTTTATTTTTTCTAAAATGTGGAGAAATAATGAAAAAATTCCTACAAAGCTGGGAACGAACTCGGATACCTTGGGCTTTAAAGCACTGCGCCTCAAGCACCTCAGCCGTTCAAGACAGATATGAACCTCTACAAAGTTAACGATCTCACTTGTCAATGAAATGAATTTAACTTAGATAAATTCCAATGAATTTCACATTCATAAATTTCAAAGTCCAAGTTGAACTTAGAAAATAATATTTTCTATTTATGAAAATTTTTCTATTTTTAAATGTTGAATGAAAAAGACGTCTTTAAGACACCTTAAAGACATAGAACATGAATAGGACGTCTTTAAGACGTCTTTTTGTACAAGTCCAAAAGACGTCCGCAAAAAGACATCCTTAGGACGTCTTTTGAACAAGTGTGCCCACTGGGTAAATAATGCCTCACATAAAACTCAACTACTAATTGTAAATTTTTTAATATGTTTAAAACGTCTTTATTGGTGGCTCGAGTATTTGCTCTTAAATATAAAATATATTTTGCTAATGTTTCTTTTAAAGCATTGTCTGGAATGTCGTCAACATCTGAATTCTCGAACTCCAGGATCAGGATCTTTTAAATCGCCACTAGGATCAGGATTTTCGGAGTTTTCATCTGAATTAGAATTTTCCGAATCATCGTCAGGATCTGGATCTTTAGAATTACTTGGAAGACGATTATTATCTGAGTCAGAATTATTAAACGTCGATTTGGAAGTCTGTTCACTTTGTTTAAATTTTCTAAATACATTCCCTTTTGTTGCAATCTCTCTATGATTTCGATAAACATGTCAACGCAAAGAATAACAGCAATTATAAATTTTATTACAAAATTTACAGTTGAATGTAAATTTTTCAGCATGATCATTTCTGACGTGATCAGTTAACAAGTTTTGATTAAGAAATTTCTTGAAACAGATTTTGCATTCTACGAGGATATCCATTTTTTTCTTCAAAGGTATCTAAAAAGATGCATACACTTTCATAAAAGCAAGCGTTAAATTGCAATTAGATTGTAATTTTAAAGGGCCTAGTGGAGTAACCATGCAAAATTTGCCCCCGCTCTAAAAAATTTGAAATTCTTGTTACATGTTGGCAGCATTAAGATTAAATTTTCAAAATTTAAAATGGCTGGATACATTGTGCTTCAGCCCGAATGATGCGCCACCCAGGATTTTAATTTTTTTAACTATGGGATACCCAATTAAAAAAACCAACAAAAATATTTCTTAAAAGTACACATTTAGGAGAATTTTCTATAAAAATTCCAAAATAATATCTCCAAAATAAGCCAAAATTTTTTTTTGGTTTTTTTGGCAAAATGTTTTGAAATTCCTTTTATTAATTTATGAAACACGTATAAATTTCATTAAAATCGATCCAGTGGTTTTCGAGAAAAAACAAATTATTGATTTTCTTTTCCCCCTCCATAACTCTTACAAAAATACATTTTTTGAAACAATATTTAGTAAAAAATTGTATCTTAATGCTGCCAACATGTAACAAGAATTTCAAATTTTTTTGAGCAGGGGCAGATTTTGCATGCTTACTCCGCTAGGCCCTTTGGATGTCCTATAATTTCACTAGGATATATGTAAATATTTATTATCCTAAAAATATTCTTACAAATGAGAAATAAAGTTTCTACGTTTATTTTTGTAGCGTTCTAGACGAATTAGATGTAAAGTCACTGTCTGAATATTTTTTGACTCACAAAAAATATTCTTCAATAATTTTTTTTAAGTTTTCTCCGTTTTTTGTCATTATTAAAATTAATTAATTTAGTTGCAAGTGCATGAAAAAATGAAGTGTTGCTTTAAATATTTAAAGACACAGAAAAATAAAAGTACTTCATCAAATTTTTCACACAAATGTCTCTGTTTTGAAATGAGTCAAGAAGCTGAGAGTTCATCAAGAAATATTGAAAAAATAAAAAGTCTCCTCAATGAGGCAAGACAAAATCGAGTTAAGGATGCTAATAAAATGACCGCCTCGATATTTTTTTGAAACTTATCCTGCTCTCAAGATATCAGAATTGGTAAAGTAATTTCATTTAAGAAAAAATAATTAAAAGTAAATTGAATCCATTAGTGTTTAAATAATTTGTGGGTATATTCTTACAGCTTTTTTGGGAATTGTCAAAAATATTCGAAGTGCCAGTTACCACCATGCGCAATAATTGGATAGATGCAATTCCAAAAATTTTGTCCTTTTTAAAACTTTCAATAACTGCTCACACGAATATTGATGGACATTGTGTACAAATATTATTGAATTTGTCCAAAATGTTTTCAGGAATTAAAGCTAAAGCTGATAATCAGCGAATGTTAATAATGTATTCTGTATGTTTTTATGATTTTAAACATATTCTAACATTGTGGTTAAAACTTATTTTAAAATAAACTAATTTTTTTTTGCTTAGAGAATTTTGGGAAATCTGTCTACTGATACCTTGGATTCCGAACTCTAAGGTTATGTGGGGTTGGTATAATAAAAACAAAAAGAAATTTATAAAAAAAATAAAAAATAAATGACATAATAAATTTAATAAACTGGCAACCTACTGCCAGCCCGACCCACTAAAACCCGTAACCTTTCTTTTGGAGCCCTTTACCCTCTCTCAGAACTGTCGTAAGACTTTAGCCTTCGAGGGTGGCGCTCCAACTCTGTCGCTGATGCGACTTTGTTCTTTCTTTGCGGTTTTCCTGCGTCATTAGTTAAAATTTAAAACTATTTCAATGTCAAAGCGGCATTCACAACACAACAATAAAAAGCAAATGTTAAAAAAGTGTTTAAAAAAGTCTAAAAATAAAATTGTAAATAGACATAGGCAACAGAAACAAGAAAGTAAACAAACTGAAAGTAAAGTTCAAAAGATAAAATTGTAAAAGAACAAATAAACATCACAAAATAAATTAAAATTGTAAAAGGACTAATGAAAATCACAGAGCAAGTTAAATTAAACAGAATAAAAATAAAAAGCTGATTGAAGACATAAAAGTTGTGGTGAGAAATTACGCCTTTTTTCTACTTTTGGTCCTTGCGAAAGTCTTCTTTGCCTCCTCAAGGGCAGTTCGGAAGACCCTGGAAGTTCCACTTGCCGCAAAGTGATGAACGTTTTTCGTTTCTGGGAACTTCTCCTTACACAAAAAGCAAAAAGCATTCATCTTGCAATCCACAGCCTTGTGATCGACTTCATCGCACTTAAAGCACGCAGTCGATCTATCCGTCATGTTACATTCTCTTGCTAGCTGACCAGAGCCGAGGCATCGATAACTCTTCACTATCATAAGCCTCCTTCTGATCGGGCATGACATAAAACCAATTTTTATGCGTCCGAACACCTCCAGATTTTTAGTCTGATCCTGGTCGATGACCAGGATTCATCATGACCAGTTTCATCCCTCGCATTGTTAGGTCCAAGGACCGTCACTTTTCTGCTTTCTACCGGTTTACTTATGAGACCCGATAGTGCCCCCTGCGGATTCAATATGGCGGACATAAAATTTAAAAAATTATTTAATTTTCATATAACATTATATCAGGGCGTTTTCTGAGTCGCTGATAACGAATATGAAGTAAGATCTTAAAATTCAAAATGGCGGGTAATTATGTCAGACATAAAATTAAAAAAATTATTCTATTTTCATTAAACTTTATATCAAGGAGGTTTTTGGGGACGCTGATTACAAATATTAAGTCAGATTTTAAAGAAATTCAAAATGGCGGATTCATTATTGTTTTGAAATTGTACGAGTCACCTCTCGAAAGGATTGCGGGCCGCGAGTCGTGTGGCTCCGTTCTCCCCACTTTGAGGGTTAAGACGCCCCCTTCCACAACATCCGTTTTATGGTGCTCGAGAGCTCAGTGATCTTCGTGCTCTTGAGCATTAAACTTGTCGTTCAATTTTGATCTTTTTTCCATTTGTTCTTGTTCATTTTCTTGTTCAACCATGTAAGTCAATAAACTATTATTACACTTTATTCCACGCATTGTTTCTTTTTTTTCTTGTGATACATTCGACTCCCACGCATTAAACTTAATTTATTTTTAACATATTTTTGGTCCTTCGAGCCGGATTGAGCGAAGATCTGGGGGTGTTTCAGTGACGAGAAGAGACACACGTGGCAGACGCTTCTTTGAACAATCTGTCTCACGCCCTCCCGCTCTGTCTTAAACTTGTATAAAAAGCACGCTACTTCTTCTCCTTCTTGTCTCATGTCATCTAGTGATTTCTACAGGAGGGTTTCTTCTCCCTGTTGTCCAAAATTTCATGCAATGATTTCATGGTGTGGTCTCGCGACCTTCGAATCGTTTTCTCAAGTTCGCGAGTCTCTATACACTTTCTCAAGACCAAATTACTTTCCTTTTTATTTTGTCACCTTCGAGTCATCTCAGGTTCGACAAGATGTTGCTGCCTTTGACCATGCTGTCTCCTACTAGATTGGGTTTACTTTCCTTTTTTTGTCACCTTCGAGTCATCTCAGGTTCGACAAGACGTTTCCGCCTTTGACCATGCTGTCTCCTATTAGATTAGGTTTACTTTCCTTTTTTTTCACTTTCGATCCTCTTCTCAGGTGTCATAGGCCTCTCCATTCGAGCATAAAATTTTGCGATCCCAAATTTCCTAACATTTACAATGGCTGTGTAAATCGTTCTTTCTTTGCATTTGTTTTTTATTTCTAGACTTCTGGATATTCTGGAACATGTCCACTCTACTAGCATCTCAGCTCGCCTTGGTGTCGCTAATTGACAACTTCAATAAGAAAATTGTTGGTCTTGAGCGAGGCACCCTTACTACTCGCATAGTTAAAGGAGGCATTGAGCTTCTAAAAAATTATTGGACCAAACTACAGTCCAATCATTTAGAACTAGTGACTAAAGAGAGGCTTTTGGACGAGCAGTACTTCGTGGATAATGTGTTCGAGCGAACAGAAGCTACGTTCACAGAAGCTTTAGGTCACCTCTATGATCAGCGAGAAGGACTGTCATCATTGCATCATAAAAGCTCTCCAGCCTCTCCTCTGACACTCTACAATCTTCCTCGGATCGATCTTCCAAGTTTTTCCGGTGATCGAGGGGATTGGGAATCTTTTCGTGATATGTATGTAGCGCTCGTGCATAGCAACCAATCGTTAAGTGCTGTCCAGAAACTCTATTACTTAAAATCTAACGTGCAAGGTGAGGCTAAGCGTGCACTCGATGGAATTGCTGTCACGGAGTCAAATAATGAGACAGCTTGGTCTCTCATGTTGAAGCGGTATGATAACAGACGTCTTTTTGTGCAGGAGAATTTGTCAATTCTAATCTCCATCGACCAACTGAGA
Organism: Leptopilina heterotoma; assembly: GCF_015476425.1. NCBI lineage: Eukaryota > Metazoa > Arthropoda > Insecta > Hymenoptera > Figitidae > Leptopilina > Leptopilina heterotoma. The sequence goes on along the minus strand of NW_025110941.1, from coordinate 15,216 downwards.
GAAGAGAATGCAACTAAGCTCCAAACGTTGCTTGACACCCTAATCAAAAAAAGGGATTCATTAAGAACAATAGGACGACCTGTCGAGCATTGGGACGATTGGTTCACCTTCCTTGCCGCTCGCGCGATGGATCCAACCACGCGAAGTGACTAGGAGCACGAATTGCGAGAAGATGACACCATTCCCTTATTCACTAAAATGGAGACCTTTCTCGATGAGGAAATTTGGGCTCTCTGTGCTACGGAGGCGACTGCCTTCTCGAAAGTTGGATCTGCATCTCGAAAACACACTGAAGTTTCAACAGCCTCACGAAGTCGGTCACGACTAATGGCAACTACGTCTCGTCGGCTTGGTGGAAAACTGCACCATTTCAGGAATTCGTTATAAACTGTACCATTTCGGTAAATGTTTTTAAAACATACCATTTCGAGAAAAAAGTTTTTTGCTTTTTTTCCAAGTTTGTCAACACTGCTGCTAGACATAAAATAAGGTTATGCATTTTTAAAAAGCGGTATCTTAAATATACTCTTGTTCATCTTTTCAATGTATTAATTAAAAATTTCTAATAATTTAAATTAATTGCTTGTTAATCATTAGAAATTCTTTAGTGCAACGCTTTTATAGATCTTCATCGAAATGGTATGTTTTATAACATACTTTTGAAATGGTATAGTTTATAACGAATTCTTGAAATGGTACAGTTTTCCACCAAGCCGACGGTCTGCTTAAGGAAATTGTAGGCTCTGCGGAGGCGAACATTACATCGGTCATTGCAGTGATTTTAAGAAATTAAAACATCATCAAAGGAAGACGACAATCACACAGCTGAAGTTATGCTTCAACTGCATGCGAAGCGGTCACATCGTTAAAGATTGCTCGTCCAAGTCCAGATGTCAACAGTACAAATCGATCACCACACCCTTTATTCCAGCTTCGACACTTGCCAAAAACCACAACCTCATCTACTATATACCTCACCATGCCATCTGGCAGAATGCTGACGGTAATCCTACACTGCGCGTTGTTTTCAACGCTTTACGGACAACTTCTTTGGGAAACTCTGTGAATCATGTCGTACACACCGGTCCAAAACTTCAAAGTGATCTAGTCTCTGTGCTAACCCGTTGGCGATTACATCGAGTAGTCTTTAGCACTGACATTGTGATGATGTATCGCAGCATTGATGTGGACGAACGTGACATCGATCTCCAACGTATCGCATGGAAACGTCCTGGCGATCGAGAGATCACGCACTATCAGCTTCTCACTCTTACTTACGGAATGTCTTGCTCTCCTTATTTGTCCATAAGAGTTCTCAAACAACTAGCCATCGACCAAGGAAGTGAATACCCTGAGGCTGCCAGATTACTCACCGAGAACACATACGTCGATAATATTTTTGCCGGTGGTGATAACGTAGCCATCGCTAAAACGCCGGCTAAAAGCAGCCGGCTTTAGCCTAAAGAAGTGGACCTCTAATCATCTATCTTTGTTGGAAAAAATCCCAGAAGAAAATCGACTTCGGCCAAGTTGGAAAGAGTTTGAAACAGGTGAACCGACCAGCGCTCTAGGCGTTGGCTGGGATCCTGTTTCTGACGAATTCCGATTTCAACCACCTAAACTTGCGGAATCTGACCAAATCACCAAAAGGATAATTCTAGCTGGTATAGCTCGCTTATACGATCCAGTTGGCTGGCTCTCTCCCATCATCATCATCGCTAAAGTGTTAATGCAGGATCTTTGGCGAAACCAGCAAAGTTGGGATGACCCGCTGCCAAGTTCGTTAACTCACCGATGGCTGACTTTCAAAAACAATCTGTCACACATATCAAACATTCGAATTTCTCGCTGGATCGGAACCAGTCAAGGTGACGCCCTCGAAAATCACGGATTCGGTGATGCAAGTAAGACCGCGTACGCAGCTGTTATTTACATCTGCGTACAACGACAGGATGGATCACGCATCTCACGACTACTTACTTCAAAGACTCGAGTGGCGCCTATCAAGACACTCACCATTCCTCGGCTGGAACTCTGCGCTGCGTTCTTGGTAGCCAAACTGTTGAAGAACGTTATTGATGTGTTAGCGATCTCAAATCCAGTGGTACACGCATGGTCTGCTTCACAAAACGTACTAAACTGGATCCGGACAGCAGACCCATCTCAGTGGCCTATTTTTGTTGCAAATCGCGTCGCAGAAGTTCAACGAATCCTTCCAGAGACTCCATGGCATTACGTCTCCACAGAAGAAAATCCAGCTGACATCGCCAGTCGTGGGACCGATCCTCAAACCCTCGCCGACTCAAGCCTTTGGTGGAGCGGTCCGAAATGGTTGTCGTTGGGTGACAAGATATGGACCGACTTTCCTTCAGACGATACAATCCTTGAGATTGACATTGAGAATAAAACACAGATACAGTCTACGTCAATTGCTCATCTCTTTCAAACTCCACAATCTCTTAGCAACTTTTCATCATTAACGCGCCTTAAACGAGTAATACCATGGTGTTTACGTTGGCTACCGCCATCAAGACCTAGTGAGGAGCGACTGCAATCAACGAAACTTCAACCGCACATCTATATATCTATATATATATAAAATCAGACTTTTGTCTGTACATTGCTCAGAACTTTAAATTTCGCACATAATTATTCGTTTTAGGCATCAAGGATTCCAAATATACCAATAAAAAATTTCGTGTATGTATGTATGTATGTATGTATGTATGTATGTATGTGTGTCGGTATGTCACAGAAACTTTGTTCGCGCATCACTTAAAAACGGCTGAACCATTTGAAACCAAATTTGGCAGAATGTTAGACCTTAAGCTAAGGAAGGTTTATAAATTTACAGATTTGAAAAATATTAATTAGAACGGGAGATATTTAATTTTTTCGAAAAATTCAAAAACCAAAAATTTTCAAATTTTACATTTTTTAAAAAAATGCTTTCAAACTTTCTGTAATTGAGTATAACATGTTATTTAGTCACATTTTAGAATAGTTTTGCCAACAATAATGTCCTATATCTAAGATGTAAGTATAAATTTTTTTTTAAAAAATTCAAAAAATCGAAATTTTTCAAATTTTATATTTTTTAATGAATTGCTTTTAAACTCTCTATAATTGAGTATTACATGTTATTAAGTCAAATTTTAGCATAATTTTTCCAATAATACTGTCCTATAACTAAGATGTAAGTATAAAAATGATTTCGAAAAATTCAAAAAATAGCAAATTTCCAAATTTTATATTTTTTAATGGACTGCTTTTAAACTATCTATAATTAATCATTACATGTTATTTAGTCACATTTAAGCATAATTTTTCAAAAAATAATATCTTATAACTAAGATTAAAGTATAAAAATGTTTTCAAAAAATTTTAAAAATCACAAATTTTACATGTTTTGATGATTTGCTTTTAAACTCTGTATAATTGAGTGTTACATGTAATTTAGTCATATTTTAGCATAATTTTGCACAAAAAATGATATGACTAAGATGTAAGTATAAAAATATTTTCCATATCAAAAAATCGAAAAAATTATAATTGTTATTAATTACTATCAAGTTTAATTCAGTAGTATTTTTTAAGTTATTTTTATTTTATGAAAATACTCTTTTTTAAGAAAATATGTTATATGCCAGTACCAGTCTTTGACGGGATTTAGTTTACCATAATAGAATTGACAGAGTGTCTACCAATTGCGCGGGGAAACCGATAAATAGCCAGGAGTTTAATTTGACCAGGAAAAACCGGGAATTTTCTTATCAAATTAAAAAAGTTTTATTATATTAATTTGATTTTAAAAACTGCTTTTTACTTTATTTTTATTGTCTAATTGTCTAATTGTGACACAATTATCTATAATTAGACTTTTCTTTGACTCCAAAAGCTGGTGTAAATTTAGGATTAATTTTTAATACATTAATTGCAGTACTACAAACGCACAAAGTACAACAAGTTGCCAAATACTGTTCCTGAATATCAAATTTGATAGAAAAAAATCTGTCACTGATTGAAATAGTAATATTTTCCTCACGAAATAGTTAATGGTAACTAATTATTAGTTTTTCCCAGTAAAATTTAATTCCCGGCTATTTCCCGGTTGGTAGAAACCCTATCAAATGTATTAGCCGAAACTAAAACACGTCGAAGACGGGTCCGACAGCTAGTATTTAATAAAATAAAAAAACACACAGTCAACCTGCTTAATCTAAGCTATTTTAAACAAAAACCAATGTTGAAGAATTGCATTTATGTTTAAGATTATGTCTTTCAAAAAATTAAAATTGTAAGGTCATACAAAATATTTACGACAAATTTTTTTTCCTTTTTTTGTGAGTTAAAGTAAAATATCTAAGGAGTAATTTGTCATATTTAAAATCAAAATGGGCAAAAAGGAGCATATGTGAGTTAAAGTAAACTATCTAAGGAGTAATTTGTCATATTTCTCATTTAATTTGGTGGTGCAAATCGAGGGAAACATTTATTTAAATCTAGTCACGTACGAAATTTTATATATAAATATTTATTCAATGAGGTGTAACTTAATTTCAAATTAATTAGGAAGCTGCAATTATTGATTAACAAACTTTCATCTTATATGTTAATAAAAAAGTGCCTTTTTATGCCATTTAAAAAAATTGTAAAAAAAATGCGTTAAATATTCATAGAACGCTAGAAATTTAAAAAATAAAATTTATTGTTCGAAGGGTTGTATAATTCTTGCCAATTAATATAATGCAAAACCATTTTAGTGTTTGATGTAAAAAAATATATTGAAATAAGTAATGTATATCTCATCTAATTTAAATCAAGTTCAAAAATTGCCTTTTTGGCAAAAAATTTGAGTTCCTGGCCCACTGCATGCAAGTAGTCATTTTTTTACCGCTCATTTTCATGATTCGTGCTGTTTTATTCCGTGTCGAGGAACGAGCGAGCCGAAACAGGGTTCTACCATCTGGCCAAGATGGGCCCTGAACCAAGACGTTATAGCATTGCCGGAGCATTGATGCGACGTCTATGATATCCAAGGGCACGTAAACATGTTCGTTCGGACGTGGAGGTCGATGTATCTCTCCAAAATAGTACGAAGTTTCCGCGCAGGGAATGCATCCTGGTATCTCTTCACAGAGTTTACCCTCAAACTAATTTTTCTATGTTTGTATTTATAGGCTGAAACACAATTATCAGAAGTCATTCCAGATAAAAGTGATCCACCACGATTAATTTCTAAGAACAGAACTTCCTTCAACGACTCACAACTTTGAATGTTACGTTGATGGTGTTTGCGCATTTCAAGCTACGGGATTTGATGCCGTATTACTTTTAATGGCTATTTATTGGATATTAAATATTTCATTTCCAATATCCTTAAGGTTGCAAATTTCATTTCTTGCCATGTCCATATTCAGAAAAGCTGGATCTAAAAAAGGATTGATGGATGTCCTAAAACTCACCTTATTTACCAAACTTTTGAATAAAGTTGGTTTATTGGATTAAATTCTTTCAGAAGTTTCACGAACACATTCTGAAATAGCAATTATTACACATTAAAAAATTTTGTTTAATAAATTAATATTCTTTTTTTTTCTTAATTCCAAAGATAAATAACTAATAGTTTATTTGCAAATTATAAAAAAAAGTTTTCATTTAGTAGATTATAAAATGTTATTTTTGTTAATAATATATTAATTACAATAATTGTTATAACATGGCAATCAATTTCTTAACCCTTTGAGTCATACATTTTTCATTTCATTGAAATCTATTGAAACTGGTTACTCGGGGGTTTTTAGGGTCGCTGAATACGAATCTAGCATCAGATTTTCAAAATTCAAAATGGCGGATCCAATATGGCGGACGCGAAAATAAAAAATGAACAGAATTTGCTTGGAACTCGTTACTCTGGGGTTTTTGGGGTCGCTGAATACGAATCTGGCATCAGATTTACAAAATTCAAAATGGCGGATCCAATATGGCGGACGCGAAAATAAAAAAAAATCGGGCAAGTGCGAGTTGCACTCGCATTAAGATCGAGGGTTCCGTACACCAAAATAAAACTCATTTTTTATAAAAAAAAAATATATAAGAAATATAATTGATTAATATTAACATATATAAACCTATTGAGCTGAAATTCGGTACACATATGAGGCATTATTCCTGAACTGCCCCAAAAATAAAAAAAAATTCTTGGATTTCCTTTATACTTTGGAAATATGTTACCCTAGTAGGTACAAGTTACTACACCAATTTACAGGTCCAACCCCCCACTCCAATCAAAAGGGTGGGGGGTTGAAATTTCAGCTTCAACTCGAACATGCATTCTTTAAACATTTGTAGTTTCTACTTAAATTATTCAATTAAAAAAAGTAAGTAGTGTTTTAGAAAGGTTTTTTTGTGTACTTTTAAAATATTTTATTTATATAATAAAAAAAAAATTTTTTGCAAAAATTTTTTAAAATAAATAGTTTTTTTGCAATTTTGTGCAAGTTCGGTAGTTTTTATTTTCTTTTTAATAATCTCAAATGAAAGCTTGGGAATTCCCCTAAAAGAAGATATAAGTCTGAAAATGGGCCGAAACAATTTGCCAAAGATATAGTGTAATAAGTAAAATTTGTCCGTCCGCTCGCGCACTCCAGCGCGATGAACAGTGGGATTTTTTTTCAACTTACTATTGAAAATTGTCTAGAAACTATAAATTTTATCGGATGTTGATGTTCTTGATTTAAAATTACTAAGAGATCCATCAAAGTCGATTTTTGAATTTTTAATTGTTTATTTTTTTCTTGTTACTCAAAAATTGACAAATTACAATATTTTTAGAAAAAATCATGTTAGTTTTTTTATTTTTCCATTACACATGATCGAAATCAATTTAAATTAGTCTAGTATGACCACCGGACAATTAATAAAGCATAATACAATTTATTTAAATTGTTGCAAACAATGTTAATTAACAAATAGATTACTTCGGACCTTCTTCATAAAAAAAATTGGTTTTTTTGCAGACAAGTTTAAAGTTATGTCTAATTTAGTAAAAAACTATTTTACAGTTAAAAATTATCATTAATATTAACAATTATATAAACAATAATCAACTTCCTTTTGTATTTGTAAACATTTTCGTCATTTTTCAAACTTTAAATATTTGTATCATATGTACATTCTTTCAAAAACTTAAAAAATTTATTAGCTTAAACAATTACATTTGTTATAAACAAACTTTTCATTTTTAAACAAATAAGTAGCTTTTTTCATCAAACAAAATTTTTTCCTTTTTTTATATTTACTATCATAAAAAAGAACTCCTTAATGAAATGGAAATACTATAAATTATTCATTTAATTTTAATAAACATTATAAGTTAACAAATATTTAACTTTGTTCTTTTTTCACAGAAAAAATATATTTATTTATATGCATTTAAATGTAAACTGTTTTAACTGAATAATGGTTTACTTCATTAAAAATATAAATATTTCTTAACTTATAATGTTCGTTAGAATTAAATGAATAATTTATAGTATTCCCATTTCATTAAGGAGTTCTTTTTTATGATAGTAAATATAAAAAAAAGGAAAAAATTTTGTTTGATGAAAAAAGCTACTTATTTGTTTAAAAATGAAAAGTTTGTTTATAACAAATGTAATTGTTTAAGCTAATAAATTTTTTAAGTTTTTGAAAGAATGTACATATGATACAAATATTTAAAGTTTGAAAAATGACGAAAATGTTTACAAATACAAAAGGAAGTTGATTATTGTTTATATAATTGTTAATATTAATCATAATTTTTAACTGTAAAATAGTTTTTTACTAAATTAGACATAAATTTAAACTTGTCTGCAAAAAAACCAATTTTTTTTATGAAGAAGGTCCGAAGTAATCTATTTGTTAATTAACATTGTTTGCAACAATTTAAATAAATTGTATTATGCTTTATTAATTGTCCGGTGGTCATACTAGACTAATTTAAATTGATTTCGATCATGTGTAATGGAAAAATAAAAAAACTAACATGATTTTTTCTAAAAATATTGTAATTTATCAAATTTTTGAGTAACAAGAAAAAAATAAACAATTCAAAATTCAAAAATCGACTTTGATGGATCTCTTAGTAATTTTAAATCAAGAACATCAACATCCGATAAAATTTATAGTTTCTAGACAATTTTCAATAGTAAGTTGAAAAAAAATCCCACTGTTCATCGCGCTGGAGTGCGCGAGCGGACGGACAAATTTTACTTATTTCACTATATCTTTGGCAAATTGTTTCGGCCCATTTTCAGACTTATATCTTCTTTTAGGGGAATTCCCAAGCTTTCATTTGAGATTATTAAAAAGAAAATAAAAACTACCGAACTTGCACAAAATTGCAAAAAACTATTTATTTTAAAAAATTTTTGCAAAAAAAATTTTTTTTTTATTATATAAATAAAATATTTTAAAAGTACACAAAAAAACCTTTCTAAAACACTACTTACTTTTTTTAATTGAATAATTTAAGTAGAAACTACAAATGTTTAAAGAATGCATGTTCGAGTTGAAGCTGAAATTTCAACCCCCCACCCTTTTGATTGGGGTGGGGAGTTGGACCTGTAAATTGGTGTAGTAACTTGTACCTACTAGGGTAACATATTTTCAAAGTATAAAGGAAATCCAAGAACTTTTTTTTATTTTTGGGGCAGTTCAGGAATAATGCCTCATATGTATTTTTATTACATATAGATTAAAAAAAAACTATAACTATAATCCACATTAATATTAACATATATAAACATATTAAGCTGAAATTCGGTACACATATGTATTTTTATTACATATAGATTAAAAAAAACTATAACTATAATCCACATTGAATTCTTATGTTTTATTTACAAATAACAAAAAATATATATTTTACCTGATTAGAGATAATATTTAAAATAATATATTGGATATAAACTAACAAAAGATACTTATATTATTAATTATAATAATAACAAGTTGTTCATTTCATGATCATTAAGCTTCCTGAATATAATATATACCAATTGTTTAATTTTTTATTTTAGAATAATTATTTTAAAGTGTTAAGATAAAATTTCAAAAAATACAAAATTTCAATTTTTTGTGAAAAATTAAAATATTTATTAATTCTATAAATTTTGATAAAATATATACTTTATATACATGAATCAATTCGTTTTTATGTCAGGAATGCAATTTTGCCAAGAATTAATAAAAATTTTAATATAGAAAAAAGTTATTTCAAAAAATCCAAAAATTAATTTTTTCAAAAATTAAAAAATTGTTGAAAAAATTTTTTTTTTAGATATTTTTGAAAATCCTTTTGTCTGATTTTTGGTATTCGTGACCGTAATACACCTACAAAATTTTATCAAAATCCGTCAAGAGGTGTAAGAGAAAATTTGTCCACAAGAATCGGTGACATACACACACACACACATACATACACACACACATACATACACACATACATCCGGACATTTGTTCCTCTCGACGAATTATATATACTACACTTGAAAATTTGTAAAAATAATTGGTTCTAAAAAATTCGGAAATCGACATCACTATAAGGCTTCCTTTATGAGGAAGCAAAATGGAAATAAAATTCTCTATTCTTCAGGATTGTGTAGTATTCAATCCCTACTAGAACTCTGGTAATTTTCAGATGATTACATTAAATAAATTTGGATGAAATAAATTTTTATTTTCGTTTTTACCAATTTTGATTGTCTGATAGCGTACGGGTGAACCTGCTACTACTAAAAAATTGAAATAAAAGTCTCTATTCTTCAGGATTGTGTAGGGTTCAGTCCCTACTAGAACTCTGGTAATTTTCAGATGATTAGATTTGTTAAATTTGGAAGAAATAAATTTTTATTTTCGTTTTTACCAATTTTGATTGTCTGATGGCGTTCGGGTGAGGGTGCTACTACTAAAACAAGTTGTTCATTTTATGACCATTAAGCTTCCTCAATATATAAAAATTGCGGTTTTGCAAACTTTTGAAAAATTATGTACAAAAGGGTTCGTCCAGAAGATTGGTTAAAAATAAAATTATATAAATCATTTATAAGTTGTTGTATAAATATTTAATGAAATTTACACTTTCATTTGCCAATTGCTTCTATTTTATGATAGAATAATCATTTCAAAATATTAATATTAATATTAAATTAATTATGAAAAAAATACCAAATTTGAATTTTTTGTGAAAAAGAAAAATATTTATTAATTTTATAAATTTTGATAAAATATATACTTTGTATACATCAATCGATTCGTTTTCTTGCCAGGAATGTAATTTTGAGAATAATTAATAAAAATATTAACAAATAAAAAAATTATTTCAGAAAATACAAAAAAAAAAATTTTCTGAATTTTAAAAAAATTGTATAAAAAAAAATTTTGTACATATTTTTGAAAATCCTTGTGTCAGATTTCAGGTATTAATGACTGCAAAAAACCTGCAAAATTTCAGGACAATCCATCAAAATTTGTCTGAGATAATTTGTACACAATTTTTGTGACATACACACACACACATACACACATACACACACACATACACACACACATACATCTGGACATTTGCTCATAATTGAATATACATATGTTCTAGATGAAAATGAGTCCATATAACCTTGTTTTGAAAAATTGAAAATCGTCACCAATGCAAAGCTTCCTCATGAGGAAGCAAAATGGAAATAAAATTCTCTATTCTTCAGGATTGTGTAGTATTCAATCCCTACAAGAACTCTGGCAATTTTCAGATGATTAGATTAAATAAATTTGGATAAAATAAATTTTTGTTTTTCATTTTATTAAATTATGATTGTCTGATGGCGTTCGGTTGAGGGTGCTACTACTAAAAAATGGAAATAAAATTCTCTATTCTTCAGGATTGTGTAGTATTCAATCCCTACTAGAACTCTGGTAATTTTCAGATGATTAGATTAAATAAATTTGGATGAAATAAATTTTTATTTTCGTTTTTACCAATTTTGATTGTCTGATGGCGTACGGGTGAACCTGCTACTACTAAAAAATTGAAATAAAATTCTCTATTCTTCAGGATTGTGTAGGGTTCAGTCCCTACTAGAACTCTGGTAATTTTCAGATGATTAGATTAAATAAATTTGGATAAAATAAATTTTTGTTTTCCATTTTATCAAATTATGATTGTCTGATGGCGTTCGGGTGAGGGTGCTACTACTAAAAAATGGAAATAAAATTCTCTATTCTTCAGGATTGTGTAGTATTCAATCCGTACTAGAACTCTGGTAATTTTCAGATGATTAGATTAAATAAATTTGGATGAAATAAATTTTTATTTTCGTTTTTACCAACTTTTGATTGTCTGATGGCGTACGGGTGAGGGTGCTACTACTAAAAAATGGAAATAAAATTCTCTATTCTTCAGGATTGTGTAGTATTCAATCCCTACTAGAACTCTGGTAATTTTCATATGATTAGATTAAATAAATTTGAATGAAATAAATTTTTATTTTCGTTTTTACCAATTTTGATTGTCTGATGGCGTACGGGTGAACCTGCTACTACTAAAAAATTGAAATAAAATTCTCTATTCTTCAGGATTGTGTAGGGTTCAGTCCCTACTAGAACTCTGGTAATTTTCAGATGATTAGATTAAATAAATTTGGATAAAATAAATTTTTGTTTTCCATTTTATCAAATTATGATTGTCTGATGGCGTTCGGGTGAGGGTGCTACTACTAAAAAATTCAAAAAAAAATCTCTTTTCTTCAGGATTGTGTAGTATTTAATCCCTACTAGAACTCTGGTAATTTTCAGATGATTACATTAAATAAATTTGGATGAAATAAATTTTTATTTTCGTTTTTACCTAATTTTGATTGTCTGATGGCGTACGGGTGGACCTGCTACTATTAAAAAATTCAAATAAAATTCTCTATTCTTTAGGATTGTGTAGGGTTCAGTCCCTACTGAAACTCTGGTAATTTTAAGATGATTAGATTTGTTAAATTTGGAAGAAATAAATTTTTATTTTCGTTTTTACCAATTTTGATTGTCTGATGGCGTTCGGGTGAGGGTGCTACTACTAAAAAATGGAAATAAAATTCTCTATTCTTCAGGATTGTGTAGTATTCAGTTTCTACTAGAACTCTGGTAATTTTTAGATGATTAGATTAAATAAATTTGGATAAAATAAATTTTTATTTTCCTTTTTATTAAATTATGATTGTCTGATGGCGTTCGGGTGAGGGTGCTACTACTAAAAAATGGAAATAAAATTTTCTATTCTTCAGGATTGTGTAGTATTCAATCCCTACTAGAACTCTGGTAATTTTCAGATGATTACATTAAATAAATTTGGATGAAATAAATTTTTATTTTCGTTTTTACTAATTTTGATTGTCTAATAGCGTACGGGTGAACCTGCTACTACTAAAAAATTGAAATAAAATTCTCTATTCTTCAGGATTGTGTAGGGTTCAGTCCCTACTAGAACTCTGGTAATTTTCAGATGATTAGATTTGTTAAATTTGGAAGAAATAAATTTTTATTTTCGTTTTTACCAATTTTGATTGTCTGATGGCGTTCGGGTGAGGGTGCTACTACTAAAAAATGGAAATAAAATTCTTTATTCTTCAGGATTGTGTAGTATTTAATCTCTACAAGAACTCTAGCAATTTTCAGATGATTAGATTAAATAAATTTGGATAAAATAAATTTTTGTTTTTCATTTTATCAAATTATAATTGTTTGATGGCGTTCGGGTGAGGGTGCTACTACTAAAAAATGGAAATAAAATTCTCTATTCTTCAGGATTTTGTAGTATTTAATCCGTACTAGAACTCTGGTAATTTTCAGATGATTAGATTAAATAAATTTGGATGAAATAAATTTTTATTTTCGTTTTTACCTAATTTTGATTGTCTGATGGCGTACGGGTGGACCTGCTACTATTAAAAAATTCAAATAAAATTCTCTATTCTTTAGGATTGTGTAGGGTTCAGTCCCTACTGAAACTCTGGTAATTTTAAGATGATTAGATTTGTTAAAATTTGAAAGAAATAAATTTTTATTTTCGTTTTTACCAAATTTTGATTGTCTGATTGCGTACGGGTGAGGGTGCTACTACTAAAAAATTAAAATAAAATTCTCTATTCTTCAGGATTGTGTAGTATTTAATCCCTACAAGAACTCTGGCAATTTTCAGATGATTAGATTAAATAAATTTGGATAAAATAAATTTTTGTTTTTCATTTTATCAAATTATGATTGTCTGATGGCGTTCGGGTGAGGGTGCTACTACTAAAAAATGGAAATAAAATTCTCTATTCTTCAGGATTGTGTAGGGTTCAGTCCCTACTAGAACTCTGGTAATTTTCAGATGATTAGATTTGTTAAATTTGAAAGAAATAAATTATTATTTTCGTTTTTACCAATTTTGATTGTCTGATGGCGTTCGGGTGAGGGTGCTACTACTAAAAAATGGAAATAAAATTCTTTATTCTTCAGGATTGTGTAGTATTCAATCTCTACAAGAACTCTAGCAATTTTCAGATGATTAGATTAAATAAATTTGGATAAAATAAATTTTTGTTTTTCATTTTATCAAATTATAATTGTCTGATGGCGTTCGGGTGAGGGTGCTACTACTAAAAAATGGAAATAAAATTCTCTATTCTTCAGGATTTTGTAGTATTCAATCCGTACTAGAACTCTGGTAATTTTCAGATGATTAGATTAAATAAATTTGGATGAAATAAATTTTTATTTTCGTTTTTACCTAATTTTGATTGTCTGATGGCGTACGGGTGGACCTGCTACTATTAAAAAATTCAAATAAAATTCTCTATTCTTTAGGATTGTGTAGGGTTCGGTCCCTATTCGAACTCTGGTAATTTTCAGATGATTAGATTAAATAAATTTGGATAAAATAAATTTTTGTTTTCCATTTTATTAAATTATGATTGTCTGATGGCGTTCGGGTGAGGGTGCTACTACTAAAAAATTGAAATAAAATTCTCTATTCTTCAGGATTGTGTAGTATTTAATCCCTACAAGAACTCTGGCAATTTTCAGATGATTAGATTAAATAAATTTGGATAAAATAAATTTTTGTTTTTCATTTTATCAAATTATGATTGTCTGATGGCGTTCGGGTGAGGGTGCTACTACTAAAAAATGGAAATAAAATTCTCTATTCTTCAGGATTGTGTAGTATTCAGTTTCTACTAGAACTCTGGTAATTTTTAGATGATTAGATTAAATAAATTTGGATAAAATAAATTTTTATTTTCCTTTTTATTAAATTAGGATTGTCTGATGGCGTTCGGGTGAGTGTGCTACTACTAAAAAATGGAAATAAAATTCTCTATTCTTCAGGATTGTGTAGTATTCAATCCCTACTAGAACTCTGGTAATTTTCAGATGATTACATTAAATAAATTTGGATGAAATAAATTTTTATTTTCGTTTTTACCAATTTTGATTGTCTGATAGCGTACGGGTGAACCTGCTACTACTAAAAGATTGAAATAAAATTCTCTATTCTTCAGGATTGTGTAGGGTTCAGTCCCTACTCGAACTCTGGTAATTTTCAGATGATTAGATTAAATAAATTTGGATAAAATAAATTTCTGTTTTCCATTTTATCAAATTATGATTGTCTGATGGCGTTCGGGTGAGGGTGCTACTACTAAAAATTCAAAAAAAAATCTCTTTTCTTCAGGATTGTGTAGTATTTAATCCCTACTAGAACTCTGGTAATTTTCAGATGATTACATTAATAAATTTGGATGAAATAAATTTTTATTTCGTTTTTTACCTAATTTTGATTGTCTGATGGCGTACGGGTGGACCTGCTACTATTAAAAAATTCAAATAAAATTCTCTATTCTTTAGGATTGTGTAGGTTCAGTCCCTACTGAAACTCTGGTAATTTTAGATGATTAGATTTGTTAAATTTGGAAGAAATAAATTTTATTTTCGTTTTTACCCATTTTGATTGTCTGATGGCGTTAGGGTGAGGGTGCTACTACTAAAAAATGGAAATAAATTCTCTATTCTTCAGGATTGTGTAGTATTTAATCCCTACAAGAACTCTGGCAATTTTCAGATGATTAGATTAAATAAATTTGGATAAAATAAAATTTTATTTTCGTTTTTACCAATTTTGATTGTCTGATGGCGTAGGCCGGGAAACTG